>NW_024040041.1:16045999-16066525 GCF_014851395.1 Micropterus salmoides | reverse complement strand
CACTGTTGACTTTGTGTGTGACACCACATGGACAGAAACGCTGTACGCTTTTAGTTATGGTATTATAAATGATAGTCCTCCCTCCAGCCCTGCTCACTCTCTCTGCCTGCTTTCATGGCAGTGTGCTGGTAGTCAGAGCTGCAGTCCATTGCCTCTGCGCCTCAGCCGTTCCAAACTCTCCCTGCATCCTTTTGACCACGCCTCCTTATTTGCATACACAACTCAATCCCCAAATCCTCAATTCCCAAATCCCAATCCCAAATCCCCAAATCCCAATTCCAAATCCCTAATCCTAAATGGCTAAATGCCCAATCCTAAATACCAAATTCCTTTTTCCAACTTTTAGTATCTGATTTAGACTTTTAGTTTTTGATTTAGATGTTTTAAATCTGACCTAATCCCTCCATACATGAGCAAGAGAATGGACCACTGAGCAATGAAGAAGGTGGCCTGGTCTAATGAATCCCATTTTCTTTTACATCACATGAATGCCAGTTGATTGTGCGTTGCTTACCTGGGGAACACATGACACCAGGATACACAAGGGGAAAAGGCAATGTTCTGCTGGGAAACCTTTGGTCCTGCCACTTATGTGGATGTCACTTTGACATGTGCTACCTACCTAAGCATTGTTGCAGACCATGTACACCCTTTCATGGAAATGGTATTCTCTGGCAGTGGTCTCTTTCAGGAGGGCAATGCGCCCTGCCACAAAGCACAAATTGTTCAGCAATAGTTTGAGAAACACATCAACAAGATCAAGGTGTTGACCTCACCTTCCCAGATCTCAATCCTGTTGAGCATCTGTGGGATGCGCTGGACAAACAATTGATTTCACCCAACTGCAGACAGGGGGCAGCAGGTTTGGTTATCATGAGGCGATCTCAGAGTTCAGTAGGTTAATGGGAAGAAGCTGTCACTAACTTTTTACCATTGTTGTGTTTACAGGAGCCACATGAGCTGATGGCAGCATCATTCCAGATGAGAAGCACCAGAGTGCAGCTCTGCAGAAGTCCCAGCTTCCAGTGTTGCCCTGCCAGCTCCTGCAGCTTACTGCTCTGTGCAGCCTTTTGTTTTTACTTTTACTCCCCTATACATAGATCTGTCATCATATTTACTTTTACAACACATTGCTTCAAGTCATTAATATTGTGTTTGTTATTGTTTCCATGAATGCAAGATATGATTTTAATTTGTTAAACTGTTGCTTTTGTTTTAGAAATAATTTTTGCTATATAAATTGATCAGACTAAGTTTACTTAAAATAAAATCACATTCTTCATCAGTTTTGTATGTTTTGAATGTAGTTTGATCTAAACTCACAAAATATGATAGGTAACAGCTGTAAATGAAAATATTAAGATGGTATAATAGGATAACATTTTGCATATATGTCAGAAAAAAATGAAAAGCTATATAATTATTTATTTGGACATTCCTTTAAGAAATGAATGTGACATTAACTGAGAAGTTACTCTATTGTGAAAACCAAAGAAAAATCTGCACATTGAATAGTTTTGAAGCCCTGTAGAAGGTGTGGGCACAGGTATCAGGAGGCTTACATTGTAGAGATGCACCTATTTACCATATTTGAGTATCCATCATCACAATTAATGATACCACATAGTTGGATTCATTATTACTCTGTGCAGGTCATTCTTTGTTTCAGCACTTACCCAAAGGTTGGTTTGGATGTGTGCACATTCTTCGGTGCTGTAGGGCTGACCCCAAATAATCAAAGATTTGATGCTTCGATGAGCGGAGCCTGATTCACTTGTCAATCTCACGAAGCTTTGCAGCGGTGTTATGAAACAAGGATCATACCATCTTGGCCATATGGGGTGCTCAACATCTGATAAACAACCAGTTTTCTCCCAATAAGTTAATATACAGCCTATTACAAAATATATATCAATATGCTGTAAATAAAATGTGAATAAAGGTTTTTAAAGTGCATGAATAAATCCAAAATTGTAACCCTAACCCTTAATGATGGGGGGTTAGTGTGCATTGTACGTGTATGTGTCTGTATGTGCTGAAGAGACGAAGACCCAGTGAATGGCAGATGAGTAGAGAGAAAGGGGTCAACAAAAAGCCTCATTTTAGCTGGAAATGCACAGTGTAAGTTACACTGAATAATAAATAGGCAGCTCTGCAGCTTCCCAAGATTAAAGTGGAGCTACCATGTGTAACACCTTCCCTCGCACGTGCACACGCAATCATTGCCACACAGCAGACATGTGCAGAGAGGGGTGCAATGGGTGCTTGAGCACCTGCCCTTTGATGCCCAAAGTGCCCTTTTGTCAATGAAAAATTTAGTTTATTTATTTATTTTGAAATTTGTAAAGGCCCTGTAGTGAATGCCTGCCCAATCATAGTATTAGTAAAATGAATGAATAATAATTTTGCAGTAAATAAATTAGCCACATGATGACCTTTAACTTGATGTCCTCATCCGTGATGAGCCCTCCCGTTCAGACACCGTTAGTGATTCAGCAGCACTGCCTACAGGACACCTTCGATTCTGCCGGTAAGAGGGTTTGCCGCAATGCGCTTGTTGTGGGGTTGGATGTATTTAACAAGAAGACGCAAAGAGGGCATACACAGTTGTTGTGTAGCCTACATTACTGTGTGTTGCTGGTAGAAGTAACATTAGCTAACACTGTGCCAACAGCCTGTAGCTACTTCTACACACACAGATAAACAAAGGTGCTCTGTTGACTTCGTTCTTGCCGTTGAGGAAGAAAAGTTTCACGGGCGTCGCGAGGTCTGGTATATTTAATGTACACAAACATTTGAAAAACAGGTTGATAACTGATACTTATTCCTCCACCTATAGCCTATTTGTCAGCCTTTTTTAAAATGATCGTTTGATTTAGAACAGTATTGGAATTTTTTATTTTTTACTTTTTACTTAACATAACAACTTTACATAACAAAAAGAACAATATCTGAGACAAGTGATAAAATAACAAGAATAATACAGAAAAAAATAATAATAAATAAAATTATTCTGTATATATATACACACTGTATATTGCTGCACCTAACATGAATGTTCACATCTCAACATACATGATACAATATACAGCCATATAGTGATATATACAACACACACACACACACACAAAAAAAAAAAATAGTGATTTTGCCAATTCTTTCTTTTTCCTTATGGTTTGTAATATATTTCTAATTTGCAAATATCTATAAAAATCACTTGAGGGAAGATCAATTGTTCCTGAAGTTGTGCAAAAAGCTGATCAAAAATAAAGAGGCCATTAACTGCCCATCTCCTAAAACGACATTGAAGTGGAAAATCTACATTACCCACTATGGCATAGCTCGAGAATTGTTCCAACATCCTTAAGCATATTCTTTACTTCTGGCCATACCTTTATTGTATGTTGTATGTTTATCCATTCATTTTCAATTTTTAATTTATTGACATGTTTTAGATCTATAAAGGGTAGGACAGACAATTGTGTTCCCCTTAACTTCCCCTTGCTCTATTTGAGTCCACTTTGCTTCCTCATCTCCCCTGACCCAAGTCACAATTGCTGCTAGTTGAGCTGCCCAGTAATAAATTTATATTTGGCAAGGCCAAACCTCCTTTATTTTTAGCCAAATGAAGTGTTTTAAGTTTAATTCTGGGTCTTTGTGTTGCCATACAAATTGAGAAATTAATTTGTTTAACATATTAAAAGTGGAAATTGGGACTCTTATGGGCAACGATTGGAATAGAAAAAGGAGACGCGGGAGCAGGTTCATCCTTACTGTCTCAACTCTTCCAAACAGAGATAAGGAGAACTTCCCAACGAACAAGATCACTCCTTATTGATTAATTAGCTTATTATAGTTCGCCTCAAAAAGTCTCGTAGTTTCAGGTGTGATAATAATCCCCAAGTACCTAAATCCTTGATTAGATCAATGAAATGATTCCATCTCGTTTAGTTGTTTAGGCCATATTCCTGATATCATCATTGCCTCTGATTTATTTTTATTAATTTTGTATCCAGAATGTCTCCATAATCTTTTAAGCATTGCATCAGTTGGGGTATTGAAGTAAGGGGATGCTTTATAAAGAGCAGAATATCGTCAGCGAAAAGAGAAATTTTATGAACCATCCTCAACCCCCCCAATCTGGAAATCCTGTCTTATTGCTTCCGCAATACTGAGAGCAAAGAGAATGGGTGAGAGAGAATCAGTCTTACGCCTCTCTCTACATCGAAAAAGTCAGAGCAATGTCCATTAACTCTAATTTTTGCTTTGGGATTCTTATACAACAGCCAAACCAAAAGATAAATTTTAGCTCATCTCAGTTAATGTTTGTTCTAAAAATTGCCAATCTACCCGATCGATCGAATGCTTTCTCAGCATCTAAGCTGAGAAGCATTGACGTTTGAGTATCCTTTGCCATGAGTGACTGCGGGTTTAATGCTCTCCTTATATTATTTGTCCCTTGGCGACCTGAAATGAACCCCGTCTGATCTGGTTTTACTAATTTCCTAATGTATTTTTGTACTCTAGTTGCTAAAATAGATGTTAATATTTTATCATCCACACACAGGAGGCTAATAGGACGATAACTAGAACACTGCAATGGATCTTTTCCTTCTTTATGCAGGACTGTGATGATAGCTTCAGACCATGACTCTAGGGTTCCCTAAATTTAACACATAATTATATAACTTACATAATACCGGAGTGAGGTCATCAACAAACACTTAATATTCTCCTGCAAACCCGTCTATTCCTGGCGTTTTGTTATTTTTTAATTTAATAATTGTTTCTTTCACCTCCTCTTCTCTAATTGGCTCTACTAACGCAGAGGCTTCATCCGCCGTCAGCTTGTCTAATTTAAGACCTTTAAAGAAATCATGTATTTTTTCTTCTTTCAATTCCTGATGTTGACCCTTATTATTTGCTACTGCTTTTGGAATAGTTCTGACATCATTAGAATGAAGTTGTTTAAATTTAGGAATTGTTCGACTAGCTTGTGCTTTCTGTAGTTGAAAAGATAATAACCTGCTAGCCTTGTTTCCCAACTCATAGTATTTTCTATCGATAAATCTAAGGTCCCCCTCTGCCCTATAGGTCAGAATCCCATCCAGCTTGGCTCTGTTCTCTTTAAGTTTATTAAATACTTCTTGTTTTCCACTTTGTTTCGTTTCTAATTCTACTTGTTTTTTAAGTCTGTCTTTCTTTAACTTTGATCCTATAGATATTATTTTCCCCCTTATTGTGGCTTTTCCTGCGTCCCATAAACAGTAGGTGAGACCATGCCATTGTCGTTCAAAGCAAAGTATTCCAGTATTGCTGACACTATTTCTTCTCTTATATTAACATCTGTCAAAAATGAAACGTTAATTCTCCAATACTTCATACACGGCTCCAATCCCAAATTGTCATTTGTACTGGGCTGATCTGAAGTGGTTATTGGCTCAATAACACAGTTTTTAACTCTGTATGTGTCCTTTTTGGACACCAAAAAATGATCCATCCATGAGTAGCTTCCATGCACTTGTGACATAAAGGTGAAGTCTCTCTCTTTTGGATGAAGGTAGTGCCAAGCATCTATCAACCCTAATTCCTTCATCATATTCATTAGACTTTTCAACATTCTGCTTTGAGGTTTTGAGGATGATGGTAATTTATCTAATCTATTATTCAGTACGCAATTTAAGTCCCCCCCCCATTAAAAAAAAACCTTCCCCATGATCTGCTACCAGATATGCAAGCTTTTTGAAAAATTTTGGACAATCTTCATTTGGTGCATAGGCATATAAAATAGTTAATTTAACACCAGCAATCCTTCCTATGACCATAACATAGCGACCTTCTGTATCCTGGAAAACCTTTTCACAGTGAAAATACACAGACCTACTAAATAGTATAGCTACCCCTCTCTTTTTTCGTTTCCCATAAGAGCTACCATAAACCTGATCCACCCATTCTCTTTTTAATTTTTGGTGTTCTGTTTCTGTGAGGTGAGTTTCTTGAAGTAAGGCTATAGAGCACTGCATTTTCTTCAACTGTCCCAGTATCTTTTTTCTTTTAATTGGGTTGTTTATTCCTTTTATATTGTAGGTAATTAAATTAAGTAATGCTACCATTGTATTTTTACTGATTCCTGTAACACAGCCCGAACCTCTCATAAGCATCTGTTACACCAAGACAAATAAAATAATTTAACTCCAAATGTACAAAGTTAAACAAAAAGAAATTTGCAACCTGCCTCAGATAAAACAGAACAATAACATTATGAACATAGAACAGAACTTCCACATTACCAGTCAGACACAGAGAATAAACTATAGCCATGTCTGACCCCGGGTGATAATGGGACAGAGAGAGGTGACCTAATCCCTCTGTGGAGAAAAGCACCCAATGTGCAGTAGTGACCAGTATTACACTAACGTGTAAGAAAGGTCTTAGTGAGTGTGAACCATTCATATAGACATCAAGAGTCCATCAGACCTTTTTCCTTTTTTAAACCCTTTGTGACAACTTTACTTTTTTATTTTTCATTATGCTGTTATTGCTTTCAGTCTATGCATTGTTCATACGCACTCAATATTGTGTGTACCTTTAGCAGCCCTAATCTGAAATCAATCTGAAATCAATTTTAAGTGTTATATACCTCCGACTACTCATCCTCATCTTCTTCCTGAATCATAGCCTTCAGATCCGCTATCGCCAACATTTTGGTACTGCGTGCACCTTAGCTCGCTTCTTTTGTAGCTCAGGAGAGTAATCTTGGTCGAAGAAAATCCTCTTGTCTTGAAACATCACCTTTCCTTGGCTCCATGCTTGCTGCAAAACAATATCTTTCGATCTGGGAGGAGCCGCTGGTTTGTCGGTTTGGACTGAATTGAGCGGTGGGCTCTTTCAGTGTTAAATGCAAATGCCATTCAATTTTTTCATTAATAAAATTTTAATGGCATTTGCGAAATTAGGACATCTTACAGGGAGAAAGTGTGATGGGTCAAGATGTACGTACCTCCTACCTTAGCTGTGAAGTAAGACTTTGCATGTAAATGTGCATTAATTTACCCCAGTGAATTAAGAATTATTCAGATCCTTTACTTAAGTAAAAGTACCAAGACAGTGATGGAAAATATTCCAATACAAGTTCTGCTATCAATATCAGCAAAATCTTTTTATAGTATCAAAATAAACACTTGTTCTTAAAAGAAAAGGCCCTGTGTTTAGTTATGAGAGGAAAGATGGAAAACAGTTAAAATCTGCTTTAATTTTTCAGATTATTTTCTGCTTGTTGTGTCCCATTTGGTCCCGTGAGGTCAGGCAGGTAACAGGTTTTAGGATCCAAATGCAGACTCCACACGGCAGGATAAACATGATAATTTATTAAACAAAAACACAAAATATACTACTAACAGTTGGTAAAAGGAAATCATCCAAACTGAAGAAGATGGCTTGAAATAACCAACAAAAGACAGCATGGCAGCCAACCCCCTGACAATGATAAAGGCAGTCAGTCAGGCGAAGTTGCCGAACATATCAATCAGGAGTACAGCGACATAAATGACATAAATTACCATAATGTGACTCTGAATCTGTAAAAGATTACCAGAGAAGAAACTGAAAGTCAGACAGCCATGCCAACAACAATGGTAGCCATTCAACACCACTGATGAGTTTTTCACCTGATTTGGAGAAGCAACTTTATATTACTAGGTCAGCTGACATTTATTTTGGTCTGACCGGACAGAGTGAGGTCAGAAGACTTGCCTACCAGTTTGTTGTGGCACACCAGCAGAAGTTCACACCTATATGGGCAGAAAACAAAAAGGCCAGCAAAAAGTGGTTTAATATGTTTCTTGTGTACACAAAACTGAACGGTCAGCAGTGCCCTTAGTGTTGCTATGCCTCGTAAACATTCTTCCTGCGCTGGTTGCCTGCTCCGAACGCCTCTGATTGTATGATCAATTTGTTTTTAGTAATTATAATTTAGACACAATAGTATACGGGCAGTAGTCTGAGTCTTGTGGCTTAGCTTTGGCCGCCGGGTAAACACTTTTCCTCAGCTCTACTACCATCGACTGGCCGCTGTTTCAACGCCTCCTCCAGCGTGCTGGCGGTGTGCAGCTGCTGTGTCGACTGGCAGGTAAATCTTGGAAAGAACAAGCTAACACGCTCAACTTTGGACATGATGCCTCCTGCTGAACTTTCATACCTTAAATCTGAGCTTTCTTCTTTGGAGGAGCTCATCCATGAACTCTTGCACCGCCAGTCTCAAATCATCTCCCGGCTGAAACTTTGCTCAATGCAAATAATAGTGTTATGGTACTTATTGACTCAGCTCCCCACAATTTCTGCTTTATGAGTGAGGTCAGAACCAACAAAAAAGGAGGTGGAGTGGCTGCCCTGTATAATGACACACTACAATGTAAGCAGACATAATTTGGAAAGTTTGCCACCTTTCAATATCCTGCAATGGTATTAAAATATTTCTCAGGTGTCTTATTACTCAGGGTATATAGGCCCCCAGCATTCTCAGCAAACTTTCAGGATGATTTCACACAGTTCCCGTCTATCATATGCATCGACTTTGACTCGGTAGTTATTGTCGGTGACTTCAACATCCATGTAGACAACATCAAGGACAGCAGTGCTATGGAACTACTCCATACTCTAGACAATTTTGGTCTGTTTTCAGCATGTTTCAGAACCCACACATTGTAAGGGCGATACACTGGACTTAATTATATCCAAAGCTCCTGATATTTGCAACATATCAGTCACTGACGTTGCAATCTCTGACCATTACTGTATTTTATTTGAAATGTCTGTCAATGCCATGATTCACACTAGATTAGATGTCACTTTGAGAAGCTATATCAGAACACAGCTGTTATTTATTCAGGCCTTCCCTGCCACACCTGCTCTTACTCCAGCTTCTGCTAGTGATCTTGTAGAAGAGTTTAACTCAAAAGTGTCCAATATTATCAACACCATTGCACCAAGACAGTGTCTGGTAAAAGGAAAGAACCATGGAGAAACTCTCCATTAGTAAAATCTCATAAAACATAATGCCGAATGCTTGTTTATAAGGCACTCAATGGGCTAGGACCAATTTACATAAATTACCTCCTTCAAAGGCATGAACCTGCTAGACCCCTCAGGTCTTCAGATGCTGGGTTGCTTGTTGTTCCCTTCTCAAGAACAAAACATGGAGAAGCAGCTTTCTGTTTTTATGCTCCTCATGCCTGGAAAAACTCCCAAAGCACCTGAGACTAGCTAGCACCTTACAGTCTTTTAAGTCAGGTCTTAAAACATTCCTGTTCTCTGAGGCCTTTTAAACCTTTTAAATTTGTATTTATCTAATAAAGGTTTTTAGCCCAGTCTAATACATTTCTCTTTTAATCTCATTGTTTTAACTGTGTTTTAATTAAAATTTTTACTTTTATTTTTGTCTATTGTTACAGTATTTTAATTTTTTTTTTTAAATGTATTCTCTCTCTTGCATATGTAATGCACTTTGAGAGATAAATGTGTATTGTTTTAATCTTGACTTTACTATCTATTGCACACTAATTATCTAGCTTCATACTATAAAGTAGGCTACCTCTGTATCTGTTTTTGTATCTTTGTGTCTGGAAAGCTATTTGAATGACTGTAGTGTTTGGAAGGTGCTATATAAATAAAATTGCCTTGCCTTACAAGTTTACTTAAGCTGCACACAATGCTGTTGCTGAGAAACTAGCTTTGCCAGGGCAAGTAGCTTCAACAGAGAAAAAGTTTTCTTCGACACTGTGAAGACAAAGAATAACAGAAATGGCCGAATTGCTTTGAATGAATGAAAGATATGCATTTTTTTGACTTCCTGAAACATTTCAATAAATATGCAAAGTGCTCAAAAGAGAAGCACTGTTTCCTCTTTTTAGCCAACCACAAGTCCCATCTGTTCATTGAATTATGTCAAAGTGTGCAGGTAAGTGTGACAACTTACTTGCAGATGCACACTCTCTATTCAACAGTCTACAACTCCGTAATGACATAAGATATGAAGATGTGATGAATAAAAAATACACACACTTCATTAGGTACAACAGTTCAACTGTTTGTTAACACAAATAGCTAATCAGCCAATCCCATGGCAACAACTCAATGTATCTAGGCATGTAGGCGTGGTCAAGACAACTTCCTGAAGTTTTCTTGTCTCTAGGATTTACAGAGAGAAATATCCATTCAAGTTTGATAGTTTAAATGTATTGATTAAAAGACCATTTTTTAGTAAGTGAGAAATGACAATATACCTTGCTAAAAGAAAAGTGAAAAAAGAATATTAGATTGGATAGTTGACATTGTAATGAAAAGAAAATGCATATCATTATTAGAATATTTTAAATTAAAGAACCATTTAATCTATACAAATACGTCTAAAAATAATACATTCTAAATTAAGCTGCCAGAGAGGAAGCATCATCAAACTTTTTATATCTTCCCTTTTTAGGGTGTAACATACCCAGCAATAACAGTATTTTCTTTATTGAACTACTACATAGTGATCACATTTAAACACAACAGTTAAACACTAAAGCCCATTTTCCACTGGATGGTACCTGCTCAACTTGCTTTGACTCTTTTTCAGTTTTCCATTGGTCAAATACCTTTTTTAGGTTTTTTGTTATCACCTCCCTCGAAGTTCCAAGCGGTGTGCAGTCCTGCAGTATGTTTACAGCTGAGCTGCTGCTGCTGCTAACGTTCACTCAGTTTAGGTTCTCAGTTTGTTTTTAGCGTAGGATTCCTTCGATTTTGACTGTTCAGGAGGTTTCAACCTGGAGCCGAATGACAACCAAGGTCGTCTCCTCTCCAAAACAAACAGATCCGATCTGTAATGGGAATTTCAGTACCATCTAGGTACCATCTCCAAACACAGTCATGTAATTAATGTTACTCACTGAGGGCCTCTGGTTTATCGGATACAGGGTCAATGGGAGGTAAATGTGTGTGATGCTTTACGATGTGTCCAGGGGGTCGTGTCTTTCAATGTTTTACAACATGTACCTGGCTGTACTAGGGCATAATTGTCTTTACGATAGATTTAGATTGAGTGTCCTCCAGAGGACCTCTTAAAGAGAACATTTTCCAGTGGTAAGATAAAGATAAAAGATAGTAAAGTGGTAAGATAACTGCAGCTTACCTGGATGATACTCTGATGCGTGTGTGTCCCAGTGAGTTCTTTCTGCAGAAGACTTGAATAGAATTCACAGAAAGACAAGTCTTTGCCTAAGCTATTTATTTGAAAACTTGAATTACCATCACAAGTCATTAAAACATTGAAAACACAGAATAAAGCAGTTTCATCTCAAGAAATGTCTGTCTCTTCGGCAGACACTAGGCATCAGTGAGCTAGCCTCTTGACAGCGTAAGAGTTGTTGGCTGCAAATGTTTTTATGTCAATCAGCACTTACATAAAACAGGTAGAACACAATGGAACTATTAATTTATATTTATCAATAGGGCCATGCTGTTGCACAAGAGGTGCCCCAGACCTGCCAAACTGTTTTTTTATAAGCTGGTATCACTAATGTGTAAGTACCATAACACGTCACCTAGTATGGGGTTTCCTCCGAGGAGTGGAAAGGTCCATTTCATGAGGGGCAGGGTGAGACACTCAGGTCAAGTGCAGGGAATTTCTCTTCTGTCTTGTCCTTGTAGTCCATAGTTGGGACACAGATGTGTTGGGAGGGTTGTCAGCCATCATCTCAGCTAAATCAAGATCTTCTTGTCTAACATGAAAAGGGCAGGGGAGCAGGAAGTGGAGTCCTGGGCAGCAGACAGGTACGCCACTAGCACAAGCCATCACTATGGCCAACTGCTCTGCTAATGTGGTTTAATCTTCCAACCAGTTCTTCGCTCTGAGGGGGGAGGAGTGTGATACATTGTCTTGTGGAAGCCCAGTTTTTCACACATAGCTGCAAACACATGGGACAAGGTTCCTGCCCTGGTCAATGTGAATGACTTCAAGAGCCCAAATCAAAATAAATTAAATGAAATTTCAGTGTTATGTCATCACATAAATATGTATGTCTCCTTACTGTAATTGATGAAGATATCCATTGTGATGTGGATAAGAGTCAGGAACATCAGCCTAAGGAGTGTCACACATGCTTACATTTCTAATTTTGTAATTTCTTCCGTTGTGCTACGCAGTGCTGTAAAACAGTCCTTTCTTTTTCTTTTCTGCATCACAATGACATGGTCGACTTTATACTGTTGAAATTGATGAAAAAGCGCAGCCTTGTGCATTTTCAATCATTGTCATCAAAACATTAGCCATAGTTTACATCAGACAACACTTACAGAGTACACTATATTATATTATATATATTGATAACATCACTAAACATTTTGACTGTCTTATTCGTAAACAGTGGCATAAGGACTTGTCATTCTGGTGGCACTGACATGTTCAATGACAGAACAACCAGATTTTGAAAGTATCCAAATAAAACACAAAACATGTTTTGTAGGTTATCTGCCTGCTTTCACTTTCTTTTATCAGTTTGAGGTTATAGCCAACCATGTGGTAGGAAGTGATTTTAATCCACTACACCTTTTTTTGGCACGTTTTTTTAGCTCTCCATTTTTATGTGTCCACTTTTCTGCCACAGCCCAGGGTCTGTAAATCGAACACAAAGAAAGAGGTGCGATCCCCACAACATTGATTAAGCCAATCAGCAGCATATGGGGGTAGCGCTCATAACCAGCTCGTACCCGGAGCAGGGGCAAAGAGAAAGTTGTATTTACTGGTACATTTGAACATGCTGGACTCTAGGCTTGTCCAGAAGGAGAGATGGCTGAGAAACAGCCAAAGAGGGAAAGGTCTGAAGAGTACACATTGTGAAACAAGTTATATGACCAGGCAACGCTGTTAACATTTGAGGTGTTTCAATGCTGGAGATACCTCAGAGATTTGAGTATTAGCCACTGTTTAGGGTTCAGTCTTTTTGCTCAGCCTTGTTGCTCTCAGTCTGTGTCCTTCACATTTTTGCAGTCAGGCCTGATAAGGTTGCTAATACCCACTCCTGATAAAAGTAACTACATTCATAAACGGGAAGCTGCTGCAGCTCTGAAGGCTGAGAAGGTCATCATGTGACACAGCACACAAACTTGGCATGCCTGTGTTGATGTTAACCAACTGTGTGATTGGTTTATGCATTAATACTTTGTTAATACCAAAATTATGTTTTATTGGTCAATGCTGCATTTCAGTCTTTATTTCTTTAGACGTATTGTAGGCTAATTACACTATTGTTTTAATACTGATTATGTGTGGATGTGAAGGTGGAAAGGGTGGGTCCTACAATAAGACCCACAAGAGGAGGAGGGAGACAGGATAGGTCAATCATTGTATTATAGAGTTTGAGGAATGAGGTATTTATATTTGCATTTGTTTGAAATTATCACTAAACTTGGGCTTTGAACTTTATTGGTCATTGAGAAGAATACTATTCGCATCAAAGGACCACAATTCACATAAACTGAGCTATAATTTACATTGAAGAATATGAAGTGTGAGAGTGAGGGCCCATTAGTCCTGTAGCCCGTTCTGAGGGTTTTTCCTCCCACAATTCAAAATATGAAATGCATTACTAAGTAGCCTAATACTACCGGAGATGTTACGTTCCTTGTCCACTTTTCATCTGAAACAAACTTATCATCCTCTCATCAGTCACTGTATTTTTATATTTCAGCAAAGATACTAGTAGTGCTGGTTACCTTGGCAATGCGCATCCACAAATTTGGGGGCGGGGCTTCTGAGGGAGCACTGAATGGAGGGGTGTATTTGTTTGTCAATAGAGTTCAAATAATTTCTGCAAAATCACTTACTATCCCTTTAAAAGAAACCCACTTCTTTGTTTACAATGTGGTTTACCACCAGCAACAAAAACATCTCCATGGTCAGAACCATAAATGTAAAAATACCTATAAAGGGTTTTAGAAAAAAGCTAAATGGTTTAAGCTATTAAAACAATGTCCTGTTAGAGAGGTAAAAATGTTTTGCCGTTTTTCTCAGTCGCTTTGGTACATAAGAATTGAAATTCTCAAAACTACTTGTTCAACCTTCACATCATCTCGTCACTTGTGCACATCATTAAAGCATCTCTTTGTTTTGAACAAATTGCAAATGCTTTGACACACTGATGCAAATGATTATGTACTGTCTGCTGTTTCCTACATTAACAATTGCTTGTTTCATGCTCATATTATGTATGTATGTATATATATATATATATATATATATATACATACATAATATATATGAAGATCGTCTGTATATGCAATCATTATTATTATTCTACACATGTCTATTAGACTTTTTTTTGTAAATGTCTCCTTACTGTAATTGATATCCGTTGTGATGTGGATAAGAATCTATGACCTGACAGACAGGAACATCAGCCTAAGGCATGTGTCACATGCTTACATTTCTAATTTTGTAATTTCTTCCGTTGTGCTATGCAGTGCTGTAAAACAGTCCTTTCTTTTTCTTTTCTGCATCACAATGACATGGTCTGTCAACAAATTACAGTAAAAATAGTAAAAACGTAACTGTGAATCCTGTCCATTCTCTTGCAATGTACAACTTTATACTGTTGAAATTGATATGTCATAGTGAAAAAGTGCAGCCTTGTACATTTACAGAGTACACTGTTATATTAGTAACATCACTAAACATTTTGACTTGTCTTATTCGTAAAAAATGAAACAAGGACTTGTCATTCTGGTGGCACTGACATGTTCAATAACACTAAGATTTGCTTTTGAGAGATAGACCATGGATTTTGAGCAAGTTACGGGCTTTTGCGGGTAATCCACTGCGTTGTGCTGTTTGTTCGAGAAAACTTTGCCCATTTTTAACTGGCTTTGTATCATTACAGTGTGGCTAGTATATGCAAATGAACAACAGTTAACTTCCCTCCATGTAGCCGGCACCTAGAGCTCTCTGTTTATTTGCCTACAGATTTTACTTTCACTTTTTTTTATGCCTGCCTCCATAGACAGTTGGATCGAGAGAGGGGCGGTTCCTTACCGCTCCAAAATCAAAACATCCTGTCTAAAATCAACTGCCTACAACAACTACTGGCAGAAGACAATGTTCTTGTAGATATGGAGGAAAAAAACCTTGGGGCACACTTCAGGATCAAAAGCAGCAAAAACAGTCAAAGCCAATGGGGCAAAACTGACATGTGAGTAATGATAACAGTGTTACTAGCACAGCAACGTGTGAAAACATACTGTACAATCCACATTTTTATGAGGCTTAGCACACACAACAGTCCAGTTTTCTACCCAATGGTGCTATCAGAGTTTAGCCAAACGTTAGTAGCTCTGACCGGCTGTTAAAAAAAAATGTACGTCTTTCTACTGCATAGACAGCACAATTTTATGAAAAATACCATTTTTCGAGTGATGAAATATCCCTTGAAAGGATAATTTCACTATTTCACATATTTTGGTGTCAAAATGACTAGTAGGTACAAAAGGTTTTTGGAATCCGTACAGTAGATGGCTTCAGCCAACAGTCGCGAACCTCCTGCGGAGGCTGCAATGCATTCCTTCGGGGCAATTGTGCCCGTCAAAATTACATCCACAAAAAGTGCTTTTTTTGGCCCTAACATGATCAGACTGTTGTTGTTGTACGAGGTGTAATCCCTACAAGTGACTGGTGAGATCCTTTGTTTTTAACAAGAAAACCGCTCATAACTACAGTAAGCATATTTGTTAGTTTATATCCCTTGTTTAATGAATAACAAATGTTCCATGACTGCTGAATATAATGCCTCACAGCATGATGCTTCTCTGGAATAAAGGCATTTTGCATTATTATAAACAATATCAAAAGATTGCATTACATAAAAAGATTGCTTGGTTGCAGAGCAAGTAAGGCTGTTAAAAAGCTACAGATAAGCATTATGTTCTTCTCCCCCATTCACAGTCCAGATAGTTTCACATTCGCTTATATATGTAGATAACTCTGTGGCAGGATGGACAGTGATGCTCTACATCTTTACAGGAATCAATGCAGAACGGGATACAGCAGCAAAGAAAACACCTGTAGGAGGAAACAAAGTGAGTTATAACTTCCCAGATTTGTTCCTACACTTTGTGAAAAAGGATTTGCTTTACTCCTTCCTATTGTGAAATTTATAGTTTCAAATGTTTCTCTTTATTTTAAGATAAAAACTACTAGAAGTTTCTTCCCAAAAAGTTGTTTTACCCAAAGAGGGCGAGGCCACCACAGATGGCCCAGGTCATCAAGCCTGCTGTGTGGTCTGTCTTGGTGATCACTGTCTGCTGGCAGTGGGGACACACAGTTTGTCCTGGGACGTCATGTAGTGCAGGTGCTACTATCATGTGAGTCACTGAGGATGAGAAATGCACAGCACATATTGGTCTTCATATTCTTTTGTCTCCATTTTCACTTGAGCATGCTTAAAATGAGTGATGTGTCCTATTTGTCACTCATAACTGGAAGTTATGCACTTTTTTAATCTTTGTCAGTATTTACCTGTAACCAATACCTCTAAATTAGACATATTGTAAAAGAACATCAAATGATCAGTCTGGCAGTCATAGCCACATAATTCTGCATCATAACATCAGATTCCATGATAAGGATAAATGCTGACCTCAGGTGGATACATGCAGACACAATTACACAATCTAATAATATGTGTAACTGTGGTGGCCAGCTAGTGAAACATTTCTGTTGTTACGGTAGACTTTCCACTTGGGGCTGTCAAGATTTAAGAATAAAAAGTACAGACTGCAATGACTCAAAAAGAACAGCAGAGGCTGCCAATAGCACAACAATTTGATAAGGAGATGTCTTTCTATGATCCCGGTCAGTAATTTAAGTCATTAAGCCATCTGGGGGGAGAAAAGGGGTTTTATAGTAAAGGACAACTCAGATTGTTCTCATTTTGTTTGTTTTGAAACTGTCACTGACAAACAGTAACTCAAAAAAACCTCATAATTGATATCAATGTAAATGTGAGAATTGCAACACATCCTTCATGTGAGAATCCCACAGTTCATATGAGCAGTCTTAGTGTGATGTACACTTTTCACATGTGAACTTCACGTGAAGAAGTAACATACCTTTGATAGGGATCCTTCGTCTACTACAGCAAGCAATACTCAAAATGTGACTGTACACCACCAACAACAAACCATGAACAATAGCTTTTTGTTATGCACAGAGACCACAAATGGGCTATTCAGATCACTTTTGTTGGAGACCGAAGACTTCACCCACTGATTTTGTGGCACTTTACAGAGGCAGATCTTCTCGTTTCACAAACTGGAACGGAAACATATTTGCCACCAAGATGTGTGTTCACTGATGTGTTCACTGATGTGTACAGTATGTGTGTGCATGCACATGTTCTGAGAAATGATACAACGATGAGTGCATCATCTAGTGTTTTAGGTGGGGTAGCTTTGTCTTGGGTCAGGTACATCACCTTACCTGTTGTGGCAGGTGCAGCCATGGCCGGAGCAAAAGGAGCACCTGGCAGATGAAACACACAGTTTACAAAAGCAGGAAAGGATGGTTTAGGACAGATATTTCCAGAAATCCCTTAACATGACTGGACTAAAGTAACAGCATTATATTTTAACGCAGGTAGTGACCAAACACAGACCTCCTTGGTATGCAGCAGGTGGAGGTGCAGCTGCAGAGAAACCTGGCTGAGGGTACACCTCTGGCTGAGGGTACATCCCTGGCTGAGGGTACATCCCTGGCTGAGGCACCGCACCACCATAGTTTATAGGTGGCCCAGGGTATGGTGGAGCTGATTCCTGTGGTGGGTATCCTTTTTCCATTCTCAGAGAGCTTTACTGAATATGAGAAATGTATATAAAATTTTTAAGTTGATCAACTGGCTTTTAAGATAATTAAAGAAAAGAAAGAAAGTATAGTTTATACAGATAGATAGATAGATAGATAGATAGATTGATTGATTGATTGATTGATTGATTGATGCATGGTTTGGTTATCTAAGAAATTTAGTAAAAAAAAAAAACATTTTATCAAATGTGGATGTAGGCCCCTCATGAGCATTTTCATCTACAAAATGTTTTAAGAAATTGCACTCAGCTCAGATTTATTGATATCATGTAAACAGCAGCAGGAGAAAGTGTACAGTTGTATAGTTTGACTTCTCTGGTAGAAACAACTGATGTTTTTTACTCTCTAACAACATGTTCCACATCCTCTTTGCAGTCCTCACAACTCTAATGCATTCATGTCAGCTGTAGGCAAATTAATGTTGACACAATAACATTTGTTTTTTCTAGCACAGCAACATGTTTGAAATGCTAGGTTTTCTTTGAGTGCCACCATGCCAAAACTAATTTTTGCTAGCTCAGTCAGGATAATGATCTGAGAAAACCAATGGTGCAGGAACTATTCAGATCCTTTCCTTAAACTTGCAATAACTGACTTGGTTGATCACCTGGGGGCAGCTGAAACAAACTGTAATGACAACACTGATATGCTATCAGTTGTTGATATGGCAAACTTGTTAAAAAACACTTATTTACACAATCAGCAATTACAGAGCAGCATTTCATTCATATGGAGTCATGTTTGTGGTCACCTGATGAACGTAAGTTCAACATTCACTCTCTTTTAGCCCTGTTTTGGTCTCTACTAACTGCTGAGGTAAATATCTGGCTCTTCAGCAGCAAAAATGCTCCACGAGGTTCCCTAACTAGTTGCTAACTGGTGGTTAGTCTGGTTTTTGGTGCTGAGCAGGTGTACAGTGGGTTTTAGAGCTTTCGCGCAGAAAACAGTCGCCTGCTGCAGCCACAAAATATGCTATGAGAGAAGAGAGAGACAGCTAAACACATATCTCAACTTACTATAAAGCTCTGTAAAGCCGATTCAGGTAATATTTATCTGTAGGTTCATCACTACGATCGACCCCTTTTACACTGTCACATTGTGACATAAAATGGAAATAGTATATAATAAATACTATAATAGTGAATTACAAATACCTCAAAATTTCAATTTAATTCTGTTTTATTTATATAGCACCAAATCATTATAGAAGTTATCTCAGGGCACTTTTCATATAGAGTAGGTATAGGCCGCACTCTATATTTACAGACCCAACAATTTCCACACTTGGTGACAGTGGCAAGAAAAAAAAAATCCTTTTTAACAGGCAGAAACCTGGAAAACAAAATTGTACTTAACTACTGTTAAGAGCTACTAGTACTAAGCAAATGTACCAACTTTCCACCAAGTTTACATTTAAAGAAATGCCAAACTATAGTATTACTACAGTAGCTCTTGGTCCAACACAGTCAGATGCAGTGAACAGCAGCAATTTTCATTTGCCTAGTGGGAGAGGCACGACGCAAAACAGTTTATGTTTAAAGAAGCTTTGCTCTGATAATGTTGCCCTGTAACTGTACAGCTCCTTAACAGCCATTTTCAGCTGGGTCATACTTAGTTTTGTCATGCACTAAATCAGTAGATTAGTGCAGTATATTGATAATATATTACAAAGTGCATGCTGGTCAGCCTGTTAGTCACTGTGAACAGGGCTTGTCAGTCTTTGCGAGCCTTCCTGTGTCGCATCATAAATCCATCATAAATCAAGAAGAGTAATATGAGCCACATACACTGATGAAGCAGTTTAATTCACCACTTGAGCCTCGCCTTCTTTTGTTCGGACAATGCAGCTGGATAAGGCTTGGATAAACAGACATACTGATAACTTTAGAAGAATGGCTACAGAAACTGATTATTGTATAAGTATAAATGTGTAAAATATGATTTACCTACCTGTGACTTTCCATAAAAAAAAAGAGAGTTAAGCACCCTTTCTCCTAGAGCCGTCTGGTCCTGAATGAGGCAGGAAGAAACCGTAAAACCAAAAGAATACAGATGAAAGAAAGACAGTGAGGACAGATTAATAAACAACTGCACAGAAAATTGTAAATCTAATAGAGGAGGGTTTGTCTGCACTTCCTGTAGCACTATGTAAAAGAGACAAGCCCAGAATGCAGTCCACTTAATGATGCCCCCTCCCCCATCTTCCTACGATTATTCCATGTGACTGGGTGGGTGTTAACATAACAGTATACCAATGTTTGTTCAATGTTGGCCAGTATGACCAGAGAGGTAATAATGAATACAGAACTGAACAAAAAGAGAAGGAGAGGGATGTGTGTTTGCTCAGAACAAAGTGTTCTTGTTGACCTATACAATGCCTCATGTCATTGATCAGTCTCGGTTTCAGTCAAATCACATTTAACACATGCATGAAGTCCTATGAAGTATAACTAAACCCTGCAACTCAGACCATTTAAGAGAATTTTTTTTTTTTTTTTTTTTTTTTTTTTGATGAACAGATGGGTTTTTTTTCACGGCAAAGAATGTTAACCATGCTGCTACCATCAACATCTTTTTCCTGTCACCCTACCCCTATGGTTTCCTGTGCCTTAACCTACACTCAGTCTGACTCATGAGAA
>NW_024040041.1:16013240-16045499 GCF_014851395.1 Micropterus salmoides | reverse complement strand
AGGTGTTCACCCAAAGAGAAACTTGTTTATTTAAAAAAAATGCTAAAGCTGAAGCTCCCAAAACTTCCCCCTTTTTCTTCTCTTTCGCCCCTTCTTCTTAATTATTTCCTCAGCTCTAGGATTAGCAACTTAAATAATGATCGGCAGGAAAGACCTCACCCCTTTTACATACTTTAATTGCTGCCAGAACTTAGTCATCTTATTGATTGGTTCTTACATTCTCACCCCATATCCTTCCTTTTAGCGTACACTTCCTGCCTGTAGTTGCAGCACCCTTTGCTCTAGTCACAAATTAACAATAAAATATCAAGTAAAATAATAACACATATCATGTAGATTCAATAAACTATGATTGTGTAACCTTGTCTAATTTCCAATGCATATAGACCAGATATATAGTAGGTTTCAATTTAAACAAAAGACAGAATGAGCATTTCTTCTCTTATACATCTTAAATGCATCACACAAATGAATTCACACCCAAAATGCAGAAAAGACATCAAACACCGGTTGTCACTATTTTTTTTACAAAGGAAAACCTTACTTCTGTTCTTTTAATCTCAAAATGAGGTTACCTTCATTTTCACAATGGCTACTGATGTATAGGCAAATAGTGCCTTCTTTCCTGATTAAAATTATTATCTTGATGTCATCAGGGAATGCATACATGAGACGACCTTACAGAAGACTTAAAGTTTACTAAACATTTATACTTAAATTATGTAACGTTTATCACATCTTTTTTCACACCTCCCCTCATGTGTGATATACAAATGTGTCATCAGGGACACTTTCCCTTTTGGTTTAATTTACAGAAAAGAGTGGACCTTAGCTTCCTCTTTACTGGAAACTAGCATTATTTTGAGACATGTCTAACCATACACAGACAAAGGTCTCTTAAGGCAACGATAAGGGCAGGCACAAGAGATGTAGAGATATAGGAATTATTAAAGAAATAAAGACAGTATCTCAAATTAAACATCTTTCTTACTTAAAAGGTTGTACTTTTGTAAAGTGAGCAGTTAACAATTATCAAAGTCCAATCATTTTACTATGGCTCGTATAGAGGGTATGCGCGTGACGTCACAGTACGCAGTTACGCTTACTGAGTGGCAGAAAGACGAGCAGCAGTGTTAGCTTGAATCAGCTAAAACACAAACAACACATCTAAAATGGGAAAGAGCTGGACAACTGGTTCTTTGGTAAGCAGAAAGGATCACTGTCAAGTCCGACTGCCTTTAATTTGAGCAAATAATCAGTTGTTCTACTCATGGTTTGCTAAACGCCACCATGGTAACAGATGTTTTGCCACTCAGTCCAGCGTGCTCCTGAAGGGAAGTGACATCAATGCATACCCTGTATGTGTGTCAGGCAGTTAAACTGTTTCTATGAAGACCCCCCAATAACCAGAACCAGAGGCTGCCAGTGTCCTTTTCTTTTTCACATTTATCTCATTCTCACAACACAACAAACTGTGATATACTGTGTTTTCTGGACCTTTCTATGAAAACTGGCATTAA
The DNA here is from genome assembly GCF_014851395.1 of Micropterus salmoides. NCBI lineage: Eukaryota > Metazoa > Chordata > Actinopteri > Centrarchiformes > Centrarchidae > Micropterus > Micropterus salmoides. Next base: position 16,043,979 of record NW_024040041.1, on the reverse strand, counting down.
CTTTTTCAGCAATTTGACATACATTAACTCGTCTGTTGGATCGGACCGAACAGCCTTCTCTCCCCACTTGTATCAATGAGCCTTGGCTGCTTGACGCTGTCACCGTTTCTCCTGAACTTGTACTACTTTTGATAGGTGTTATTAGGTTATTTATTTACACACAGTTACATACTTTGATTTTCCAAACATTCATTTTATTTGTCTATCCAGGTTGGATACAGAGTATTCATTCTTTGTTTATCAAAGTAAAATAACAATAAGATACATTGACATTTCTAACTAAAATATAAGGATGTAATGAAGCCGCACATGCTTTAGTACATACTATATGAATTACACAATACTGAAAGTTACTAATATTTACAGACAGAAACATATCCAAATTGGGCTTTGTTATCTTTTAACTCATATAAGTTAGTTAGCTAACTTAACATTAATGCTAAGGTGCTGTAACACGTGTTAACTTAGCTTGCCATAATCGGATATTGTCTGAATTAAACTTGCAACCAAAGCAACATTATCTATGACCGGTAACGCCTTCTCATTTGCATACATGACATTTATGACAAGATACATTGACATTTCTAACTAAAATATAAGGATGTAATGAAGCCACACATGCTTTAGTACATACTATATGAATTACACAATACTGAAAGTTACTAAAATTTACAGACAGAAACATATCCAAATTGGGCTTTGTTATCTTTTAACTCATATAAGTTAGTTAGCTAACTTAACATTAATGCTAAGGTGCTGTAACACGAGCTAACTTAGCTTGCCATAATCGGATATTGTCTGAATTAAAATTGCAACCAAAGCAACATTATCTATGACCGGTAACGCCTCCTCATTTGCATACATGACATTTATGACAAGATACATTGACATTTCTAACTAAATTATAAGGATGTAATGAAGCAGCACATGCTTTAGTACATACTATATGAATTACACAATACTGAAAGTTACTAAAAATTATCAAGAAGATTATTGTTTGAATCTCAGTTTATTCATGTCTTAATCATGCAAGGTTTGCCTCAGTAGTTTGTAGGTCTACAGGCTGTTGAGGAAGTCTTCTCCATAGCTAATCATCTGTCTCAGTGCACTCAGTATGAACGAATTAATGTCATCATTTGTGACAATTTCTTGATCGTAGTTCTTCACAAGAAAGATGCAGTTCACTGGAATTCCCAGCTGCATTTGAATTTGTCAACCTAAGTTTAAAAGTAAGAGCATTCAGATAAAGATCAGTAATTGTGAAGTGGTCACCAAAGAATATTTTATATATTGAAAACTGAACTTACAAATAAATAAAAATTACAAATCTAAAAAACACTAGACTAATAGAATCATACCTGTTCCTTCAGGTACTTGCTCTTATAGACATTATTTATATTTTTTTTAACCTCTGGGCAGGCTTCATCAACTTTGGTGAGAATAGCCAGTTGGGGAATCCCTGTCAAGATGGAAACCTGATCAGTTTTTTAAGCATTTTCTTTGCTGGTATTTAAATTCATAAAACCCAATATGGCACTATTAGTCCGCACAGAGTAATAACTATTGTGTTGTCAGCTCTTACCCATTTCACTGGCTGCTAGTCTGACTTCTCTCATCTTCTTCAAAACTTCATCACTTAATATAGATAATGAGCTGGCAGGAATGACACAAACCAGAACGTGAACTCTGTCATCCAGAGTGGGAGATGAGTTGTAACCTTGATCACCCTGATTCAATTTATGTTTAGGAATGAACTAGAAAACAGTAATACAGTCAATGTTATTTTCTAAACAATTTCAGTGAAAACATGTTTAATGCAAAGTAATAAAAATATGTTTTAAAGTTACCCTGCAGAGTTTTTATTGCGCATTTTCCCTGTTTACGGGACCCCATTGTGATTGTCTCGTGCATACAAGAATGCACATGCATGCTCATGTAACAAGATACACATTTGTGCCAGTGGTTTCACACTATTTCACAGATATACAGGTGGTGGTAATGCACTAGAAACGCAGCAATGCATGTCAGGAAAGAAGAAGACTGCTTGCTGCAGCAGCACTGGTGTAAACAATGCAGGATTCAAACTTTTATGAGAAATTGACATTGTTTTATGAGGAAGGAATGAATTCATCACATTATTTAACAAAATGGGTGTAGCTGAGTACCAGTTTGTTTGCAAGAAAACTCCACACGGCCCCTTTAAAAACTATCAGAGTTGCAAAGATTGCACCTTGTAACCTTCTGTCACATGTCCGCTCAAGGCCAGTTTGACGTCTTCCACTTCCACTCCCCCCTTGGTGTCTTTCTCTTTTGCTTTCTCTGTGTCGTCTTTCTCAAAGCCCATGATGTCATTGAAAATGAATGAGTAAATATTCTCTGGATCTTTGTGGATTTTGTAAGTTGTGTACTATAAAGCAGAATGTGTAATTATTAGCATAAATTTAGCAAATCCATGATAAATACGCAATTGTTACACCAGCAATCATAGATGCTATTGTACTCACACCAGAATCAACAGTTATTCATACTTTTTTGGTAAAGCTGTTCCCAGAGATTGCATCTGTCAAAGCCCGACCAGTAACTCTGCCTCGTAAAACACTTTCAACAGAGTTGATGAAACTGGACTTGCCAGCACCAACTGGTCCATGAAGCAGAATTCTGAGATGTTCGACTTCTTTGTTTCGAGGTTGGTAAGATTTCACAAAATCGAGATTTTCCTGCTTGTTTCTGTTTATTGAAGAAAAAACATTAAACACAAAATACTGTTTGAATTTGATTGTTGTATGCACAATAAGTACATTGTTATTGATGCTCTGTCGCCACACACACCAACCAGCTAACACAACAACAAAACATTTGAGTTATGTGTTAAGAAGCACAGACCAAGGGCTCAACCACACTGACTTTATGTTTACTCATACTCACTGCGGCATGGTCCTCCATGGCTTACTAAAAAGTGCTGTGGATTACAAATGTGGTCATACAGTGAGACAAAGCTGTATTTCAACATTATGCATTATTTCTGTGAATGTTAGTATTGTTAAAATGTTAATGACTTTTGAGATATTTAGGACATTTTACAAGAAGGTGAAAGTTTGACAGGTCAAGACATACCTCCTCCCATAGCTGTGAAGTAAGAAATTGCATGTAAATATGCATGAATTTACAGTGGTGGAATTATTAGTAAGATCATTTGCTTAGTAAATGTACCAATACAATGATGCAAAATATCCCATAAGAAGTACAAGTTCTGCAATCATCAAAATAATCTCAAAGATCAGCAAAAACCACATAAAGCATTTTATTTATTCAGTTTAAAGTGGCAAAGACAGTGCATATTATTAGATATTTCTGTGAATGTGACTGCAGTCAAAAGTGAAAGTATTTGTTATGAAAAAAAGGGCACATCACTGATATTTATTTATATGACATAAGATTAAAATAAACTTTTTAGCATTGTTGATGTTGGAGCTAGCTAATTTTTTGTGTAAAATCTTAATTTTAAAGTTAAAGTATCTATAGCTGTCAGATAAATGTAGTGGACTAAAAAGTATGGTATTTATCTCTGAGACTTGGTGACTTTCCACCACATATTTTGCCTACTCTAATATCAAATGTCAACAGAATTGGAATATCTTATCTAATTGTCAATCTTTAACCTGTCCTTAAAAGTTTATGTTGAACAACTATTGCAAAATATAATAAGATCATTTCCCATGATCAAATTAATGAAGTATATTGCAAATATACTGTATTATTACATTGTAAGCTTGCAATGACAACATAATACCTTTGCATATTTTAATATCAGTTGTACAACTGATGATGCAACAGTGAAATTGTATCTTCTTTATGTATTTTTCCAAGACCAAAATTAAGACAAAACAGATTTTGCATCTTTTTCAGTGGAATCGAGGAGTATACTGTTTTGAATGTACAGACTGGTATAATATACATAATCACTGACATACATCTGCAAATGTGTTGATGATGTGATGATCACTAAGATAATAAAATCAATCCCCAACCCGAAAGTCTAGATGAGTGGAGAAAAGTGACAGCTCTGTCCAGGACACTAGCACAGACTGGAAGAAGACCTCAGCACTGACAAAACCAAAGATATGTGGCAGGCGGTCAAAAACATCTGCATCAGCAGTGTGTGAGGCCACATTGCCAGATGAGCTTAACACCTTTTATGCTCGCTTTGATCTCCTCAACAAAGAGTCAGCTGTAAAGTCTACTCCACCTCCAGAGGACTGGCCATTGTCAGTATCCTTAGCAGAAAAAACTGCAGAACCTGTACCATAAACTCAACCTGCCAGAAAGCTCTCAACCTCTCAGATTTGAAACCACTGGACTGCCTAGCATGCTCAGACCCAGGACTTTAATTTCCCACCTTTGCCCCACTCACTTTCATTCTGTTCATAGTTCAAATACATCTCTTAAAACTATCCTGCTGCATCTGCTTTGGGTTCAAGCCAGAAACCTGACATAGTCTGGCTGAGTGTTGCACAGAGAACTACTACTCAGCGTCAGCAAAACACAGGAGCTGATTTTAGGAAAAAGATAAAAACACACACTCCTGTCCACATTAGTGGAACTAAGATGGCGTAGATGAACATTTTTAGGTTCCTGGAATTCAGCATCACAGAGAAGTTGACATCTCACATCTCCATGCTGGTGAAGAAAGCTCAGAAATAGTTGTATTTCTTAAGAAAACTTTAGGCAAATTTCCTGTGCCAAATTCTTGTCAACTTTTACTGAGGTATAAAATATCAGTAGAAAGCTGACTGGAAACATCACCGACTGGCATGTGAAGACTCAACTGTATAAAAACAGTTTCTTGGAAGAAATAAGGTTTAATTTCTTTTAATTTTATGGTGTTAGCTCCACAGAACATTTAGGCTACATCTTTCAGAGTAGAATAATAACAAAAGCACATGAGAATTTACATTCTTTAGAGGATTTACTTTTTAACTGAAATTATTTGGTTTTATTCATTGAACACACTAGTCATTACACCATATAAACAAACAGCATTTTGGCATCACAATAGCATTTTCATTTCTAAGGACAGACATAATAGAAAATTCTTACCTTTGTTTATGTGGCTCTGGACAGAGTGATTGTGTAATGTTGAGAGGGACAACTGTTTTTATTGGTTCTCCTCCTGCTTTCACTTTCTTTTATCAGTTTTAAGTTTCAGTTTCAAGTTATAGCCAATCACGTGACTTAAAAGAACTCTGGGGAGATGGGGAGTGGACCGCACACACAGTAAACACACAGTAAATTGGCACAACGGCATCCTGACTCTGGCTAAATGTATCCCTCCACTGCATATGCACTATCCACAACCTGGATGTGTACAACCTCAGTGGGGTCGTTGGCCAGGGTGCACATTTTAGACAGAGAAGATGGATGGTTTGAAAGAGGTGTCAAGGAAGCCATCTACACCAGGGTTGAGAAGCCGTCATTGAACAGGGGAGGGGGTCTACGCCACCACTTATCCCCCACTTACAATGCTGTCCTTTCATCACTTCCCAGGAAAATCAACAAACGTAACCTATTGGCCTCAGGTGAAGATACCAACGATGGTCGTTCAGTCTTGGCCACAGGTAGTCTTAACGACTGTAACGACTGTCGTCACAGCAACAAGGAACACTAACGAACCAGCGGTATCGATGACCCGGGCCAACGACCCCACTGAGGTGAAATAGCTGAGTTTCCCTGCCAGTCAGTCAGAACTGAAGAAGTCCTTTGGATGAGGGAGGAAACGTCTTCCAGTATCTTCAACCAAGTCCAGTTGCCCTTGATTTTAACCTTCGTTGGAAAATGTGTTGCAAAGCACTGACTTTTGGACAATTGGGGCTTCCATGGCCTGTGACCTGGATCTGCCCTCACCTACCAAGTAACAAGAACACAGTTGCTTGGCAGCATAGGTGTCATTTACATTGGGGATGCTGGGGACATGTCCCCACCACAGTTTGAAATGGCTGATTTTGTCCCCATCACTTTTTGAATGAATTTGTTAAAGATGTTCTGAAAAATAGCTTGTGACAAGAAACTAACAAATAAAAATGCTTTATTTGCACAATAAGAAAACATGCAATGAAATTTAAATATAGAAGAAACAAATGTGCATTATCCAAAAAAGTAACTTAAGGTAAACAAAAAAAAAAAACAAGCAGCTGATTACTGCATTATATTCTGTTATATTTTTATATTTATGAATTGTCTTCTTCCAGCTAAATTTTTTGTTGCTCTTTATATATATAAAGACATTTCCACCATATATTGGAGCAGAACATTTCTCCAGAATGCAGAAAATTAAGTGTTTAATGCTCAAAATATTCTGGGGGAGGACTCCCAGACGCACATATCTTTCAGCATTTCATATTTTTCAGCATTTCACATTTCTTCAAAATAGTTAAAAATCTTCTAGTCTTGTTCTCTATTACCTGTAAAATCTAACGACAGAGCTGCAACTCAGTCCTTGCTCAACTGCCTGAGAGATCTTAAAATATGGTTGATTAGAACTTTCTCTGTCTGAATGACAGTAAGACTGAGGTTGTTATGTTCAGTCGACCTGGGGATTTAAGTGCTTGTATAGATGTTCTTGGTACTTTAGGAACATATAGTCGTCCATTTACCAAGAATCTAGGTGATCTTTGACAGTGCTTTTAAGTTTGAAAAACAGATTAGTTCTGTAGTAAAAGCCAGTTTCTTTCAGCTGAGACTGTTGGCCAAAGTCAAGCCCTACCTACCACGCAAAGACTTTGAAAGAGTAATCCATGCATTTATAACGTCTCGTCTCGTCCCGACTACTGTAACTCTTTGTATGTTGGAGTGGATCAGTCATCTCTCTATCGGTTACAGTTAGTTCAGAATGCAGCAGCCCGACGTCTAACAGGAACTAAAAAGCATGAGCACATTACCCCTGTTTTAGCCTCGCTCCACTGGCTTCCTGTCCGCTTTAGGATTGATTTTAAGATTTTATTGCTTGTTGGCACCTTCTTATTAATCAGAACTTTTACATGTACACACTCCAGTCAAAGCACTGAGGTCATCCAATCAGATGCTCCGTGATGTCCCCAGATCCAGGTTAAAAACTAAAGGTGGCCGAGCCTGCTCAGTAGCTGCTCCTAATCTTTGGAATACTTTACCTGTTCAAATAAGAAATGCCCCGACTCCTGACACTTTCAAATCCTTGCTAAAGACCTATCTTTATTCATTGGCCTTCAAACAGAGTTGAGTAGTGACATTTATTTTATTTTTTACTTTTTCTACTTTTGTCATGTATATTTGTTGTCTATTGTGGAAAGCACTTTGGTCAACTAGTTTTGTTTTTAAATGTGCTATATAAATAAACTTGAACTTGTATGCATTGTCATGTCTCGTGACCTAACGGTATCATCATGCTCCTAATCTGAGCCCTTATGTCCCCACCACTTTTCAACACAAAGTGACGCCCTTGCTTGGCAGTCATTCTCTGCGCAAGTTTGAAATAACCTAATGGGATTGTTGGTGTATCAAATTGTATCTAGAACTCGCTAAATTCACTAACGTTAGTGTGGTGGATCAATGACTGCGGGAGAAGGGGAGAGATAAGTTCAATTCAATTCAATTCAATTTTATTTATATAGCGCCAAATCACAACAACAGTTATCTCACAGCGCTTTTCATAAAAGAGCAGGTCTAGACCGTACTCTGTGATGTTATTTACAGAAGCCCAACAGTTCCCACCAAGAGCAAGCACTAGGCGACAGAGGCAAGGAAAAACTTCCTTTTAAGAGGCAGAAACCTCGAGCAGAACCATGGCTCAGGGTGGGCGGCCATCTGCCTCGACCGGTTGGGGTGAGAGAGAGAGATGTAAGGAGAGAGAGATGTAAGGAGAGAGAGAGGGGAGGGAGGCAGCCTACACAATATACACACAGAGGTACACACAGTGAAGGTAATGTTGCTATAGACTAAATGAAAAATGGTACAGATATTTATAATAGTGTTAATGGTAACCATCGTAATGTTAATGATTATAATAACAATAATAACAATAAGACTAGCAACAATAGTCGTTGCAGTAGAGGGTGTCGAGCAGGAACACGGGGGCAGCAGGTGACCCGCAGCCACAGCTCCAGACTCCACAGCTCCAGAGCCAGAAAACCTGCAGGAAGTGATAGGAGAGAGGAGAGAGACGAGAAAGCACAAGACTACCAGAAAGAGGAGAAGTTGTGTTAGTAACATGCAATAATGGGATAAGGTTGCATACAGAGGGAGAGAAAGTAGAGGAGAGAGGAGCTCAGTGCATCATGGGAAATCCCTCGGCAGTCTAGGCCTATAGCAGCATAACTAAGGGATGGTTCAGGACTACCTGAGCCAGCCCTAACTATAAGCTTTATCAAAGAGGAAAGTCTTAAGCCTACTCTTAAATGTGGAGATGGTGTCTGCCTCCTGAACCCAAACTGGAACCTGGTTCCACAGGAGAGGAGCTTGATAGCTGAACGCTCTGGCTCCTAGTCTACTTTTGGAGACTCTAGGAACCACAAGTAACCCTGCATTCTGGGAGCGCAGTGCTCTGGTGGGGTAGTAAGGTACTATGAGCTCTTTAAGATAAGGAAGCCAATGCAAAGAAGCTAAAACAGGAGAAATGTGATCTCTTTTCCTGGTTCCTGTCAGAACACGTGCTGCAGCATTCTGGATCAGCTGAAGAGTCTTAATGGACTTTTTCGAGCAGCCTGATAATAAGGAATTGCAGTAATCCAGCCTAGAAGTAACAAATGCATGGACTAGTTTTTCTGCATCATTTTTAGACAGGATGTTCCTGATTTTCGCAATATTACGTAGGTGAAAAAAGGCGGTCCTTGAAATTTGCTTAATGTGAGACTTAAACGACATGTCCTGATCAAAGATAACTCCAAGATTCCTCACAGTGGTGCTGGAGGCCAAGGCGATGCCATCCAGGGAAACTATATCTTTAGATAATGCGTCACGGAGGTGCTTAGGCCCCAGAGCAATAACTTCAGTTTTATCTGAGTTTAACATGAGAAAATTACAGGTCATCCAGGTTTTAACATCCTGAAGGCACATTTGAAGTTTAGCTAACTGATGAGTTTCATCTGGCTTGATCGATAGATATAACTGAGTATCATCTGCATAACAATGAAAGCTTATGGAATGTTTCCTGATAATATTGCCTAAAGGAAGCATATATAAAGTGAAGAGGATTGGTCCAAGGACAGATCCTTGAGGAACTCCATGAGTAACTTTGGCGTGCATGGAGGACTCATCGTTAACATGTACAAACTGAAATCGATCTGATAAATAGGACTTAAACCAGCTTAGAGCGGTTCCTTTAATGCCAAAGTTAGATACTGTGTGTCTGTCTGTGTGTGTGTACAGTAGAGGTAGCAGTTCCTGGATGCTTTCTCATCAAGCTGCAAACTTCTGGTTTCATCGGTGACAACATACAGGAAATAGCTAAAACTGCAATTCATCAAGTGGCCACTTGAGGCTGGCTGCAGAAGGGACTCAATCTCCATGTTAAAATGCCCAACTTTACAGCAGAATAAAATATGTTTACAGCCTGGTTCAAAAAATGGTTTTAGTGTATATAGCTAATTTTGCCCTTCATGACAACTGTGAGGTTTTTTTTTATAACTCACCTGTTTAAATTATATTAATTCTTAAGAAAACAGGCACCTTTTCCCCAAAAAAACGCCTAAAATAACATACCCAAAATGAATCAGGAATAAATCCTCAACCATTTGGCCTAGATGCATAATTCTGGTCTCCTTTGAAAAGTCAGAATCTAAGGAATATAAATCCATTGTATATTAATATATTTATTTTAATTTTACAGACTACATGGAGATGCAATAAAGAAAAAATCTGATATTTTAATCTTCGCCTGATAAAAAAAGATATATTTTAATGCAATAAACCATCAAAACCATCACGAGGAAGCTTTTAATGCAACTGAATATCTTCTAATACACCTAGAATGCAATTGTAACTGTAAATCTGATGAAAATAATGGCAGGCGGTGCAGTTTATTGGAGAGAGAACCTCCTGGTAGTCCGTGTTCCAGTTGGTGAGTGAAATTCCTGTATTTTATTAATGTAAATGTATATGTAAATTATATTTAACCGGTATTGCTGTTGGCATATAGCTTCTTAGCTTAGCTTGTTACACTTATAAAACAGATACGAGAGATATGTTAACGGGAGTTACTGTGTTCTAACCGCAGCTTTTAAGGAGTCAAAGACAAGTCAGCAAGAAAAGAGAAGCCAAAATGTATTAGATTAACCTTAGTGTTAGACATTAGGATGATAATGCTTTGAAGAATAGGCTTGTGTGAAGTTGTAAAGCAAAGGCTTAGCCAAACAATAAAATTTCAATAAGATCTGATTTGAGTAGTCAGGAGGTGTCTAGCAGAATGGATTATTATTGCACAGTGTCCAGCAGCAAACCGTATATTGCACATATTACTAAACAGTGTATTTAACATTGCCACCCCTAATTACTGTCACACGCCAGAGAGGTTATCATGCTGAGGCGATCTCAGAGTTCAGTAGCTTTATGGCAGTTGGGAAGAAGCTGCTTAACTATCTACCCATTATTGTCTTTACAGGTGCCAGAAGAGCTGATTGCAGAACCCTCCAGATGTGATTTGCTGTGTCCAGCTCTTCAGGAGAGAACAGCTCCAGCTCCCAGCTCTCCAGCTCCTGCTTTGCTCAGCCTTTTCTTTTTACTCACAACAGCTAAACACTACTGATGTGAAATTTTGACACTGGGTTCTTATCAACAGATTCTATCATTATAATAACTCTTACAACACATTATTTCAAAATACTTTTACATTTGTAACCTTTTAATATTGATGTTTTAATGAATGCAAGACAAGAGTTTAATTTAATTTGTTTTTAAGCTATTGCTTGTGTATTAGGAATACTTTGTAAAACTGATCATATAACAGCGTGGGTTTAGAAGCTACCTCTGCTAACGCAGAGTAGCATATACCATTAGCTCCTTAGCCTGAGCTTACTTGGTCGAGCGAGGCGGGAGTGGTTTCAGCAACACGTCACCTCAGCTCCACCCACAACCTGCTTCTTTGTCCATTTATGGTTATCCAGGAGTGACGCACGGTGACGCGCTGCCAAGATGAGATGAGAGTGTCAATATAAAAATATAATGTCAAAAGCTGAGGTGCAAATGTGCTCTGTTTGGCACTGTGAGCTGCACTTTGGAGCTACTGAAGTTAAAGTGTGTGTGTTTGTGGTGAGATTTCTGCCTGATCAAAGGTGTGGTCGGTTAGTTTCATTTTGGTGAAAAGGTGCCACAAACACATTTAAAGAGGTTACTTCCCCAAACATAAGACACAAAATAGGAGGGAAGACTAAATCATGTGTGTTGACTCAGTAGGGATGATATAAAATAAGTTGATCTACAGGAGAAACATATTTAAAAGCTATAAAGAATGCCTGAGTATGGTGTCTCCGAGGGATCATGAGAGGAATTTTTTAGAGGACTATTTTTGCGGTCCTTCGCAAAATGTTTTGCATTTCCTCACAATACTTTGCATTCCCTCGCAGCACCATGAGAAATGCCGGTGCTTCGGTCGCTCTGTGACAGAGTTATCAGCAGCTAAAGCAGTAAGAAAGAAGAAAACTGGAAGAAGTTAAGGAAGGATTTGGGTTTGTCTTGCTGACCATTTAACTTTCGCTGTATCGATGCCTTTTGTTGTTCAACATTTTCAACTTTTCACAAAGCCAACCTCACTATTCGTCAACCGACCAATCACAGCCTGAATGGGGCATGACATTAAAATAAGTTTGACATGCTTCAGCAAACTTTCAAATATTGAAGTTAGTACTTAGCATTAACACATTAGAGACTAATGTAGAGCCGTTTGCTTACACAAGGATTTAATGAGTAAAAACAACCCACAGAAATGAAACTGCTGTAACTGGATTTAATATTCAACTATTGGTAAAATAGTATGAAATTATAACGAATATAGTAATTAATATATTAACATTATACCAACAGTATACTATTAACTGAACATTATATTCTTTATTTAATGTTGTAATTTAATGTATATGAATTCCTCCTACAGGTTGTGGATAGTGTCTCAGACAGGTGTAGACAGATGTAGATTTAGCCAGAGCCAGGATGTCAGTGTGCCAATATTTGCTCCTTCTAGTCGCCTCCTCCGTAATGCAACACGCTCCCCTTGTTCTGTTTTACCAGTTATTGTGTGTTAACTTTGTTCAGAAATTCACATTTATAGGACCATTTGTTCTATTATAATCGAATCGCAATATTGTCCACAATAATGGCAATATGAATTTTTCTCCAAATCATGCAGCCCCAACTGTAAGTGCTGTGAAGCACTGGTGCTGGTTCAGTAATATGCACTATAATGACAAGGATCTGTCACCTCTATAAAACCAATCAAATGTTATTTACAGAATTGCAAGAAAACCAGTATCTGGTGGAATAGGTCGACTGTTCACCCCAGAGCAGGAGATCCCCATTGTAAATATGGTCATTGCAAATAACTGCATCACACTCAGACAACCACAGGAGAAAATACTGCCAGATAACTGTATTAATAATGATAATGTAATTTTAGATTAGTTTAAATTTAAAGTAATCAGTTACTCAACAATTAGGACATAAATATGACAACACTTTTAGCATTAATTGTAAGACCAGACTGCCATCAAAGAAGAAAATCTCCTACTCACATGACCCAAAGGAAACTGAAAGGACATTAGTAGGTTTGAAGACCTGCAGCATCACACAACAGACATTGCCTTTTCTGGACTCAAGTGTTTGATGGAAACAGAAAATCAATAGGAGGATCCAACATTAAACATAATATCAAAAGCATTGCTTGTATTACATTGTTACAGTCCTACAGCAATAAAGGTAAGATTTTTTTATGCAGTAGTAAATTGTGGCATTGTGAAACTGAACATTTTTACTGCAGTAATGGATGAATAAGCTTTGTAAGACTTTTACAATACTTGACTTTTAGTACAGTAGCTTGGAACTTATCGTATTGCTGTTTTGATTTGGTTACGGCTTAAGATGCCTTGGTGTTCTACTGAACGGCTCAGAAGGTCTTTTATGCCAACAGCAATTAAATTTTTTTAATGAATATTTCTGATTTTTGTTGTCAGCTGGTCACATTTTTAAAAACCTGCCAGCTATAATCATGGTTCTAAAGGCTTAAAATGGGTGCATTGTTTTTTGTCTTGTCTGTACATGTTGGTTGTCCTTTATGTTTATACTGTATGTTGTGTGATGTAAGATGGTGGCAATTGAGTTCCCCCATTGGGATTAATAAAGTGTTTTCTATTCTATTCAGTTTAATTTTGAATTTAATTTTGAATTTATTTAGTTCTGTTATTTTAAATGGGTGGGGTGTCTCCCCGTGTTTTTAGAGTTAGTAATGGCCTGGGTGTTTTACTGCTGTGTATAAGATAGATTAAGTATTATTTTCAGCTATTTTAGTATAAAAATGTGCGGTTTATTCCACTTAAAAGATAACCGAATATTTTACTTTTAGTTTATGCTTTGAATTGACATTAAAAATAAACATTAATTGGGATATACAGTAGATGGTATGCTGTTGCTGCACACATTGTGTGGTTTATCAATGATAGGTTGCAAGTCACTGCATTATTATGTAAATATTACAATTTGTTCACATCTGAGTTGTCTGAATATCTTGTTTGGTAGCAATGGGAGGAAAACCATCTCTACCTCCACCCTCCCCGGTGAGACCCAAACCTTCTCCAGTAAGCAAGACATTTAAAAAATAGCTTAAAATCCATGCTTTGCATTGTTTTGTTAATTTATGTGCAATTTGCCTTCAGCTTTTAGTGAACGATTGGAGGAAAATGTAATGGAGGTGAGTATGTTTTTTTTTTTATCCTACTTGCTGTTTTTGCTAATACAAACTAAAACTGCATCAAATTATTTGTTGAGACTGCAGCTGGTTTCATTTTTGTTTTTGTGGCTCTGTCTGTGGCTCTGTCTGTGCAGCCACCACAGATCTGCACCACTGACTGCAAAAATGTATTTGTTTTTTTTACCTAATCTAAAATGTTCTTCTTTGAATAGTGAGAAAGAGAACTATCTGAAGCTTGTGAGGGATTATCAGCCCCATAATGTTGAGCTCCAACATCCCAGAGTCCTGCTTTATGGACCCGTTGCTTCTGGCAAGTCCAGTTTCATCAACTCTGTCGACAGTGTCTTACAAGGCAGAATGACTGGTCGAGCTTTGGCAGATGCAACTTCTCAGAACAGCCTCACCAAAAAAGTATGAATCATTTTTGAGTATGTCTTAACTAAGGTCATGTAATGTTCATGTTATATAACAACTCTTTACCTCTATTTCAAACCTGTATATGCAGTGCAGCTGTAATGACCACGGCAGTACACAGATCAGGCTCGCAGCAGTGTAATTAGTGGTGATAAAACTAGTGAGTAAGAGACAAACTGCAAACTGTTTCCTTCATTCAACAGGCGACATGCTTGTCATAATATACCCTCCTTTCTGTTTTACAGTACCAAACTTACAAAATCCAAAAAGGAGAACCAGGGACATTTTACCCTTTTGCTTTTTGTGACATCATGGGCCTTGAGAAGGAAGCCTCTAGAGACATCAAACTGGCCATGATGGGGCACGTAAAAGATGGTTACGTGGTACAATTAGTTAATAAATTAAACTGTGTTGGGTATATTTCAGTAATAAATCCATCTTTGTGATCAGTTTTGCATTAACAATTGTATTCACATAAAAATAGATATAAAAGACTATTTACAATGTTAATAGATGTTTGCATTGGACAACTATATAAACCGGTCATTTAATAAATGTTATGGTTGAAATTTAGATAGAGGAATTGAGTGTGGCGTTGGGTATTCCACTGTACTGCATCTTTCCTGTGAAGAATTGCAGAATTAAGTATGAATAGGCTGTGCACCAGCCTAATGTTATTAAAACCTAGATGGGAATAAAGCAGGCTTGTATCACTCTCACCGTGTGATGAGTATTGACATTAATATATTATTAGCTATGCTTTGTGGATTCGGGTGGTCATTTCTGGTGTTGTAGTCCCCCAGTGCAGAACAGTTGATTACTTTGCACCTCTATATGAGAGACGGATGCATTGGAGGAGGACAAGTAGGTTTAAAAGTTGCAAAGCAAACTGTCTAACTTGCAAAAAATATATTTTTTGCATATATATATATATATAAAAATATACAATGTTTCTGTACTAGACCTTCATCAGGCAAAATAAGGTCTCCCACTAACCATGAATGTGACGATTAGCAGCCTAACCCTAAAACTGGGCTAAATGTGGTTAAAAGTTGAACATTTTTAAACTTCTGGTTACATTATACTTGTTGTTCCATAACATTTGCTGTTTCAATGTTAAGACCTGTTACATACTGAATCATTGTGCTGTAGTCCTGCTGATCAGGTAAAATAATAAAATAATTACAATTTATTATCGGTTTCCCCTTATTTAATTTTTTCTAGTCCATACAGTGGACTTTGGTAATGCATGCTTTAGTGAGGCCTTCTCCTGAATTTGCTGTCTTGTAAATATTACAAGTATTATGTGATACAATGCTAACCCAAGAAAATCACAGGGAACTCCAAAACTACAATGAGACTGCCCCCTTGACAAGACAAGTTGCTGGAGTAATTTCATCTCAGATGGTGTGGTGAATTAAAGTAAAATAATGAAGCTATAATAGGCTTCAGAGTAAAGGTGCTTCATATGAGTCTGGGATGCTCAAATGAATTACTTATGAAATCCATGAATTTCCACTCACCTAATGTGAAAATCTTTATATGCTCTCCTAAAATCTTATGTTGTTTGCATGGTGCAATCTGGTCCACCACACTGCTGTTGTGATAGTGCCTTCATCTTCACATCTTTTGTAGCTCCTCTTTCAGCCCTTGGTTTTTCTCAAGCTTCTCGTGTTCCTTCTTCTTGATGTTGCTGTCGCATGGGATTGCCACATCTATCACTGCAGCCTTCTTCTGCTGTTTGTTGATCAACACGATGTCTGGTTGGTTAGCCATCACCAGTTTGTCAATCTTTTTGTATTCAATAAAGCTCACTCAGGAACAGGGTATAAAATCAACTTTTGTCCACCTGCCAATAGCTAGTAAATGCTCAAAGTCTACCAGCCACACTTTAGATTGTCATTGTTTTTTGGCTGGCAAGTGAAGTAAATCTACCAGACTTTTGGCTGGTAGATGGTGCTAATTTTGGACTTTGCTCAGGAATACTGCATTTCAGTTCAGTTATAAAATACACTGATGATTAAAACATTATTTTTTATATAATGTATATACTGAAATTATTATTTTTCCCTATAAAAAAGTACAAAATACAATTGGTACAAATGGTCAAAACACCAGTTCCTCCCACTCCCCACCCTAAAGTCCTTAATGGGCAAAAAAGGGAGAGAGACACTTTGTTCAAGATATAGGCTAACAGGACAAAGCAGGCAGTGTACAGTATATTATTCTCTTGCTTAAGTTGCCTTGCATTCAGTCTTAATGTGGGTTACCCATGGAAGAAAATCTGTCTCACCAGATTTTGAAATTTAAAAGCAAATTTCTGGCAATGATTTTTTTGCTCTGAATTCACGTATGCCTTTACTCATTTTAACTTAGTTTTTTTCAATGTTCACAAATTGAGAAGTTTCAAAGTTTCAAGTATTAAAAAATTCCAATAATATATATTTTAGTTGTTCAGATTCAGTCCAAATTCGGATCCCAAAATTCGAGGTAAAACATTCAGCATCTGAAATACAAAGGATAAGAAATCAATTCTGTTTACGCTCTAACAAACATCCAGCCAGTAAAGTTACGCTCTATTGATCATGTGATGCCGATGCTTGGAATTACAGGAAGGCAGTTATGTCAACAAACCTAACCGCCAACTAACACTAACCAAGAACAAGAAGAAGAAGAAGAAAAAGAAGGTGCAGACAAGCCCAAATAATGGCACTTCGGTAATAATATGAAGTGTAAAAAATAGGTGCTAGTACTAGTATTTGTTTCTTCTATATTTTAATTGCATTGCATGTTTTCTTATTGTGCATTGTTTCATTTGTAATTAAATTTTTCTTATTGCAGTTTTTCAGAACATTTTAAACAAAAGCTTTCAAAAAGTGATGGAGACATTCTGACACTGATCCCAGCGACCCCAATGAAAATTACACCTATCTGTCAATATTTTTAAATCCAGGCTGTGATTGGTTGGTTCACCAAAAACAAACACTTACAAGCTACATTCAGCACAAGGCTGCTTGAAAGGCACCCAAGCTTCTCTTCCCCCTCCTCTCTCTCCGCTGACAGAGTTTAGCAGGCAGGCGAGAATGGGAACAGGTGAGCCAGGTAGCACCCAGAGAACCTGATATGGAGAAGGCAGAGGAGAGTACCGGCAGCTTATGAGAAGTCCCGGTATGCAAGAAAATGTCCCGGTTTTTTGAAAGATTCAGTTACAGGTCATGTCTGAAATGTTTCACATTAACATAAATTTCGTTATGCTATGCGAGCAAGATTTATTGTCGCTAATGTAACATACAGTTCTGAGGCAATGGTTATGATCCAACTTGACAATAAAAGCAATCAAAAAATCTGACAGACACATTTAACAGCTGGGTAGTTAAAGGACCTGTTGACAGTTTTCACAGCCTTTTTGTTCTTGGTTTTAGAAATTACAGTCATTGGTAACGTTGTACTCACTAACGTCTGAGAGAAAACGGGGCACAGCCAGTGGTGATGTCACAAGTCAAGATATGGGGTTTAGTATTATTCTTTGATTCATCTACATAGGGCTTATTTCTACTTATCAATTGTAGACTTAATAAATATTCTTGGATGTAATTTTGCAGAGAACAGAGAAAAGGAGGTCACAATGACAGTTCAGCCCTTTAGCAAGAAAAACGGTCACTTAGAATATGACCAGGTAAAGACTTCAAGGACAAGCTTGCTATTTTAAATGCAAGCCCTACATACATGGTTCAAATTACGAGGGGGATTGGGGGGTCTCACCGTGATGTTGAATATAGTCTATGGTTGAACGTCTTGTCTGCTTGCATCACTCGCAGCTGCTCCAGTCCAGTGCATCACATGCTAATAAAGACACTGAAGGTTAATGTCAGTAGTTAGATATCTAGCTTATTTAAGAAATGAGCTATCTGATTTTAGCTAGCTAATGGCCACCCTATCGTTTCCAATCAGGGGCGGACTGGCACTATAATTCAGGCCGGAAATTTGACTCCATCCCGGGCCACCCTGTTCACACAAAGCACCAGACTTCTAATTTTTGTGAATTGTGAATTTTTGTAACCCCATTTGTTGATGTAACGGGTACCAAACCAGGTATAGTTTATGCCACTACGTTCATCTACAGACATTTGGGATTGATCATTAAAGTGTGTAAACTATGTGATTTTTCAAGGTATAGCCTAGGCTAGCTGCACTAACGATAGCACATACCAATGTTCAAGGCAAGACACAACAAATAAGCCTAGGCTACACTACACTGAAATAGGCCTATACAATGAGATATACAGAGTTTGCTCAAATGTTGAAATTTTATCTTTATATTCAAGTATTAATCATTTAAAAAGTATCCAAAAACATAACACACCCATGTTCACTGAACTTGAACATAACCTACAACAATGAAAGTAAGTAGGCGTATATAATGCAAAAGTCCAAAAAGAACAAAAAACAACAACTATTGATTACAGTGTTCAGTCACCTGTGTCCATAAAGCAAACATCACAAAAATAAACACATCTATCTTTCAATAATTTCTGCTAGTGGGAACATGTCCCCACCAGCATTTGTTAAAAGTTTTCTGAGAAATAGCAACAGGAAATGTTAAATAACAAATGGAAATGCTATGAGAAAGGTCTATTTGCACAATATGAAAATATGCGTGTAAATACAGAAGAAACAAATCTGCCATCATCCTCCCCTGACACTACTGAAACCACTAATGTTCATACCCCATACCTTTAATTTAGTACAATTCTTAATTTGGCTTACTTTAAAGTAACTGTAACTGATTAAATTCACTGAAGCACGCGTCTGTGCTGGGTTTCCTTTATGATGTGGAAAAAAGTTGCTTTTCAGTCCTGTCTGTTTGGTCTTAACCTGTTGAAAACAGCGAACAACGAAATTACTGACTGAAAAAAAATTTTCCCGCCGTTTTAAGTCCAAAACCCATCCGGTTGTTGCTTCGAGTCTCAGCGGGCACCATATTCATTATTGTGCAATACCTGCGAGCTGCCTGCCTGCTCTCAGTATTTCTGCAGAGAGGAAATGTGCCACTTGAGAACGCAGTGTTTTTCGCCATTTTGTGTCCGACCCGTTGGAGATACATAGACATGCAGGGTACCAAATGAAAGGTCTGCTCAAGCCGGATCGATTGATGCCCATCACTGTGGGATGTTCTGTTCTCAATTTACAGGCCTGTAAAGCATGGGTGTGCTTTTGGTGGCAGGAATGTTGATGAATACTCACTGTTTTTATCAATGTTACAATGTTTTGTCATTTGAACTTGGTTGTATGGAAAGAAAAAGTGTTTTAAAGATAGATACCAATAAAATTCAACATTTTAACAGTATATTTTGCCAAAATATGGACATTCGCCTGGTATATTTTGAAAATGTTGTATGATAACTGTTGTATTTTTATTTATTTTCATCAGTTACAATTGCATTCTAGGTGTATTAGAAGATATTCAGTTGCATTATAAGCTTCCTTATGATGGTTTTGATGCTGGCCCTGCCAGACTACCACACCAGCCAGCCTTCCGTCCCTCAGAGACGAAGCTGTCAAGTGGAGCCGAGTCCGGTGCTTCATGGGTGACCTCCATCCAGCCCTGAGTCCAGTTGGCAGCCTAGCCGACGCCTGTTCCCCGAGTCCAGTCCATGGTCCGAGCGAGTCCTGCTCTCTGTGCCCAGTCCATGGTCTCCAGCCCAGCTGGTTCCACCACCCTGCCGCCGGTCCCCCCAAATTATTACTGTACATGTCCTGTTTCTACGTTATTATTCATAACAGGCTATGTGGTCGATCTGCAGTCTAACATTATTCCACTCAACAAGTTACCTGTAAGTCTGCATAATGTCTTGGTTACTTCTCTTGGTTTGTTTGTAAAACTGCAGTGTGAACATGAACCGGACAAGAACTAAAATGCAACAGTGTATAATTTTTTTCACTTGGTCCGGACCATATGAACCGAACTACAGGTGTAAAAGTGCCCTAAAGGCCTGTGCAGACTACATGACTTTCAGCATCGGCCGATGGCCGTGCCGTTCACACTACACAACTTGCTGTCTTGTGACGGGAGTCTTGAAGTCGTTCTGGCGTTCACACTACGTGACTGATCGGTGACAGGGGGTCACACACTACACGAGCTGACAACAACGCTGGTCTCCAAAATACATTTGGTCAAGAAAACGTGAAATGTGAAACGTGAAATGACACAAACGTACAGACAAAACGGCTGTTGTTTGTTATTATATAGATAGCAATTATAAAGACAAAGAATATGGGTGAAAGAATGGATTAGCACACGCAAGTAGCAGGGATTGTCTGAACTACAGAGAGAGCTGGAGGTGAGTGAAATGCGTTTTGCAGTGAAAAAGTAGCTGCCTGCTCGGCCAGCAGCCTGCTCTCATTGGCTGGATGTGGATGTTGAGTCGGCCGACTCCGCCAGATATTTGGCAAGCTAGATATCTGGCAGACGTCGGCAATGTGTCAGAAATGTGTCAGGAAGCCGTTGTGACGCGTCATTAGTAGTTCACACATAACGACTGGCGACCGCCGATTATTATGTCTCTGCAATAAGTTTATTGTTGTTACTTTCACAGGTGTTGAGCCTTGTGTTAAATCACTTTATTCTACTCAAGAAAGTTTACTGTCATTGTGACAGGGGTGGTTTTGTTGAATGACAATAGCCTAAAGCCCTAGTGTCAGGATACAACCTGCCCCTGCCTATTTTGGAAAACAAGAGTTTTCATCACTTTCTGTCAGTGGTTGACAGTAAGCACAGTCCAATCTCTTGGCCTGCGACTGTATCAAAGGCCAACACCCAGCCGAAATAATCTGTGAGCAATTTGAGGCCATATGTGATGAGTGCAGCATTAAAGATAAATTGGACTGTATGGTTTGTGACAATGCTGCCAACTTGAGAAAATCATTCATGTTGTGGTTGCCTATTGACAATAATGTGAAGTACATGCTGAAAATTAACTTGAAGACCCAGGGCTCTGGAATGACCTAACCTTGGAAGACCAGAAAACAGTGGATACTGCTATTGCAAATTGACAGCGCTTGCAGTGTTTTGCCCACACTCTCCAGCTGGTGGTGTGAGATGGCTTAAAAGAAACAAAAGTAATGACTAACTGCTGCACACAAGCTTTGGATTCAAAGAAGTGTTTGAGGCTTAATTAAGGGAAAGAGGCATCCATGCTACTGTCAACACAAGGAACTTAACACTGAGACAAGTGAAGGCAGTTATCCAATGTGACCATCTAAAGCTCTGTCATGTTCTAAAAAGGCTGCGCGCAAGGAGTTGCTGTTCATCGACTAAATTGTCACACTCTGCCTGTCTGCCATGCCATGTTTTGCACTTTTGTGTTTAGTTATCTCTGTGCGCATTTACGCACGAGGCACAGCAGGGTAACTTAACTGATTATTTGAATCTAGATAAAAGTTCTGTTTCTTCTGGAGAGTTCAGTCCTGTCAAGTATGGTTTTTAGTTTTGCTGCTTAAATGTCCCTCGATATCTGTTGTGACTTCACTGCGCATACAAACGTTTTAATGTCCGAAAGAAGCCTCTCAAATCATGAAAGTAAATCCCTAAAGAAATCATCTACTGAGAGAGAGATGTAACCAACGATATGTGTTGTCTGAATATCTTCCTTTGTAGCAATGGGAGGTCTCAACCACTCTCCCCAGTGAGACCCAAACCTTCTCCAGTAAGTAATACAATAAAAACATACAGAACATTGCACCTGATCACCACAAATAATTTGTTGAGACTGCAACTGGTTTCATTTTTTGTTTTTGTGGCTCTCAGAAACATCTTGGTTAATTTCACCACTGTCCGTGCAGCCACCACAAAATACCACAAAAGATCTGCACCACTGACTGCAAAAATGTATTTATATGTAATTTTTAACCTAATTTAAAATGTTCTTCTTTGAATAGTGACAAAGAGAACCACCTGCAACTTGTGAGGGATTATCAGCCCAACAATGTTGAGCTCCAACATCTCAGAGTCCTGCTTTATAGACCCGTTGGTTCTGGCAAGTCCAGTTTCATCAACTCTGTCAACAGTATCTTACAAGGCAGAATGACTGGTTGAGCTTTGGCAGATGCAACTTCTCAGGACAGCTTCACCAAAAAAGTATGAATAATTTTTGAGTGCAGTTTAACCAAGGTCACACACTGTAAAACTTCATGGCATTTAACAACTCTTTCACCGTGTATTTAATGTTTTATGTGCACCTGTAATGACCGTTGCAGTACACACATTGGGCTCGCAGCAGTGTAGAGCAATTTCTGGTGATGGAACTAGTGAGTAAGAGACAAACTGCAACAGGTGACACTGTTGTCATAATAAATGTCCCTTTCTGTTTTACAGTACCAAACTTACAAAATCCAAAAACAAGGACCAGAGAAAGTTCACCCTTTTGCTTTCTCTGACATCATGTATGGAACATCAGAGTGTCAGAACTGAATGAAAGAATATATAAATAAATAAAAAAATGGGGAAATATATCAAAGAAAGAATGAATGAATAAATAATAGGTAAATAAATGGGGAAATATATCAAGTAAAGAATGAATGAATAAAAGAATAAATACATACATTTGCTTTAGCCTTTCCCCAAGGAGACCTATTGTCATTGTGTCTATGAAGATTCTCAGTCATCCAGGTCATAGTTATCCAACGAAGGTTAAAATGAAGGGCAACTGGACTTGGTAGAAGCTACTGGAAGACGTTTCGTCCCTTATCCAAAGGACTTCTTCAGTTCTGACTGACTGGCAGGGAAACTCAGCTATTTAACCTCAGTGGGGTCGTTATCCCGGGTCATCGATACTGCTGGTTCGTTAGTGTTCATTGTCATTGCTTTTTCCTTAGAGACCTATGTGTATTGCTTTTTCCTTCCTCTTCCTTAACTGTCAATCAACGTGTTGTGGCCCGCCCACTAAGTCAGGTCGAGCAGCCGATGACCGATACTATCTTCAGTGTGGATATGCTGTCCCTGGAAGAGTGTTATGATTGATAGAAAGTTTAGAAGGAGTTATGCTGCGTTCAAGACCGGTCGGAACTGGGATATTCCCCAGTTGAAACTTCAGACTTCCCACATCAAAGTGTTCCAGGTGCATGGTGTTGCATGACACCTAAAGTGAACAAAAACCATGGCTAACTGTGACAATGTGTACACACAGTTGCACCCTCAGCAGTGTTTTAGGTGTTAATTAAAGGATGGTAGTTTAACTGCAACAACTTAATACAACATAAATAGCCTATAGTTACTAGTTAAAGGTTCAGCATGTAATATTTATGAGGATCTATTGACAGGAATGCAATAAAATATCCATAACTATGTTTTCACTGGTGTATAAAGACATTGCATAATGAACCCTTATGTTTTTATTACCTTAGAATGAGCTATTTATATCTACATACAGGAGGCACCCCCTGCTGTGGAGGTTGACATATTGTGTCATCATGTTTCTACCGTAGCCTACAGCGAACAAACAGCACTACAGAGTGCATTTTGTCTCTAACCTGAAAGAGAAGTAACAGAAGAAGTAGCAGCAGAAGAAGTAGGAGCAAGAGCAAGAAGAAGTTGTATTTTCTAACTACTAGGTAGTAGTAGAAGCTCTCCTTTATTAGTAGTGGAATTTTGGACAAATGGAGGACCACAGCTATTATTTCGCACAAGAACCGACGGAGGGTGAATCTGCATCGAAGAAGCGAAAGCATGATGAAGCCAGACTTATAACGGGAGTGACGCAGGCAGAAATCATGGGTAAACATCGGTGTGGCTTTTCCCAGATAGAATGGTCTAATGAGGGGAAAATGTTTTCAAAGCGACGCCGAAGTTGCCAGTTTTCTGCTGGACAGGTAAGGTATTCCAACTTTAGCATTGCAATGAATGAGAATAGTTTACTCTTGCATCCTTTGCACTCTGATTACTGCACTATTTGTCAATATGTCTATATTGTTTTGTTCATAGTGTGTTTATTAGTGTTGTCTATTCTGTAGTTTGTGTCAGATTTTATTTTATTATTATTATTTTATTATTGTATAAGTAAGCACATCATGAGCAATGTACAATCCTGAGTCAAATCGTCATCCTTGTATGTGTACACATACATGGCAATAAAACTGATTCTGATTCTGATTCTGAAAACTGTTGTTTGATAATGTTAGCATTAGTGAGAAGCTATCCATAGACACCGTGAGAATTGACTTTTCCCTTGTCAGTGGTGTAAAATATGTAGTTGGATAGTTTCATGTGGTTCTTCTCCCTCGCTGTGTTATGGCTTTGCTATGTGGGGATAAATGTGCGTCCGTGAGACAATCAGCTGATTAGTATTAGCTAGCCTACAGCATAACAGCTCATTTTAGCCAGCTAAACTTTCTGATCTTTTTGATCATGGCCCTTTTTCGTAGAACCACAGAATGTCCTATGTGAAGATGACATCATAGGTGTCAGAGCCTCCATGGTGTACGATAACTGCTTAAGACAACTGGCTACATTTCTGATCCTGCCTGTGGATAAATGCACTGGCCTTCTGAGGACTGGTGCGCCGTGCAACTCTGTTGCACCCTTTGAGATCAACATCACCACCAAGGGTACAGCAGCTACAGTCCAGACAATCACAGAATATCACAAATTTAAATTAGTATAAAAAATAAATGTTATAACAAAAGCCCTTGACATGACAAAAGCAAATGTTTCTTCTGTGGAACTTTTAGATATAATGGACACAGCTTGTGGAGGTGGAATTGGGATGAAAGCTGGAGATTTTCTTGTCCGCCAACATTTTGTTGTTTGGCAACAACTACGCAAAGCTTGCCCTCTTGTTCAAATTCATGAACATGGGGATGGTGAACAGGAACACTTCTCCATTCAGGACACTTACTGCGTCAATACAATAAAGGACTTCTGGGAAGAGAGAAGGACAGAGGTTCTTTGTCTTCTTCAAGGGAAAGATGTTGTTGTCCTAGGTGTGTAGTTGATACTGTATTATATAACATATCTATTGAATACACTAAGCAGTAATGGAAACAACTGTTTTTCTGTTGTATTATATTTTTAAAAATTTCAACGGATGGCAGAAATGATCTCTCCTGGTCACTGTGCACAATGCTGCAGCTACACCACCATGGAGAATTACACCAAGGAGATCATTCATGTTGCTACAATAGACAAGTGGCAAACATCATGGAACTCTGTTGTCTTGGAGAAGGAGGGTTTCATCCAGACTGGACAAGCTTATGCCCTTATGAGTAAGTATTCATGTGATATATTGTATGAATGCATGTGTATAACAGCTATATTGTTGTGGTGGCAGCCCGACTGAATGTGAGTGTCCTTGTTTTTCTCCTTTTCATCAGTTATTCTGCTTTTTCCTTGGTTTTCTCTGTTCTCTGCCTGCCTCCCTGTGTCTCCTCCCCTGTGTGTGCTCTCTCTCTCTCTCTCTCCGCTCCTGAGCCCAGCTTACAACCTGCACCTGCACCTCATCAGCCACCTCGTCAGCCTGCCACACCTGCCAGTAGTCAACCTCATTCCTGCCTGTATTTTAACCCCGGTTCTCCACACCATTCTTGCTTGATCGTCATTGTTCCTTACCCGGTGCCACCTCTACATTCAAGCTCGCATGTATTCTGTTTTCTACCAATTTTCTTGTGCTTTCTTTGCAGTCACTAACCTTGTCTGTTTCCCTCCCAAGTTCACTCACCCTCGTCCTCCGTTCAGTCGGTGGGCTCATCCTCTGGTCCTCTCCCCCCGGACTTCCCCACGGCGTCCTCCCAGTTCCCCTCTCGCCTCCTCGCTTCCTCGGCCCCAGTGTTCCCTGGCTCCCTGGTCCCAGTCTCGTCGGTTTTCCTGTGCCAGTGTTTCCCTAGCATCCACCCTCCCTCCAGTCCCTCAACCCACCATCCATCGTCAACCGCTTATAATGCGTACAGGGTCACGGGGGGGCTGGAGCCAATCCCAGCTGACATCGGGCGCAAGGCGGGGTACACCCTGGACAGGTTGCCAGTCCATCGCAGGTCCCTCAACCCCTTTTCCCTCAAACCTCCTTCGCTCTGAGTGCTGCATTTGGGTTCTGTCCCCACCACCCGTAACAAATATAAATATTATAGTTACATGACATTATTTACCACTTCATAGACCCAGAAAAAGGCAAATGCAAGGCCCTTGGAATTCATCAGTCTGGACATGGCATGGTGTGAAGAACCTTGACAAAAAATAGCAGCAGTAAGTGTAATAACTGGCTAATGTTGTGACACATTTAACCATAAAGTTACTATTCTGTACATAAGAGTTATTGAACTATGTGCAGTTGATGGATGACAGTATGGAAGGTTTCATTGCACTCATAGACAGATTTGTTTACTTTCCTCTGCCAGAAGATGTGTTACTCATTCTAGACATTTGGTGAAGTCATTTAGTGTGTTTCTTTTTTGGGGGGGTTGAACATTTACATTTTCACCTCTACACACAGAGATTTATATGCAATTGATTGTCTTTACACAAGGTTTTCTCTTGTTCTACTTACAAACTGATATTAAATGGTTGTAATTTGTGTAATTTCAGTTTCAAAAGATTGTATAAGACGGTAGAAGATGCAGCGTATATGCCTTGAAATATGAAAAACCTACGATACATTGCAAAGGATTGTGAAGAACACTCACAAGTGGAGTGGGGATGCCTAGAAGGAGGAGCCTTCTCCCAGATGACCCCAGACAGCTTGGTTTGGTGCCCCCTGCACCAGCCACATCAGTCAGAAGAGGTCTAGGTAAATTACACATTTGTTGCCTATATTGTACCATATTACATGTCCCTGAACAATATTTACATTACAATATAGTCTGTAACTGTTTGATGGCACGGTCTTCAATAGGACAGTTATTCCAACCAGCATCTGATGTGGAAGGACCCCCATAGGCGATCACATTGCATGTTTCCTGGTACTTGTCAGGCAGCATCACAAGGGAAAAAACTTCAGTTCACTGACAAAGTCATATTTTTACTTTAAAAATTTTTTTTTATTTACATTAAATTTTGTCCTACCCTCCTCCAGTGGCTATTTCATGTTTTTCCAATTTATACACATTTCATCTTATTCTGCTAAGTACACTGTGAGTACATTTTCAGTAGGTAGCCTAAATTACAGTTTACAATTTGAACAGTAATGATAAGTAAGGCTACAGCTGTCCTCTATGTAAATATAACTAGAATTGGAAATGTTATGGCAAAGGTTGAAATTCTAAACACATGTACAAATGTGTATAATGAAAAAAACACCATGTGCTTCTATTATTTTTTTTTATATCAAAGAACTGCAGTTGAACAACTAACACTATAACTACAATATACATCAAATTTAAATAAAGAGGGGAGAAATATGAATATATAGAAATAATAAATCAAATGTTACAAACATTTGTTTGATGCTGAGGCAGGTTTGTGAGTATTTGTGTGAAACTATGATCATGCCAGAGGGCATGGAGGGAAATTCAGTCAGGAATAAAACTGGTGTAGTGTCCTTGAGGATAAATGTGAATAAAGCCTTCAAGGCAGTACTGGGAGAAGTGTGGCAGTAGGCTCACACAGTTCACTTGCTCCTGGCAACAGCATTTCCCTACAGTTACCACAAGTACACCAAGGTACTCCTTGCACTCCGACAGAAGGTGGGGCACCATGTCTGCGCTGACGCATCATCAAGGCATCAAAGACCAGGCCTGGCTGCCTCTCTAGCAGAAGGGTGGAGAGCTCTGTGTTCTTCAAGGGTCATCTCCTGAAGTCTGAAGAAAGAGGACACAGGGAAAAATACTCAATATGCAATATTCTCTGCTTCAATACTCTGGTTACTCTGGCTCAATGTTTTTAAGATTGTATCTGTTCCAAATGAAATATACCAGTACTCATTATTTAATTCACTATTTATCATTACACTTCTGTTGATGCTGTAAATTACTTTACATGTCCACATTACCTTTATTTAGATTTTATATTTAATTGATATGCAAGCTTAGCAATTGTGACCAAGAATTTCCCCTTGGGTATCAAAAAAATTTGTGATTCTGATAAAATAAGGCTTTATAAGTTGCATGACATTATGTTGGCAACATGGTACTGCATATTAGGGTTTGCAGGCTGCCCAGTGTTTGCTCAACTTGTATAATATGGCTTCATATAATCATTGTTGCCCAGTAAATGTTACTATCTAATGTTACAGTACAAGGGGTACATGTGCACAGAGCTGCTATGTAAATAAGTTATCACTGTGTGCTGGGGTTTGTCATAAAGTGCAAACAGGTCAGAATATAACATTACAAAACCTTATAAATACAAACCTCGGTAACAGCTCTCTGGTTCTTTGGAGGGCTTCCACTCTTTCGTCCTCTGTTGAGCCATCACTCCAGGTATGTCCTCTGCCTCTCCTTGCCCTGACTGCACCTCCAACACACTGCCTCTCCGCCTCTCTGCCTCTCTCTTACAGTTATCGCCAGTAATGTACTTCTGCATTTAGATCACATTGACATGCTGGTTCTGTCTAACGTTAGATTCTTCCTCCTTCTTCTTCCTTGTGATTTTGTCAGTTGGAAAAACGAAGGTGCGAAACCTTACCGCCACCAACTGGTGGATCAGACCTTTATACAACTCTGATCATGGAGAGAAATACTTCTGAGTGATTAGTTGGACTTAGTGGGCGGGCCACAACACCTTGATTGACAGTTAAGGAAGAGGAAGGAAAAAGCAATGGAAAAAGGTCTCTAAGGGAAAAGCAATGACAATAGGTCTCCTTGGGGAAAGGCAAAAGCAAATAGTATGTATTTTTTATTCATTCATTCTTTGATATATTTCCGCATTTTTTAATTTATTCTTTTATTCATTCATTCTTTCTTACATATTTTCCCCATTTATTTGTTCTTTCATTCAGTTCTGACACTTTGGATGTTCCATATAGATGTTCCATAGCAAACAGTAATGTGCATGCTAATGCTATAAAGTGGCAATTTCGACTTTTGGGTTTTATGTGCTAGCTATAATGCAATATACTGCTAGAACATATCTTATAACCTGTTACCTTGCTGAATAAAGTATGAATAGGCTGTACATCAGATGCAATAAAAATCTACATGGGCACGAAGCAGGCTTGTATCCCTCTCACTGTGCACTTCGAATGTTTGGATCATTATATTGTTAGCTTGTTGAATCAGGTGGTAAATTCTGCTGTTGTCTCTCAGTAGCCATGAATCTGGTGATTAACAGTATCAAAACATACATGATGTTTAATTAAATGGCTAAAACTGTACTGAATGTGGTTGAACATTAAAACCTTTTAGACTTCTGGTTACAAATAGCCTACATGTTGTTCCTTTAGTATTTTTTATTTGAATATTGGACCTGGTACATAGTGAATCATTGTGCTACAGCATGCTGTCCAGTTAAATCCCGTGTTGAGGTATTTTCCTTCACTTTGCTATATTTTTCAAAACAGTCTTGTGGTTTTACAAATATTATGTGATACAGTGGTATTGCAATAACACTTTTTCAAAAAAATCCCCAAACTGAGCTGAGGCTTGAAGTGTTTGCAGCAGTAATTTCATCTCTGTCCATCAGAGGGCGTGGCAGAGCGTAATTGGAGGCGCTTGCTAATAACAATGAAATGTGTAATAAAGCTATAATAAACTTCACGGTAAGGGGGTGCCTGTCTCATATATTAGAAAGAACGACGTATGAAATCAAAGTATTTTCATTCACCAAATGTGAAAATGTTTTCCGGTTCTTGGCATAAGTCATCTCAGGAAATTTTTATTTTTACTCTTACTGCGCTTGAAAATAATTCAGACTGTACAATGAGTGTACAATACAGTGTTTCCTGCAAATAATCTTACGTTGTTCGCATGATGTGACGTCACCACGTGATCTGGTCAGAAACTCAGCTGTTGTGATGGTGCCTCCAAGTACCGCCGTAAATGTAGGAATCAAGGCCACCTGGATGAAAAGAAACGGTGACTAATGGGACATGTCAGCTCGTGAATCTTCCTGAGCAAAATGCCATGTTGTACGCCGCCGTAATTATCTTATTTTTTTACTTAGCTGAGTAAAATGTTATATTTAATTAAAAAAAACTAAATAACCTACTTAAACCGTAGTGAATCTGGAAAGTAGCAGTTTTGGAAGAGCACTTTAAGGCAGCATGGGACAAGTGAGGGAAAGGAGGAAGATATCCACGTAGCCTGTCTTGCGTCGTAATAGTCCAGCCCTGTAATGTCCTCAATGTGTACGTTTATTTGAAGAAACGCTGCTTTCAATTAAGCGGATAACAGGCTCATAGTGGCGGGGTAAGGCGGAATAGCCGCGTTGGTCCTTGTTTGCTGAAAGGGAGAGGGCTAAAATGGAGCTGGAAGACGGAGTTG
>NW_024040041.1:15995889-16012740 GCF_014851395.1 Micropterus salmoides | reverse complement strand
CGTGACATTTGATGGTGTATTACAAGATTTTAACGGATTGGTTCTCTGACTTCTATGGTTATCCATCTGCCAGCCTGCTGGTTCATAGGACAGCACTGTGCTTATAATTGAAACCCTGGCGGTATTTTCGAGGTTGCGCTCACAGTCTTTGTCTCAGATTATGGCTTTTCTGTTATTATATAGCAAATTTTCTGTGCATTTCCAGCTGAGAACCTTTCTTTCTGAGTCTGCAACGCTGAGATGTTATACAGCAAAGTGAGAAATAGAACACTTACATGTTCTTCATGTGTACATATGCTGTGTTTGTATCCTTGGTCTGTCTTTGTTCATGCTTCTTGAAAATCTGTCTCTGTGTTTCTCTCTTTTCACATTATTACCTGTTTTACTATTCAGATTGCAGAGTTTTTCTAAACTAAAGAGAACACTACAGATTTAAAAGGCAGTAACACAGTTTTCTGACTTGGCCTGTAAATAGATTGTGTAAGAGTGTAATGCAGTCTACTTAAAAAAAGTGATCTGTTTAACTGTGACCAGCAGCAACTATAGTGCCCTTTTGTTTGTTAGTTAGATGATCCCAAAGACATAAGATACGTCCAGTGGTCTAAAAAGCATAGCATGTAGTGATGCTTGTGGTTGGAGTTTGGCTGGAGAACTCTGATGTTTCATTCTTCTGTTGTATTATTTGCATGTTTTCCCCAGAATTTGTAATGCCTTTTCTTATTAAATTGTGGCCCTTGTCGCTGCTTTCTCCGCTGTTGGGGAGGGTCTAGACAGACAGGTACTATGTCCATAAAACACAGTGCTTCCAGCTGTTTCTTTGCCCGCAAAGAGGCTACGTAAAACTAAATATTGCCTCCATGTATTTGCTATGAATCAAAGAAGTCCTTCTATTAATCTTGTCAATCTTTTTATTTAACAGTAGACATGTCTGAAATTCCCACAGGGAAAGAAGGGCAGACCATCAACAGCGCTGTAAGCTTTAGTTTATATATAAAAGATAAGTTTACAATACTGAGAACTCGTGGCAAGGTTATATACTGGAACATAAGCAGGCAGAAATAGCCTGACTGCAATAGTTACGTAGCAACATTAATGCTGTGGGAAACGTCCAGGGTCAACAGTTTTATATTTTTAGTAGAGCTAAGGACTAAATTAAGAGCAGTTGTGCAGGAACAGTTGGTCAGGTGACTGGAGGTTATGGGAACCAGGGTGACCGGTGGACAGGCGAGAAATTACAGTGTCCTGAGGGTAGAGAGAAAGTCCATGCCTGTACCACCCAAGACAGAAGCAACGCTTTTAAACATGTGATTTAGCCGTATGCAGAGCAAAAGGAGGAATGTTTGTACCAAGGCGTTGTATTATTCTTTATTATTTTTTAATCTTAGAACTACATCTGTTGCTGCTTGACAGTTTAGAGGGAGAGCAAGACAGAGACAAAGGGGATGAAAATACGATACGATAATATGATGCCCATCCATCTTTCAGTCTATTATCTATGCCCACTTATCCTTTAACAGAGAACTAAGGGCAAGATGATGCTATGTTGAGAAATAAACTTCCACAAGCACTGTCTACTTTGCAAACCATGCATTCGCTCATTTAGCAAATAAGCCTTTTAGTTAGTGTTCTCAAATGACAAAAGCCACATCACTAAGCATCACTAAGTGCTGGAGTTTTACAGGCGTTGAGCATTGTAACAGCAAGCCTTGGTGTCGGATCTTTCTGATCTATTGAAAACAAAGGTCCTGGAAGATAGTAGACATTGTCATTAAGCAAATAAACCATTTGATTAAAGGAAATAAATAAATGTTAAAAAAGGGACAGAACGATCTTGTTGGTGGCAGTTACATAAGCTGCAGTGTGAACAGAAAGATGGGGGATGTGCTAAAGCAACATCTGTGAGCAGCGTCTTAGAAAATCATTAGTGCAGTGCACAAAACAGCAGTCAGCCGATTGTCTTTGGGTTCCTCCACACACTTGAAAACCACAATAAAGTGCCAGTTTTTGCATCCAGTAAAAGAAAGTCCATTATCTGATGCCAATGAATCTGTGATACATTTACTTGAAAATGAACTTAAATCTCAGTCAGTTGCTCTACAGCCTACAGCGCATGTCATGCCAAAGCTTGACATCTGCTGTGTCTTGTTGCCGCGGCCTCTGGCATTGTGTTTGAAACTCCACACTGCAGCACTGAGCTTCAAACAGAGGCCATGTGGGGTTAGAGAAAACATTTTTATGGTCCCTTTCTCGCCCATTGTACAGGTATGTTGCTTTAATTCCAGCGAATAGCAGCCTCATTGATTTTATTTTGGAGTATCTTGTTGGCTGTGTATCAGGAGAATGCTACTGAAATAAAGGCAAAGGGAGGATTTTTTTTAATCTCAGATCAGCTGTGCTCGCTTTGCTTGTACCTGGATCAGCTCAGGACATTTCTATAATTAACATTTCCCTTATGAGAACAAGAATGTCAAGTCCCGTTAACACTACACATTAGGGCTGGGCGATATGGCCAAAAATGTTATCACGATAAAACATTTTCCTACCATTCGATATTGATAATTATCACGATAAATGTCAAATCATTATTTCCTTCAAGTTTAAAGGCTGATTTTTGCTCCTCAGTGAAAGTTGACGTAACCAGATGGTTATTTGTGGTTTTAAACAATTATTTATGGGCAGAACATGACAAACACTTGAAGCTAAACAGTGGATCACTTCACAAATCTGAGGTAACACATTCAAAACTATCATGATAAAATCTTGTTTTCAAAAAATGAGTAGTTTTTTTCAGTCCCTTTTCCTCAACAAAAAAAATATCATAATAGAAAAATGAAGTGCTAATTTGTGCGTGATTCAAACGAGTTAAAACAAACATTTATTGACGATATATTGAACATTTGTTAAAATGTTATTAAGGAAAATTACATTGCGATAATTATCATTATTGTTTTATTGTCCAGCCCTGCTACACATTACTACAACTTACACAAACACATTAACGAAAAGACAGATTATTTTGTTTGTCCATGCCCTCTAGAGACTGACACTAAGTGTTTTCTGATCAAGGCAGGACAACATTATTTGTCTGTGCCTTTGAAAAAAGCAGATTAATAGCTGATGTAGCCTGTAATTCTACAAACAATACAGTTGATATAATTAAAATAATACATTCTGGACTGATTCCGCTCCATATTTGAAAAACTTATGTCTTACATACAGTCCTTAAATCTTGAAACTAAATTATAAAATGTGGAGTTTGGAGATCTGCTATTCTACAAATGATCTTGTTGTATAAACTTTTTGTAAATTTTCAGAAAAGCACATAAGGTAAGTTAACAATTAAGGGTCGCAGGGGGGCTGGAGCCAATCCCAGCTGACATTGGGCAAAAGGTGGGGCCACACAGACAAACAACCGCTCACAATCAAGGGCAATACCTAAGGACAATTTAGGGTAACCAATCAACCTAGCCTGCATGTCTTTGGATGGTGGGAGGAAGCCGGAGCACCCGGAGAGAACCCACGCAGACACGGGGAGAACATGCAAACTCCACGACCTTCTTGCTGTGAGGCGACAGTGCTAACCACCGCACCACCGTGCCGCCCTAAATCCTGGTGTTGTGAGATTTAAATCATTAATGAGGGTATCAGGACAATAAGGACTTGGACATGGCATTTAAACACTGTCAATACTGGCTACACATCTTTCCAGCATTACATTTAATACATACCTGATCAACTGCTTGTTCGAATCGTGACTGGAATTTCAATTGAAATAATAAACGTTTGTCCACATAGGTTTGTAGAGATGGACAATGGAGTTGTCAGACTTGCATGGACTGCACTCCCACCTGTTAAATGGGAAGGTAACATCATTCACCTTATCAGAACAGGAAACTCTTAATTGCCCGCACCCCACCTCCTCTCTTCAAGTCCCTTAAAACCTTACTTTCTGTCAACATCCTGTATAAACGAAGAGAAACAATGGCCACTGAGAATAGAAGCTGTGCTGACACATTGTGAATGTGTCATTAGAGTTATGGGGCAGGTGTTAACAGAGATGCAGCATAAGAAGAGGAGCGGCTGGGTATGCCACATCAAAATGTCATCAGTGTATCAGGACGCATTGTGGTGTTGGGTTGTACATGTGATCAGACTGTATGTGAGGAGTGACGTGGATCAGTCATTTGCTATATTCAAAATTACACTGATTCCCCAAGGCAGTTACTACAGAAGAAAAAATGCAACTTCTAACTGATCACAGCATGAAAACATCCATCTCAACAAGTAATTTATGCAGACGCGGGTGGGAAACAAGTGCGTGTGCCACCGATCAAAATGTTTCCATTAGCAAATCAAAGCAAGAGATTCAACCGATTCAGTCAATGAGCTGCACAATTATCATGAAAGTGTTCGCTTTCAAAGGGTAATAAGGAGACGCTCACTCCATACTCCACTAGCATAAACACTCAGCTCCAACATCACCAAGACGCAATTACAGTGTAAAGTTTAGAGCTCTCTCTGCACACAGTAAAAAGGCTGTGTGCAAATTGTGAATCCTGCAGAGTATCGATATTTTATTTTGACCATAACACACACACACACACACACACATGCATGAGCATACCACAATAACAGATACAAGTGTCCCTGGTTGCTATAGGAACATCAGCAGCTCACAACTGATTAGAAAGCTCTTTGATGATGAAGTGACCTTCTGTATATGCGCAGTGTGCACACATGTGTCAGGTTTGAGTGTGAGGGTGTGTCTGTAGATTAGAGCCTATTTGACCCACACAGCCGTTTAATTTAACAGAGGAAGAGATTTCCACAATTAATAACACCGGTTGTCATCTCACATTCAGGTATTTTAATTACAATATTTACGCAGCTTTAATGCATTTTGAAAGAGCTGAAAATCTGCCTGAAAAACAGCTGTAGAAAATGGGTCTGTGTAGTTACAATGTAGATTGTTCAGCACTTTAGCACGGCGGTGGAAACTCATCCGACACACCAGATGGGCTGAGTATGTGTGCATTTATGTCTACTTTGACTTTGTAAAACTTGGTGTGTGTGTTTGTCTGTGTGTTGTTGTAATTTGTTGTATTTTAACACCCATACAGAAGTTAGCCAGGTACATACATCAGACACTGGGTGGAAATAGACTCTCAGCACAGTGGGGGCAAAGCTTCATCACAGAGCCCACCTGTCATTTATACAATGTTTACGTGACCCCAGACTCACTCCGGAAGTCCACTGAGTCATTATTGGAAGCAAACTGCATGCAGCTCCTCATGCCCGGCTGTGTCTTCTATCAAATGACATACCTGGGCCCATGCATCATGCTATCTCCGCTTATGATCAGACACCATCAGAAATCCTTTAAAAAACACTTCCTCTCCCTTTCTGAGTGACTCAGATATCTGTAAGGAACACACAATCACAACATTCCCATCAAGTCGACCATGTTTTTTTCTTCCGAATGTAATCAGCCTGATTGAGAATACTGAAGTTATTTACAACTGTTCTCTTCTGTTTCTCCAATCTCCTAACTAGTAAATCTCAGCTTTTCAAAGATGGTTCCTGTGATGGAGATGTGTCACTCAGAAAATTGGCTGTGCTTAACTTGAGAGTGCTTGTGCATAACAAACTAAGATAGAAAGAAGAATGCGTTACCAGGAGAACTTCTTCGACTTAACTTATGTCGGCAAGCATGTGCACAAAGAGTTGGTAAAACTAAATTGGACAAGCTTTTACAAAACCACCCACTCAAAAGGAATGAAAAGCCTCTCATTTTGTGGAACATGGAGTGATTATGGCATTCTTCACATTGCATGTTTTCCTTTTCCACAAAGACTTTCACAATATTTTTTTCGTGTGTATTTCTCCATGCCTGGTTTCTCTGACTCAGCGTTCCTGGGCTGCTGGTTAGTGCCATGGGTGCAGGTGGCCAGCAGCATGGCTCCTCTTCTCTCACCCTCTGGCGCCTGTTGCTTTTGTCAGCAGACCCCTGTGATCTGGAGTTATTCTCTGTTCTCCAAATTACTATTTAATTGCAGCTCCTTTCATTTTGTTGTTATGTTATATATTAGCTCTGCTCATCTTTCACCACTAGACAAACATAACACATGGTGACCTTGTGTCCAATATTATATTCTCTTTGTGTTCACATGCACATACACATGTTAGTTTGTGTCAGTTTTGGAGGGATTTTCATTTACATACACTGTTCTTGTGTGACAGCTATTTTTGGCACAGAGGTCATGGACACTGATCTCATAGTAAAACAACATTGGCTGACTGCCTGTGAAGATCATGTGTGTGTCTGGTTGTATGTGTGTGTGTTTTGAGAGGGTGCTATAAAATATTTCTGCAGCTGTTGTGACATAAGACTCCCGATTGTATATCAACAATAAACACAGTTAAAAAAGACAAAAAAGAAACAATTTAACTATGTAGCCTACTTAATAATAATAATAGCAATAACCATAATAGAAGCACAAAAAGCAAGGACAACTAACCAAATTAACAAAATCTGAACAAGTCAGCAAAACTAGGCAGGCAAAATGTTCTTATTCTGAAATGCTTCATGTGGATGTAGCCATGCAGCGAGCAGAGAAAACGGCTCACAGAGAGCGGTTATCTGTAGTTAAAGCACACAGAATGACAAATTAACAACATGTCAACAACTTAGGGCAGGCTAAACGCTCCACCGCTGAAACACTTGAGTGTCAGTTGAACGGGTGAAGTTGAAACGGGTCAGATGGAAAGTATCTCAGTACAATACAGTATAGATACTGTATAATTAACCTATAGACAACCTATATGTAATAAACAAAGAAAGAAGGAAGAGGAAGTGTAAAACTATGAGGATGTGAAGAGATGTCAAAGTATGAGGAAGAAAACAAACACAAAGCATCATGTGTTTTATGAAACATTTGCATCGAGCACAGTCAACCTTGAGAAGTCTAACTTTTCTTACAAAGAACACAAGAGCTTTGACCGCACACAGACTAGAAGATATGTACTTCAAGATGTTGCTTGTTTTCTCAGGAGCAGTTTGCATCTATGGACAAAGTAAGTATGGCTATTTACTAATAATTGTTTTGATTGATTGATTGATATCTTTATTTCGAACATGTAAAAATCTTTCCTTTTGTATAAATATAAAATAGGATCTAAAATTATAAATTTATTTGTAATTTTTTTTACGAATGTCTTACCAGTGTAAACAGTTGTTTCTGAATTCATATGTGGATTGTTACATTTTTCTAGGAAGTTATGAATTTTGTTACACCTATGGATGCTCTGACTCAAGCGAATCTCAATTCTGTGCGACACTGGATGGTGATGAAGTATGCTATGCAGACTTTAAAAAAGGAGTCCTTTTTTGGGATAGCCGACTGCCTACAAGTTTAAGATTGCTGGAGCCTACGAATATGCAACACTCACACCATTTGCGTGCAGATATTTTTTAGATTTATGGAAAAAAGACAAGTCAGCTACAACAAAGACTAAAGGTAAGTGATACTCAACATACTGATGTTACATTCACTGTCTTCCTTTAACATAGATACCATATCCATTTGGCATGTTTTAACAAAAATATATAACATTAACAGAACACCATTTTATCATTATTATGTGTGAATTTAACCCTCAGAGGAACCAGAAATGATCATTTACCCCAGAGATGAAGTGAAAAAAGAGGAAGAGAACACTCTCATCTGCTTCATCAACCATTTCTTTCCTCCCTACATCAACATAAAGTGGACCAAGAATGATGTAGAAGTAGCAGAGGAAGATCCTTTCATCAGATGCTTACCCAATCCTGATGGGACATTTTATGTTTTTTCCACTCTGGACTTTGTCCCAAAGGAAGGAGACATCTACAGCTGCACTGTGAAGCATGACTCACTGGAGACGCCTCAGACCAAGTTTTGGGGTGAGAGACTTAATGTTTTGTATAGGGTGACCAGATGAGAATGGGGGGGGGGGGGGGGGGGCGTGGCTACCGGTACATTTAGTGTCAATGAACATTAACACACATGAAAGTCAAAACACAATGCTAAAATTTATTATTTCTGTTCATGAAGTCACCTGTCTATCATTAGGGAAAACACAACAACTGTGGATGTGTGAATGTAACAGAGGGTAAATCATGATCTCTTATCTAATTTTTATTTTTATTTTGTTCATTTCATCAATGCACTGTCACGTCTGTCTGCGCAACGTGCATGTTGGATGTTGGGTTTCTGTAAATAATATCACAGAGTACAGTCTAGACCAGCTCTTTTATGAGCACTAACTGTTGTTGTGATTTGGCGCTATAAAAATAAAATTGAATTGATTTGAATTGAAGATCTCTCCTCCTTCGCTGCCTGAAGCTACACTTTCCTTGTCCTCGCAACTGTAACTTCCACTAACCACAAGAAAACATAAGAAAAGAGCACGAACTACACAACGATCAGTATTTAATGATTAATTAGGCTATAATTTAAACCGATGTTAAGTCTAATTTTCTGGACAAACCGAACAGGAGTCAGGACAACTGCTCGTAAATCGGGACTGTCCCAAATTCCCGACGACTGGTCACCCTAGTTTTGTAGTATCTTAATATTCTCCTGACTGCTCTGATAGATATGTAGAAGTCGATGAAATGAAATAAGATTTGTGTTTTTAACTTCAGATTTTAATTATTTTTCTCTTGTTCTCCCCAGAGGTTGAAACAAACGAGATCAGTATTGGTCCATCTGTCTTTTGTGGGCTTGGCCTGAGTCTTGGACTTCTTGGAGTTGCTGCAGGAATACTCTTTTTATGAAAGCAAACCAGTGTCCAAGCCTCCTGGAGGCCTAGATTAAGACGTAAACCTTATCCAGCACTGTGATCACATTGTCCCTGGTTTGTTTGTCGAGTGACATTTGTTTCATGTCATCCTCCTTTCTCTCTTCACTTGTTTCATGATACCTTTCAACTGTCCTCTGCCAAGTCATGTCTCTATGCTAACCTTTTTACCTTAGGAGCACACAAAGACATTTAAGTGCACAGTGAAAAATGTTGAAGTCACACAGTTTATTAAGAAACGAGTGAAATGAGTGGAGGACTATGGAAATGAAGATGCTGGTATCTGGTATGGGAAAAAAATATTGTCAAAGCTTTTCAAAATATTGAAACAGATTTTTTGAAAATTTGATACATTGAAAATGCTTTTAAAATACTGATCACTCTTATGTTTGTGTATAATGAGCTGTCAAGCAGCCACAGATCGACTCGCCCATCCAATGTGATTAACATGTGAATTCATGCTTTGTCTGGTCTGTCCACAAGATGACAATCAAACAACTTTTAAAATGCTTGTTTTCTAAATGGCGTTTGGATCGACCACGGCTATCCTTTGCTTACTTGTTTCATAGCAAAGCAATCAAGTATTGGACACATATTTTACAAAAAACTTTAATTAAAAAGTTAACTGAATAAGATAAATAAACTCTGAGCTCATCCCACTGGTAAACAGCTTCATATTACAGCAGAATCCAGTCCGACTGCGGGTGTTTATTTGTCTCTCCTCCAGAGCTCCCTGTCACTCAGTAGCTGTAGAGCAGCGGCTGTGTCCGTCCGCTCTAGCCGCTCCTCTCCACACAACACTCTGAAAAGCCGATACAAGCAAGTGTTTTTTTAACTCAAGTCGAATATTTTTTATTTTTTACTACCGCGAAATGCTCACGTTGCACATTACAAGAGGCTGTTGGACAGCTTATATTTTTTAATTTAAAATATTTCTACACGGCAGATATTTAGCTGCATCCTGCCACAAACTGCTCTCTGTTTATGACACTTGTGTGACAGCTAAAGCAAAACAAAGGATTTGGCTTTGGTTAGTGCTCAATGAAGCCGATACCATCAGTTAAAAAATGCCTTGATCAGCCTGTACCCCGATCGCTGATTGGGACCGCCGTAATATCTGTAATTCACTGATTTTTTTTCTTTTGTGCTGTTTTTCAAATTTTATTTAATTTTATTTGTGTTGTCACTTGTTTAAATTGATTGTGTTTATTGGTCATTGGGTTTTTTTATACCATTTTTAACTCAATAAATGCCCCCAATTGCAACTGAGTCATTGAGCATTGACTGTAGGAGCATATATAAATGTGTATTAAGCTTAAATAACTACCACGAAGTTTGATAACTTCTTTTCCACCTAAACTATCATTTGCAATGAGGTCCCTCAGAGCCGTATTTTGGGTCATATCCTCAGACTACAGTATTAACTTATCTTGGACAAATCATTCAAAGACAGTTCATTCCTTTTTATGCTGATTCACCACACACTGTTTTGTTTCATTTCAGTGCTACGGTACATGATTTTAAATGTTCTAGAGATTCTTCACAGTGGCAGTTTAAGTGTCTTGATTTCACGGCATAGTATGACTGCCATTAGTTTACTGCTAAAGGTTGGGTATTAAGGGTTATGTTTTTGGAAAATCAGACTTTTAACCCGAGCAAGCATCAGTGTTAGGAAAAGATGAGTGAGAACGTCATTCCTTGCATGAAATAAGTCTCTGTTCAGAGTATCCCAAAAATAATTTGACCAAGAATTAGCGAATTTTTTCAAACAAATTTGCTGCTAGACAATAATGTAACTTTGATACAAAAGACATGCAAATTACAGTAATGTTATAGACATGAGCGTCTCTGAAACTGCCTTCACCAAAAGTCTTAAGGCCAATTTATATTTGTGCCCCATAGGCACGTCCCTAGCCTGACGCGCACCTCCCCAAAAGTGGAGCTAATTAGCAGAGTTTCAGGAGCGGGACCACACATCATTGCCAGCATTTCCATAAATATCCACACGTTACATCTCCTCTTCTTTGCTCTCGCATTCTGCATCCCCCCCCCCCCCCCCCTTTCTCTGTCCTGATCTCCTTCTTCCAATAGGAAAATCTGGGAAATCTTCCCGATAGGGAAATCTGCACGACGTGCCCAGGTGCTACGGCTTGGTGTTACGGCTTGTAGCTTCCCCACAACGTTTTTGAATGTCTATTCAGCAAATGCAAGCCTTGTAAATCTTTCTGTTTCGATCATCAATAAATTATTTAATCGTATCTGTTGATTGTGTGGTCCTTGCTAGTGAAATGTAACTACTGGTTGCGGCAACACAGACATCAAGAACTGTGATTGGTAGGCTTATTTCCCCCTACATATTTCTGGCTTGTCCTTTTAGCACTTCAACCGGTCTGGGCAAAGAGGTGGGTGTATTCTTTCATTTTGTTGACATTTCAGTGTACCTGTACCTGTGTTTATTTCCTGTATCTGTGAACACATAAAAGCTCCACACCACAACAGCTTTGTTCCTGTAGTTACCTACTCGTGGGACAACATGTGCAGTCACAGTTTTCTTTTCTGTGTGGTTTTCTCTCTTTTCAGTCCAGGTGAGTTACATTACTCCTCTATTTGTATGCATCAGTGAAATGTTTTAGTTTTAGTTATGATATAGTAAAAAAATATATATGAATACATTTCTGTCTCTCATATTACAGTTTTCTCAGATGAAGATTATTCACAAATCAGAGCATGCTGTACATTCAGGGGTCCAGGCTTAGAAGATGTAGAGTATATCATTACAGATACTTTTAACAAGAAATTAATGATCCAGTACAACAGCACAAGAGGCAACTGGACAGGATTCACAGCCTCTGCAATCGGAATAGAGCCATCTTGGAACAGTGATCCCGATGACGCAAGACAAAGACAATTTGAAAAGAAATCACTGTGTCTTGACATCATAGATTACATCCAACAAATAGGTAAGAGCATTTTTCTTAAGATTACTTAAAACCAAATGTACTATATGGATTTTAAAGAACTGTTGTCATGCACATAGACTTATTTCATGGCTGACATTTTTCCCATGAACAAATATTTCACCACAGACTCATCTTTGATACATGACAATATGTATATCTGATCAAAAAAGTTGCTATCCAGAAACAGAAATGGTCTATTGATGTTTTACCCAATAGAAGATATGAAACAATAACTTGTTTTTTCAGGTAATCTTACAGCTGTACCCACCATCAAGCTGAATTCAATGAAGCACCCACCCATGCTTGTGTGCAGTGCCTATAACTTTTATCCGAAACAAATCCGAGTAATGTGGTTGCAGAACGGGCAGGAAGTGACCTCAGGTGTCAGTTCTTCTGAAGTGATGTCTGATGGGGATTGGTATTACCAGATTCATTCCTACCTGGAGCACACCCCGACTACAGGAGAAAAAATTACCTGCGTGGTCGAACACTTCACCCTCTCTGAACCAGCGCTTCACGTCTGGGGTAAGTGTGCAGCTGTGATGCAAATTTTATGTAGGATAAGAAAATGTATAAATAA
This sequence comes from Micropterus salmoides, assembly GCF_014851395.1. NCBI lineage: Eukaryota > Metazoa > Chordata > Actinopteri > Centrarchiformes > Centrarchidae > Micropterus > Micropterus salmoides. The sequence goes on along the minus strand of NW_024040041.1, from coordinate 16,000,359 downwards.
AATCATCTTTTTCTCACAATTTTAGACCCCTCCCTTCCTGTGCCAGAACGGATTAAAATTGTAGTGGGACTGTGTGGTCTGATGCTTGGTTTTGTGATTGTGAGCTCTGGATTCATCTACTACAAGAAAAAGTCTGCCGCATTCTCCACTCTCTACCAAGGTGAAGAAATAAGAGGAAATTGATCATTGTAAAGTTAATTGATTGTAAATGGAATTCACTTCTACAATACTACTGTTATATATTTTCTACTGTGGTAAATTATTGTTCTACTCCTCATTTTAACAGAACAAGGGTCGATTCCCGTGGAACAACTCCCTGCAGCTGGAGCAACTTAGCAGTCTGAACAAACACCATTTTTCAGCACATACCATCTATATGATGATATGATGTGATGGTTATTCTCATAATTGTCACTATTGGGTGTAGGGCTGAACGATTAATTGCATTTTCTAATGGCAAAGGCTGCGATTACGTGCGACAGTAAAGCAGTCCCTTGACTTGTTGTTGTACAATGGCTTTAAGCTTGACAGAAGCTGACACTACAGAAACTTTAGTGTCACACAGGGAATGAAAGTGGCACCCGCCAACCGCGGGTAAATTGGTGTTGTTGGTGGGTGAAATCTTCTGGCCAACCGCCGCTTTGGTGGACAGGACAAATGTACAACAGAAAGACACATGTAGTAAGATAAGCGTATTGTGGTGATCGGCGCCTGTGTCACACACACAGCCACCAGTCAGCTCAGTAACTATCTTTGTAACGGCGTTTCAAACCAAACTCACAAGTCCCGTCTGTCCCGAGTTACAGCCTGGTTACAGCCTACTGCTTACCTGCATCGGAGGCTGCGGGGGAGGGCGGGGGGACTCCGGTGTTGTCGGAGAATTACTAAGCTTGTCTATTAAAGACGAGAGGCGTCACTTGGTTTTATTTTCGTTGGCCAACTTTTAAATTGAACCTCAAACTGAGTGTTTTTTGAGGTTTTTGATTAGAGATGGACTGAGATAAGGACCTTAATTGGTGGTTGTGTATAATGTTATATCATATTATTAATGCCATGACTTGACTCTCAAATTATCTTTATCATATTATAATAATTTGATACTTCTTCTCCACCATTGCTCATAATATAATTCATGCAATTAAAGCATCACCTAATTTCATCATAAAACAGGCCTGGCCTACAAGAAAGAACAGTGTATGTTTAATCTGTATATCTATCTATCTAAAACATGTCTAATCAATAAATCTATATTTTATTCAATCATCCTGATGAAGCACATTAAAATAATGACAATAGTAGCAAATCTTAAAATGAAATTTCCACGTCAATGCTGTGTTGTGATAATAACAATAACAGACATTAATTAGGCTACATTACTTAAGACTTTAAATGTTTCTGACATGGATTAATTTCAATATTGAGTAATACATAAAATATGAAACGACCGAACATTAGATGACACGCGGTGTAACGTTACGTTACCATGACAGCAGCAGGACAGAAATTACTTTTAGAAGGCAATAAACGTGTCCTCGTGCTGATAATGTGCAGCGCTTGTGTGGCGACAGAAAGTAAACACGACGACGTCTTGTAGCAGGAGCTTGTGGGAGAATCCCACCGGATGCAGCGACGCGTCGTTGCGCATTACGTGCGTCGACGCGTCGTATTTACGTAACCGATTACGTCGACGAATCGTCCCAGACCCAATTAAATCGCAATTGCAATGTTGGTAAAAAAGAAAATCGCAATTAGATTATTTTCCAAAATCGTTCAGCCCAAATTGGGTGGTGGGTGGGGCTTTACAGAAGGAAGATAAGATTTATGGAAATAGTGAAACGACATGTATTCATTGCTGCTTATCAACTTTCTCAACTGTAAGAACACTGTCACAAAATAAAGTGTTTGCATTAAATAAAATCTGTTTATTGACATGTTGGCCTGTTCTTCCCCGGAGTTAATGAAAGAGCAGTATTGGGCCAGGCAGTCATGTCATAAGGAATCAATATGAATTAGGCTTAGTAACCTGCATATCTTTAATAACTTAACTTTCTCTAATTGTTTTAGAGTAGTGTTTCTCAACATGGGGGAGCCTCCAGCTGTGAAGGGAAGTGTTTCAGTGTCCATGAGCATCAGTGAGCACCCTTCTTCTGTCATCATTGATCAAGTTGCACATTGTGAGCCAGGCTGTAGGCTGGTGTTACATTCAAGATACAATTTTGTTTATTAGTCATTATACAGCACAAGGCTGTATAACAAAACGAAATTTGAAGTTCCTTCATGCTACCCAGACACACCCGCCGTGGTGCATGGTACGGTTGTTTGGGCCGGGTGGATTGTGGTCTGCTGCCCTTTAATCCAAAACCCCCCTCTTCATCTTCCAATGACTGTATTTTGGCAATAAAGCCAGAAAAAAATTATAAAAAACAAAACTGTAGCGAAGACCTATATGGTCCACAACTGCACTTCAAAGAAAGAGGGCTGCACGTCAAGGCCTTAAATAATCAGAATGATTTACCATAGTTATTGAATATTTGGATTTGTATGCTGTAAAGCATTTTGGATCAATTGTATTGTGTGAGAAGTGCTATATAAAAACTTAAGTTGAGATTATTTTTTAAATTTACAAAAACAACTGCCTTCACCTTCATATTGAACTTAATAGAAATATCAATAAAATCTTCTGTCTCACTCTCTCTCTCTAAATATATATATATATACACACACACATATATATATATATATCCATATATATACAGTATATATATATATATTATTAGAGAGAGAGTATATATATATCCATATATACAGTATATATATATCTATACAGTATATATATATATATATATATATATCCACTGAAGTTATCGTCAAGAACTTTGAGGTTTTAAATTATTTGCCTAAATTATTTGTTTTAAATTATTTGCCTCTGTAAAACAGTTTACAAAATCAAGGCATCAAATATAATGAGCTACAGTGTAGTCCATCCATCGTCAACCAGGGGGGGCTGGAGCCAATCCCAGCTGACACGGGGCAAAAGGTGGGGTACACCCTGGAAAGGTCGCCAGTCGATCACAGGGCCACAAATAGACAGTCAACCAAATTCACGCCTAAGGACAATTTTGGAGACACCAATTAACCTAGCCTGCATGTCTTTGGATGGCGGGAGGAAGCCAGAGCACCCGGAAAGAACTCAGGCGGACACAGGGAGAACATGCAAACTCCACACACCGGGGTTTGAACCATGACCTTCTTGTTGTGAGGCAACATTGCTAACCACTGCACCACCGCACCGCCTGACTATCCACTTACAGTTTAGATAACTAAACTGTGACATTTGTGTTCCATTATTAATTTTTTTATATGAAATAGTTGTAATGCAAGAAAATGCTGAACTAGTTTACAGGGTGTTTAACTGAAAATTTCACATTTTTTAAGAAAGCTGAATTATTTGGTACAAAGCTTTTGCCATCATAATCCCAGATATTCTCTCCATATTGATTAAAACAAATCATTTTAGACTTGATTCTCAAACAAGAATGTACTGTATGCTAGTAATATGTTTGTTTATTTTTAAAACTAAACCATATGGACACAACAAAAAGTAGTGTCACACGTCATTGCTTGACTAAAATGAACTTTTCCACTGAATGCAGTTTTGTACAGTGTTAACTGCTGTGTTTTTGCTTCTGCTGCTTAGACCAGTCTTCTTTGGATCTGCTCTGTAATGTGTACTGTACCTGCCCTTATTGCACCTGGCACTGTTGGTGTGACTCTGCCAAGAGTAAAGCAATGCAGGAACTAAAACCATTTCCTGATACATGAGCCAAACAAACTTCAAATTGTATTTCTTTGTTTATGATTATCATCATGCCAACTTCCTGTTTTTTTTTACAGGATTCTCTTTTTACAGTTGTGCCTTTATTTATTTAGTTTGCCAAGCCCTTTCTCATCAGCAGTAGGGATGCACAGTTTTCCCAGATTACAGTAGACTGTAGATGGAGAAGCTGATATTTTATGCAAGACCAAACTAAGATAACACATGTGGTCAATTCTGTTCTTTTCCCTTGCTCTGCTTTTCATGCTCATCTCTCTGTCTCAGCAGGTTTGTAAGAAGTACACTGTTTTTCTCTCTATCTATGCATAATTAATGGTTTTCCCCAAGTAACCAGAAAATCAAGTTGTACCAAAACACTCCAGAGTGGAACAGAAGGGACAAACGGCTTATGTAATATGGAGGGAGTGCTGTTTATCAACCAACTGAAGGAGGCCCGTGAAAAAATCACCGATTGTTGATCAGGGCTTGGTCCTTTGAAAAAGTAGAGGTGAAGACTGACAATATTGTTTATTGCTGGTAGTTTGTGTGTGTGACCACACATGCATATGTTTGTGACACAAATTACATCAATCAAAAATCAGCATTACTACTAATGCATATCACACTTAGCATTAGGGTTGGGCCGATAGACGATG
>NW_024040041.1:15976663-15995389 GCF_014851395.1 Micropterus salmoides | reverse complement strand
ATGTTAAATTATATAAAAAAATATTGCCCATGAGGTCATAGGAAACACATACCGTTCCCTTCCACTCACTATCCTTCCATCACTATTCTGACTGTTGCTCTATTCCATGAGGAATTCAGTGAGTTTGTAATTTACACAAGAAAGAGACGTGTGATCAAAGGAGAGGCAGAGAACAAATAACTCCAAAATAACCCTGGGTTTTCTCACTTGTTTTCTATCTGAGAAGACACTCCTAGACAGTGAAAAGGTTGCTTTTTTTGGATGAGGTGACATGTCTGAGGATAGCATCACACCTTTTAAGGTGAGCCTATCAGCTCCTTGGAACAGCATTCCTAACAGACTGGCTCCCCTGGGGGCTCCTGCTCCACAGTTTCAGGGTTGGGAGTGTGAGTCATACTCTTCATGAGATATCACTGGTGCAGCTCCAGAAGACTCTGGCTCTGCTAGAATGGGACCAGGTACATATTTAGAAAGAGGAATAAAGCCAATTACACAAGCATATATGGAAAAGGAGTCGGAGAGAGAATATTTAAAGTGATGAAACCAGGCACTTTTTCCATTGGTGTTTTTTGCAGGTTGACGGATGACATCATGTGTATCATAATTATAATACCTTTTTTCTCTCATTTTTTGTTTTTTCAGCTCACTTGCTTATATATTGCACTCAAGGAAAGATCTGAACTGTCTTTTACAGGCTGAAATATTTATTGAAAAAGTATGAATTTCTGTATCTACAGTACTGTGTGATAAGGATGTTTTTCTTACAAAAACCAATGTGTTAGTCCGTCTCTCAAGGCTCAAGGCTCCAAAGCCCATTTCTTCTTGCTGAAGACATGAATGTAAAAAAAAAAAAAAAAAAGGTAAAATACATTGTTTCAATTCATAATTCATATACGCTTTCATTTTTAAGGCAATTCTATTTCCTAAAAAAATCGGGCACTGTTTAGAAAAATTAGCAACACCTACTTCAGTGAGTATTTGCTGATAATAAGAAAAAATATATAATGTTTGCTTTATCCTGTAAATATCCTTCTGCTCATAGGCTTTCTCTGTCATTGTATTGTGATATGATCACATTTTGTTATTGTTTTACAAAATTGAGTTGTCCAAATTAATGATTTCCATAAAATGTCTAATTAAAAATTTGTAATGGAAATTGTTGTTTTACAACAGTGACACATAGTTCATTGCATTAAACCTCAGTCTGATTATATTCTCTCTCTCTCTCTCTTTCTCTCTCTGTAGTGGCAACAGCTTAAAACTCAACAGCCCTTGGGAGATGCTCCTCTGGGATGTGGTTCGTTCAAGTGTAGATAGTGTTCATGTTAGGTTACTACAGTTCATGCAAAAAGGGCTGAAATGCTGTGGACTACTGCAGTGGGGCAGCAATACGGTCCAATAGAGGAAGTGGAGATTCAACGAGCAACGCCTGGCATGCAGACAGTGGGACAGATGGCCACGAGGGTCCATATGGGGTGGAGAGTGTGTCCAAGCGTTCTATTGGCATTGTGTATCCACATGAACGCATTTGTGTGTATTCGTGCATGTGCATGTGTGAATGTGTGAGATTTAGTGTACCATATGTCCACCTATGGATTGTGTATCTTGTGCAGTTGAAGACAAGTGCATACAGATAAATCTGTCATGTTGTGTGTGTCCATGTGTGAAGGAAATAAACTACTTTTTGGACAATTCACTGGCCCTGACATTACCACCACCATGGGTCAAACTGACCCTCAGCATGAGTGGCTCGTCTGCAGGAGAAGGGCCAAGTGCACGGCATTACTAACGTCAGTCGGTCAGCAGCAGCACACCACCACACATGGCCCACCATCATGGCACAGCAGCGTACACAAACACATAAGCACAAATACAAGAAGTAAATAGGGCGTGCCCCAGTAGGACCAATTTAGGCTGCTGTTAAAATCAATATATAGAAGGAATTGAAGAACAAATGCTAAATAATACTTTATTTTCAGAGATATCTAGCTGAAGGTTTGCTATATAAATGACAACTATGGCATGGAATATCAAGTAATATTTATGAAACAATTTCACCCTGATGCTTTTAAAAAAACATGAAAACTGTCTGCTTCAGGTGCCAGCATCAACTTGACAAGCACCTACCATAATATGAGCATTCCTTTGGTGTGTGCTTCCACATATTTTCTCTGTCTACCTGGTGTATCTAATCCTAGAATCAGCATGAGGATACAGTATTAGATAAAGGGAAAGCGGACTTTATGTGAATTAGGTCTGGTACATGACAAACGAGCATGGACACTCAGGGCTCCCAGACGCTCATGATAATGTCTGATGCAGTCATTTAGGATAAACAGAAGCTCAGGGACAAATGAGCTTAGGCCCTTTCCTGAAAGGAGCTTTGGAATGAGTGCATAATGAAATGTATAATTTATTTATTCTGAGATGCTGGAGGGCCCAGCATGAAATAAACATGACAGAGAGAGCGAGAGAGAGAGCGAGAGAGAGAGAGAGAGCGAGAGTGTGAGCAAAAAAGAATGAGAGTGAGACAGATAGAGATCTAGAGGGAGAGAGAAGGGAGGGGAATGTGTGATACTGTAGGAGAGAAAAAAGTGAAAGCAAATGGGAGAGGAACAGAACGAAAGAGCGAACAGAAAATACTCCTTCCACGTGTGCCAACAAACACATGTAGGGTGTAATTGGATTTCTGCTTCAGTATTGTCAGAATGATCTGTGTGCTTATGTGTGTGTATGAGACCCGTGACTGCACCATTAGTTATACTTAAGTAATGATCAAGGTATAACTTAGGTACAGGCAGGGTGAATTAATAAAATAAGTAAAATGCAAATAGAAATCATAATTAGCTACTCTAGCTCTCATATTTATTCTGAGCTAGAGTAGCAAAATGATAAATGATTTTGAAATAAATTGCCTACACTAGCCTTAACACTAAGACCACCAATGGGTAACCCCCGCCCAATATTTTACGTTTTCTTTAAGTGTCATGTAGCACCCCCTATTGTTAAATAGTCACGATAAGTCTAGATTTAAAAAAGAGCATTTATACCTATAAGTACCAGTGGGTTAAATGTTACCCCTATAGTGTATCATTATCACGCTATATATGCATGGGTTAATTCTGCAATACCGGTCATCATCCGACAGTGACCTGCTTGCAGAAGGTAAACATGCATTTTTTTCAAACATATGGCTTGCAATTAATGTGACAGATATAAAGCATAGGCCAATAGGCCTAATAAAATCAAATGTAGCCTAGATAAACATTTAGGAAATAGACTTTCAAGAGAGTGTGCAGCTGTTTTTTGACCTGCGTGGAGAGGATTTCTGGAATTGATTAGAAATGTTTTTTTCCAATAAATATTTTCATTTGGACTTTTAAACTTTGGACTTAATTGGTTGGATGCATGTCCAGACAAACAAGCAGGAAGAACACCTTAGATTATTATTATGCCGGCCTATAAAGACACTGCAATAGGCAATCGTTTATTCTATATTGCTGCATTTAAATTCAGACTGTGTTTAGAATAATACTACAACATCTACAACAGTGAAGAGTGGATGGCATCAAAAGAGCAGCCGCGTGTGGACTTGCCCTTCACAGATTGAGATGAGTGCAGGAGAATGACCTGCATGGTAAAAGTGCAATGAAAACAGAATAAAACATTCTGTAAATGCATGACGTGTGGGGATGCTGTTTGTGGGAAATGGATAGCCAAAATGCTGAATGTTTAGGCAGTGTGTTTGAACAACGTGTGGTGGAAATAATCACAAAATCAAAGCATTCTACTAGCGTGTAGAATTCACCTGTATTGGAGGTTTTAGGTATACAGTGACTACTAGCAGTTCTAGTGTTAGTCTCCATTAGGATAATACGTGTATTTATTTTTATAAAAAAAGTAAAACTTTATTTTAGTGTTATGCAGTGACCATCTTGACATTTTTTCCAACATGTACTGTACTGAGGTACAGCAGGGGCTTCGTGCGGAATGCTAATATCAGCATGCAAACATCCTCACAATGACAATGCTAACATGCTGATGCTTATTAGGTATAATTTTTACCATGTTCAGTCTGTTAGTTTGTTGAACATAGTTTTACCTGATGATGGTGTTGGATGAAAACTTGGAGATGACGACATGAAATTATTACAATAAAGGGGACAATCCACCACTTTTGTGGACCCGGAAAATGCACAACAGAAAGACACATGTAGCTTGGGGAATATCTTTCAAACCAAAGTGGAGAGACATACTCCCTCCTGAGTGACAGCCGATTAGCTTGCCAGCAGCACCACAGGAGGTGACTTGCAAGGATCCAGAAGAAAAGGCTTTAGAGTTTGATTTGCACTGAGAAAGGACTTATTCATTGGTTGTTGAACATTTAGTGACAATATTATGATGAAGAAATGAGCTGAATGTTATTCCTTCATTGAACGCATATGTTCAATAAGTGTAAGATAAAATTTCTGTGTGTGACAAAACAAAAACAATCTTGCCACTAAAAGGTTCATTTTAGACCCCGATGATAATCCACACAATAGTTGCTGAGACATTTCGCTCAATACCACAATTGTCAACCTCTTGGTGGTGCTTGATAAAAAAGTCAGAGGATGTGAACCTGGTCAGAGGATTCCAAGTCAATAGGATTCATCCAGGGGACATTAATGTCTGTACAAAGTTTCACAGCAATCCATCTGATAGTTGTTGAGATATTTCAGTCTGGACCAAACTAGTGGACCGACCAACAGACTGACATTGACATCCACCTTGGCTAAAATGTGTACCTCCTGTTGCGCTGCTTGCAACTTTATAAAGTATGAGTGCACTTCCACATTGCTATTTGTTATTTTGTGAATTCACAACTAGGTTACTGCAATAAGATACCATCTTCATTGCCTCAAAGCATTTGTGATTGAGTGGCTTTGAATTACAGTCCCCTCCAAAAGTATTGGAACGGTAAGGCAAAATCCTTTGTTTTTGTTGTTCACTGAAGACATTTCGGTTTAAGATCAAAAGATGAGTATGAGACAAGAGTTCAGAATTTCAGCTCTCATTTCCTGGTATTCGCATCTAGATGTGTTAAACAACATACCACCCTTTGAACCCACCCATTTTTCAAGTGAGCAAAATTATTGGAACATGTGACTGACAGATGTTGCCTTTTAGGTTGATTGTCCAAACATTAAATAGCTCTGCATGACTAGTCTAAGTTTTGATCCTTGGTTCAAACCTAGAAAGACTGCATTTCCTGTTAAAGAGGATAAACCAGAAAGCTGTCTATGGGAGAAAAGCAAGCCATTGTCAAGCTGAGAAAAGAACGAAAATCAACCAGAGCCATTGGACAAACATTGGGCACTGCAAACACAACAATTCGGAACGTCCTGAAAAAGAAAGAAACTACAGTTGTACTGAGCAACAGACATCAAACAGGTCAGCCAAGGAAAACAGTTGATGACAGAAATATCGTGAGAGCTGTGAAGAAAACCCCCAAAACATCAGTAAGTGACATCACCAATGACCTCCAGAGTGCAGGGGTGAAGGTATCACAATCCACTGTTGGAAGAAGACTCAGAGAGCAGAAATATAGAGGCCACACCACAAGATGCAAACCACTCATCAGCAGGAAGAATCGGAAGGCCAGATTTAAATTTGCAAAGAAGTACAGAGATGAGACACAAAAGATCTGGAGCACAATCTTATGGACTGATGAGACCGAGATTAATCTCTACCAAAGTGATGGAAAGGCCAAAGTGTGGAGAAAGAAAGGAACTGCTTATGAGCCGACACATACAAGCTCATCTGTGAAGCATGGTGGAGGTAATGTCATGGCTTGGGCGTGCATGGCTGCTTCTGGAACAGGCTCATTAACATTTATTGAGGATGTAACTGATGATAGTAGCAGCAGAATGAATTCAGAAGTGGATAGAAACATTTTGTCTGCCAATTTACGGAGAAATGCATTGAAACTAATCAAGTTTATCATGCGCCCTGCGATGGACTGGCGACCTGTCCAGGGTGTACCCCGCCTTGCGCCCGATGTCAGCTGGGATTGGCTCCAGCCCCCCCGCGACCCTGTATGCAGGATAAGCGGTTGACGATGGATGGATGGAAGTTTATCATGCAGCAGGACAATGACCCAAAGCACACTGCCAACAAAACAAAGGACTTTATCAGGGAGAAAAATTAGAAGGTTTTAGACTGGCCAAGTCAATCAGCTGACCTTAACCCAATAGAGCTGCATTTCACCTCCTTAAGAGCAGACTGAAGGGAGAAACACCCCAAAACAAAAAATAACTCAAAGAAGCTGCGGTAACATACTGGAATAGCATCACAAATGAAGAATGCTACAGTTTGGTGATGTCAATGGGTCGCAGGCTTGAGGCAATTATTGCAAGCAAGGGTTATGCTACCAAATATTAAATGTTGTTTACTTTAAGATTATTTGTTCCATTACTTTTGCTCACCTAAGAATGCTGTGGTCTAATACAAACGGTGACATGTCCTAAGATGTTTAACACATCTAGATGTGAATACCAGGAAATAAAAGCTGAAATTCTGAACTCTTGTCTCATACTCATCTTTTGATCTTAAACCCAAACGTCTTCAGTGAACATCAAAAACAAAGGAATTTACCGTTCTAATACTTTTGGAGGGGACTGTAGATAGTCAAGATTCTCCAACACTCCTTGGAACAAAAAGTTATCTTACGTAAAGACTAACATCATGACATCAGTGTCAGTACTTGACCCTAGCTAATGGTTCTGTTATATAATAGCAATGCTCATCCATTTTCAGGCAAGTCTTCGTTGGTGACTCCAGACAGTCAATGTTATGGGTGAAACACATTCAATTCATATTTCAGCATGAAAAGTGAAGGCTACACATAACAAATCAGGGGCCCTTTTATCATCAAGATGATAAAAGATAATTTGGCCACATAATGTCTTTTCCAACATGCATCTGTTTATCTGTGTTACCTTATTTTGCCAGATTGGCGAATTAGGGAGTGAGACAAGGTTGGAAAGACGGGCGTCTTTCCAACCTTGTCTCACTCCCTAATATTCACATATGGATGCTTGGTGAAAACACACTGGGTACCTCTTTAGTTCAAGGTGATTAAACCCACATTCAGTGAATATGGTGTTATATTGTCAGTGCACAATATTTTAATCCTCACACCACCAAATCTGTAATAATACAACCATGGATGCTCACAAGTCGTTAACATGGGAATCTTTACCATATCTACCGTCCATCCCATTTGACGTGAACACGGCATAATACATCAGATACTGTTTGTCAGTATTTAAAAGTAGGGATGGATCTTTTTGCACCAGCAAAACAACAGAAAAGTACACAAAGTAGTCCCCCCCCCAAATGTGTACTTGAAAATGTGGAGGGTGTTTGAGATCTTCCAGTGATTTTGTGTCTGTTGCAGGCACTGCAGGCTTTTTTTATTCATTGAGACACTGTTAATGTAGAAGAGTTGTTGATGCCAATTATCTATGTAGGTGATTTTAAGGCAGAGGTGGGGGTACGTGGGAGGTAAGAAGCACAAACCTGTCACATAACAATAAGACATACGAAGAGCAAATCAACACAGAGAAGAAGATTGAGGGAGAGAGATCTAGGTGCGACTTCTATGGTGTTTATTCTTGGTCATAAGTTGTGAGCGTGTAAAACATGCTCGCTAGCAAATTATGTTACTTCACACACGCAAAAATTAACCTTCCCGCGCACACGACAAAGTACTCGCGCACAAATTCAATAACCGAGTTGTACAGGTAGCTGCGAGCGAACGCCTGGCATGCTCTCAAAGGAGAACTCTGCTTGCACAGTGGAATCCTGCTCGCTCAGCTGATTTCTGCTCGCTCAAGTCTACATGACTTTTGACTGTTTGGGGGCGGAAACCAAGGAGGGCAGGCTGCCAGGCTGCTGGGCAGGACAGGTTTTAAAAAAAAAGAAAAACAGAAAAAAAGATATTTTAACCCATTAACTGACCTCTTGTGAATTTAGTCAATAGTGGTATTTTATGTAGCTGGCTTTAGTTCATGTTTATCAGAAGATATTAACTAATTTCATCAGATTCTAAATGCAGCTAGCTAACCTGAGCAACACTTCACTGGCTAAGTTACCATAAAGTCAACGTTACTCCCTGTCAGTTTGCCGACATTTACTTTAAATATCAAGTTTTAAGTGTATGTTGATTCACTGGCATTCAAAGTTTATCTTCGGTTATTAGAATTATTGTAGAAGTTAGCAGCACTTAGTGGCTGCCGTAGTAACGTTAGTAACGTAACGTTACCATGAACGGTAACGTTAGCTATGTGAAATAGATAACATGGCAAGCTTGTATCTAGCAAAGTTGTTCCTTGGTTAACGTTAATTCTGTCATTAACATTGGACAGTGCATCGGCTGATAAGATCAGCAGCACAAAGAGCAAGTAATGTTATAACTGCAGCAGATAGATAACGACTTCATATGTTTTTCTGTTGAAGAGGCTGACATATGAAACCATGGGAGACTGACTGGAGCGTTAGTTTTAGCTCCGTGTTTACCTAATAAACTGGCAGCTGTATCTGCTTATAGGCCTCATAGAAGCTTGCCAAACTTGTATATTTAAGATTAAATGCAAATACCATATCCAGCCAACAATAACCAGAACAAACTTTCTTCCACATTGATGCAAATATGAATATAGTGACATGAGACATACAAATAATTTGAGCTACGGAGGCATTTACACATCCTTTCAGCTGCTGGTCTTACTGTGTTGAATGCTCTAAGTGGCCTTAATAGGTGCACCTTTACAATGTAATGCAGTTCAATACAACAGCTGTGCCATTATTTAATTACATTTACACATGAGCATAAATGTGCCTTATATATTTTGCACTATTGACCAAACTTCTCTCTTGACTTAAACTGAGCAGCTTCAGTTATTTATTGATATTCACTTGTTGGGGATGTTTATGTGAATGTGTCAGAACACAGTAGTACATTAGGACATGTGATATACAGTAGACTAATTATATATATTCTGCAGTACATTCTATGCATGTATTTGTGTGTTCTGAGATATAGTTTAGCCTGTGTTTTGGGAAGGATAAAGGGTAACGTTACACTAGTCATTTTAAAATACATTACCAAGCAGTAATTATATGGACTGTATTTAGGAACAGAGTAATTCACTCAGTAGCCTAACCATATCTGCAGATGCATTTCAACAGATAACACTGTTAATGATGTCTCTCCGTCCCTCCAAAGAAAAAAATCACTACTGTAAGTACAGTTAACATAGTAATCAATGCACATTATACGAAAAGTGCTGTAAATATAGTCTGCTGTTATGTGTTGTAACGTCACACCTCTTCCCTCCAAAATTAAACACAAAACGGATAATACTGCTTCCCCAACTCCCCAGAAGAAATGGTATCATATGTAAGTATAAGGATATTAATCAAAACACATTATGCCTTAATATTTATCCGAAAAACTGCTGCAAATATAGTCGCTGCTGATGTCTGTCCCACCGGAACCCGTTCAAAGTGGTTGACAGTGCGGATTGGTTGGAACTACTGAGAGCTGCACGGAGCACGTGATCAAAGAGTGTCGTAACTCTCTTATTTAGGGGCTCTGGTTGTGATCATGTTGAAAGTGACCAATCATAAGAGGGTCACTGCCCTCCTTGGTTTCCGCCCCCAAACAGTCAAAAGTCATGTAGACTTGAGCAAGCAGAAATCAGCTGAGCGAGCAGGATTCCACTGCGCGAGCTAAACACCACTCTGCGAGCAGAAGCCCACTGCAGGCGAGCAGGATTCCACTGTGCAAGCAGAGTTCACCTATGAGAGGATGCCACGCACTCGCTCGCAGCTACCTGTACAAATCTCGGTTGTTGAATTTGTGCGCGCAGGAAGGTTAATTTTTGCACGTGTGGAGTAACATAATTTGCTCGCGAGCATGTTTTACACGCTCTTATGACCAAAAATAAACGCCATAGACTTCCTCTGAAATAAATAATAAATTGACAAAATAAATCCATGGTTGGTGGTCTTATCTCTGCAGGTAGAGGATACCTAACATACACACACTTGGGTTGCTGTTTGGTAACCATGGAATCCCTTTTTGAATGGTTTAAGCGTCTAATTACATGTAGTCAAAAATAAGACAATCATTTACTGGACCTTAGCAGTTAGCAGGAAAAGTTTGATGTAGCAAGGGGCAGCAAGGTAAGTGAAGGTAGTGCAGCTGCAACAGCTGTTGTGTCTGTGTGTCTTCATTAAATACAGGAACACACAACTCATGTGGCCAATGTTCAAGTGAGTGGGCTGTCATATGTATGAATATTATTTCTTACAAATCTGTTCTACTTGTGTATTGCAGCTGCATGTTATGGTTGTAACATGGGGAGAGTTCTAATTCCACCAATTAAGGGTTAAAGGTACAGAGATCTGGAACAAGATACCAGCTTCTGTAAGGGAATGCCCCACTTACCCCACATTCAATGATAGTGAAAAAAATTATTTTGAGGTAAGAAAGTACATTTTCTGTATATTTTGTATGGTATATATACTACTGCAGATGCAATTATATGACTTATATTACATTAAACACCCTTGGGTCGCCCATGAAATATAATTTACTCACATGATCCAACTGCCAGCGTGGTCACAGCCTGTCCCCCTTGCTAGTCATGGCTTGGGTGGACATCTCCCTTCCCTATAACTCCTGCACCCTAACCCATCATTGCAGAGGTCCTTATTATCAGATGCCAGAATCATCTTTGGTGTGATGGTCGCCTTCGTCATCATCATTGCCCCTCATGGTGTGAACTGCCAGCGGCCGTATCTCTTGTTCGGCAGCTAGTCTCTGCTTACTCTGCTTCCAGGCAACCATTTATGAACAAAAATATCAGTGGAATAGCAGATATGGTATTTTAAGTAAGAACAAAGTGATAGTTTAGTTGATAGTTGTGTACTTTTAGAAAGTGTATGTTTTCAGCTTCATGAAATAGATGTCCAAACTTTTTACCCCAACTATAAATGCATCTTCTTAGCCAGAACAGTATTCACTGTACTATGTACAGGAATGGAGTAAACAAACCATAGACAGCCTTTCTTAATAATTTAGGAGCAAAACCAAAATCTCTGCTTACAATAGTACTGTATCATCTAACTCACTCTTTTTTTGTTCAGTATAGATTGTTAGGGTCCTGCTTCTTCCCAGTCAACCACTGTCAATAGGAATCTATTTTGATTCCATCCGGCAAAGGTTGTGTTGTGGAACACGTTGGGGTTATAGAGTGGCTATGTGCCAGATGAATACAGCAATTCACACAGCAGTGCCATAAGGTAATGCAATTCCTATGCTCACGCAGTGCAGATTTCTGGGAGGTGGAATTTTCAGATATGCTCTGAATTGCCCTAAGAGATGTTCTCAGCTCACAAAATATTCTTTCAGAGGGGCCGCTTTAAAATCACTGTGCCACATCTCTTTATAGTCATATGATTTATGACCGAACTTCACAGAAAACAAAGCTGTGAAAAAAAGTCTTTGTGGGTAAATACATTACACCAGATCTATTTTGCAAGTTAAAGGAATGGGGATGTGTTTGCTTTGCTCAACTTTCCCAGCATCAAATGCATGTATTTTCCAAAGAATATAAAATCCATATATTACTTTATAGTTCTGCATCGGACCCAGAACACAGCTGCTGGCGGCACTGAATCTTCAATGTGAGGACAAAAGTGTTTCAAGCTTAAAAATTAGAACAATTTAGAAATATTTACATAACTTTTATATCAAAGTGCTTTTTTAAAGTTTGGTTGTATAGTAGAACAATAAAGCAGGTAGCTACAGTGGAGTCTAAATTGTATGCAATTACTATGGTTCTGGTATGTCAGTCATGAAGTAAATGCCTTATTATTAATGATACATGGTTCATTTCTGTTACAGCTCATCCTCACTAAATATTGTTCGATTTGATGTTACTTAAGATCAAAGCAGTAAAGGAGGAATAGGTATTTTGAAACACTCGCATTCATATTTTATTTTACTCTGACTGATGTGGCTGCTGCACATTAATCTGATCTGTGCTCACACTGACTCTTGTGATAGCACCTGACTATATAAATGGAAGCTCCTTGGTGTTGAGTGAGCAAAAGAATCGAGGGAGGGAGAGAGGAGAGATCACACAACCTTTCTCCAAAAATGGCACCAGAGTGCATTTCCAGTTTTGCTGTTCTGAAAGCACTTATAAAAGATATTGAAAGCTCGCTTCCAGCTGTCTGCAAGAACCCTCCACTCACTCCAGGTTCCTTCTCACTCAAATTCCCAGGCCTTCTTGACTGTGGAAAAGTAAGAAAAAATTTATCGGTGCAAATTAATATTAGTAATTTATCCACTTATATTTACAATCTGAAATGATATACTTATTTGTAAAATTAACCTTCCATTGTTCAAGACATAGGTGGCTCTAGCCCACCAAGAATTAAAATAACTGCCGTTTCTCTCATTCCCTGGTTAATGCGTACCAATAGCACCCCGAATTGCCATAGACACCTTCCATTCTCTGGAATCACTTCATTTTGGTCACAAGATGTATTTACTTAACTGTACTAAATCAAAACAACCTTGTCAAGAGGACCCAAGGAACTAGTGAAAATGTGGAGGCGGGCGCGGAGAGTGAGAGTTAGGATAGCGTGGGGAAATCACCTGCAACATGCGAAAGTAAATCCCTCATTGCTGCTCATTACCGCCGGAGCTGTTAGCAGTGTTAGCAACCTTTATTTATTCAGGTGAGCTTCACTGAGAGGAAGCCTCTCTTTTGCAGGAAGACCCTGATCACATTCACAGCATTACAGAGTCACACCTGGAAGCTGCCCAGTAAAACCAAAGCCTGATCTGCTGGCCACTAAGTATTTCTACTGGAACTGTTGGGGTTATGGGCCTTGCTCAAGGGCACCTTTTCATTCATTCAAACCTTTATTTATCCAGGACCAAAAAACTCCTTGAAACTCCTTCTCTTTTACAAGAGTGTCCTGGCAAGTGGCAGCAAATGAGGTAGGGCAAGCGATGCTATCCTGCCAGTCCGGGGACTGAACCCGCGGCCTCCCAGTCACTTCTCTAACCTTTGGGCCACCACTGACCCATATTAATCACTAATTACTAATTATAAAATGTTGATTTGGCAGGACAGCTACATTGATATTCATAGAAGCAATGCACTGATTCCAAAGTTAATGTCATTTGTGTTGAAAAAAATTTGCAAATCATAGTACCTGTGAATGAAAAGGTCAGGTTAGAGATGGGGGTAAACCCACAGGAAATGTTTCCTCCAAAAGAAAAGGAAAAGTTTGTGAAGACAGTCATATACTAAATGCAGGAAGTGATCCGAGGCAGGCATCTGTGGACTCGTTTCAGCATTTTCTCCTACTGTGCAAGACAAAAAAACCTCAGAGAAACACTGATCAAATCTGCTTGCATCGGAATGGCAGAAATATTGTGGACCACAGGTGGCTCACAAATTAAAAACTAACCAACAACAGTGAAAGGAAAGTCAACAAATAGCAGGACATGATAACAATGCGCTGATACTTTTTCTATTTAGTTGAATGAAAGCACCACCACTGCAGAGGGGCCAATACTCATTGCATATATCGAGCACACTGAGGAAACCAATTTGAAAGAAAGACATTATTATGCAAATCTCATTCAACCGCACCAGGAAAAGATATGTTCTGTGCCGCTGATACGTACTCACAAGCACAACCTTCCTTATGACAATTTAGTTGCATTCTGCAGAGATAGAGACGCCTCAGTGATGAGGAAACAAAAGAGCTTCAATAGTTGAAAGAAGAAAAAGACTTCCCACAGCCTAGTGTTTCACGGCATGATACACTGATAACTCCTGGTGAGCAAACATCTCTCCGAGGAGCTGTATGAAAAATCAGAAAATCAGACATGGTAGTTTCTGATCAGAAAATTTTCACCTTTGAAGTTGACACCACAATGTTTTCTTAACTTACGAAGCGCTGCGGGTGCCTATACATTACCATAAAAACGTTTAATCATGCATTAGTTGAAACAGGCGGATGTTGCACTGCATGAGCAGATATTGTTGGGAAATTAAATTAAATATGTTGGTAGCAAACATTTGGCAAATATGTATGAACATTTTGCAACTGGGCAGAAACGTTAATTAAAAACCATTTAAAAACAAAAAACTAATTTAAGGAGGCATTGCATTTCTCTTAAAACATACTTGCTGTTGCAAATTAGTATTGGATAAATGTAATTTTGATGATTAAACCTGACCTCCTCGCCATGGCTTTAATGCAGTATAAGGGTGGCACACTTCCTGAAAATCATTGCCAGTAAATGTAATCA
Organism: Micropterus salmoides; assembly: GCF_014851395.1. NCBI lineage: Eukaryota > Metazoa > Chordata > Actinopteri > Centrarchiformes > Centrarchidae > Micropterus > Micropterus salmoides. Next base: position 15,980,997 of record NW_024040041.1, on the reverse strand, counting down.
GGAAGCAGTTACATTTCCTCTAAAATCGAATTTGCCAAAGCAAATCAGTAAATTTGAAAAATTTGTAGGAGACGCTGAGATAATAGCCTTCTGCTGACAAAGCTTACAATTTGACTATTTGGGTTTATTCTGCTGTGTTTGATTTATATTATATATGTTTAAAAGGAAAAAGAAACACCTACACAAAATATAAAATGCATGGGTTTTCGTGTGAGAAAGAGAGGTCAGTGAGTTCATTCAGTGCCATTATTATCTGCCATGCTTCCCTTCATCTTACCATTCCCCTCCTCCTTACCTCCTATCACCTACAGAGATACAAATTAAACATTTGTTAATATTTAAGGTGTATGTCACTCCAGCTCGTGGACATACCTACCTTTTCTCCCTCTCTAATTACCTTCTGATTGCCTCTCTGAAATCCCCCCATCTTTCCACATTGCCTCTCCATCTTTTATGTGGTGACGGAGAGTGAGGGGCTGTCTCCTGCAGAGAGCTGTGGCTCTTTGGAGAGAACAATGGAAATTGGAATCACTTCGGCAGTACATAAATTTATGGTGGTGAGCTCATTCTCCTGCAAGACACCTCCCCTTCTAGCTCTCCTTCTCCTGCATTTCATTTTAAAGCGTCCTTCCTCTCCGTCTCAGGGTGTATTTGTATGTTAACTCCACAGACGTGTGTGCATTTTATTGATGCAGCTGTAGATACGCCGATAGGAAAATCCACATAGTAACTGTTACACTTATGAAATACTCCCAAGCAAACACACTTGTATGTGTTTTGTGTTGCATCTGTTCTGTGTTGCTCTTATGTCAGAGCGTGAAGAGAGAGGAAGGGTAGAGACTATGAAAGGCAAGCTGGAGAGAGGAGTATGTAGTGAGGAGATGTGAGAAATGTTGCAGGAAACCATTCTTAGAGTCTCCTACATTAAATATTCCATCAGAAGCTGTTCTAGTTGCCATACTGCTGGGAACACTTCATCTAACACAGTGTAGGGTTTACAAGCCCCACTCTGGACAACTCTTAGAGAATACAAAGAGCCATATGCTCAGTTAAAACTATAGTTTTCCATAAATTACACATTAAGTATTTTGATGCTTAAAAGCAGAATTTGCTTGTGGTACTGATAGAAATTTCTCCATTTTATAAGCTGTTTGTGTCATTGCGCTTCTTGATTTTGTTTAATGCTCTGTACGCTCGTTTCATCACCTCACAACGTACATGCTGTTTCTCTCATTTATTCTCTCCTTTGGTGGTAAAAAATTGGAGGAGGAGAAGAATTACACTGCAACCGCTAGAGCTTTTGTTTTCTTCTTTTCGCACCGCTACTAAAGCGACTTGGAATTCAGCTACTTGGGGATGACAGCATGGTGTTTTGGGGAGATAAGTGGCATCTCAACAACTTCCTTCGCAGCTATTCATTCAAGCCTTCCTCAAAGTTTTATCACCCTGTACCGACCCCTGTCGCCTTCTTAATTTATCCCATCCCTCCCTTCTTACATCACTGATGTTCTCTGTCGTCTTCTCCTCTGAACAATAACTAGCCTTCTCCATGGCCTTCCTCCCTGTTGATCCTTTCTACTTCCAGAGAAAACAATATTAAAATTACCCCAATTTGCAGTGACCCAGCTTTCTTAAATGGCTTATGTAACTGTGATGCTTCCGCTGAGAGAAAAAAAGTGAGAAGATAGATGTCAGCACATATTTAAGGGGAAATGTTTTGTATACCTACGGCACACCTGCAGTTCCAAATCTGAGACTTACCTTTAAACAATGAGGAAATGAATCTGGGTCAGGATCGGCCTCTGTGGTGCTGTGCTTTTCCAAGAGAGATTTCACAAACCTTTTCTCTGCTGTTGGAGGAATGAAAATGGGGACAACTCCAAGGAGATAATGAGCATCACTGTCTATGTGTGTGTGTGTGCGTTTGTTTGTTTGTTTGTATGCATGACTGGCGTTATTTATGAAAATATACTGTACTTCTAATGACCCAACAACAGAATTCCACTCCACTGACAACAAGAATACATCATGAACTTCTTTAACTAGTTCATTATTCAAAGCAGTGCCACGGTGCATTCAAATGCAAACATTACAGTAGAAATGAATGCAACAACAGCTGCTGTTGCAACAACAATGACTGACAATCATTGAAAATTTCACAGCTATCAGCCATGTCATGTACTTTGTATCTCATTTGTACCAACTCCAGCCTTGGATGATGTAAGCTATCTGTATAAGGTATGTGCAGAGAATCAAGTTAGCATCTGGGAGCATGAGCCCCCTCTCATTTGGATTATACCAGGCTATTACCGAGGTATATGGAGAAGCTCTGTTCCATTAGAGCAACACAGCCAAGAGCCAGCCACTATAATTATATACTAATTTAGCCTCCCATCCTGAATAGAAAAGGCAGAGGGATGAGCAATGTGAAACAAAGAGGGAAAAGGGTCATGGGCAGAGGGAAAAGAAAGACAGAGGGAAAGAAGATAAGAGAGGACAAATTAAGAGCCCACAACATCACAGAGATTTACAGAAAGCTTATTACAGGAATAGTTTGATAATTTGAGAAATCTACTATTCATCTCCATGCTGAGATTGATACAACTCACTTTTGTACACTATGGAAACGGGGAAATTTTCATGAAATTGAACCCTATTTTTGATGTTATATATTTTTTGTATTAGCTAATCAGTGTATTTACAGTTCGTATTTATCTCTCTAGTAGTTAGGGCGAGTTATTTCTCTATAGTTTTTATTGGTAGTGGCGGGGTCCGCCATTCCCGCGATGAATGCAGATTACCTACCCAACCACAAGGGATCCAATGCCTGGATAATAATCGAGTGCAAATTTATTATTTGATAACAGTCTCACTGTTTACTGGTCACAGTTTTTTGGTCAGCAGATTTATGTTTGCAAGGAAGTAATGGCATTGAACGGAGCAGCCAAAATGAGCTGTTGGATGAAAAGATACAGGCTGCTAGGGCCCTATTATTTCTAAGATGCAGTAAACTGACCAAATCGTGGAATTTTATAAAAAATGGAATCAGCTATTTAATGTGGAATATCGCAAAATGTGGCAAAATGTGGCTGCAATTGATAAAAATGGGTTTTTTCCTAGCGTCATAAGCGTCTTTTTCACAGCACTTAAGCCAAACTGACAGAAAAACTACACTGCTATGTTTCGGTTTCATTTATGAGCCCCCTGCTTCTCTCCGCTGCTCTTTGTCAGTGTTTCACCGAGGTAGGACACACACAAACACACACACACATTATATCGAAGTCAGCGTGCTAGCTCATCACTTCAAGAAATTCTCAAAAGTGCAACCACATTGGAAGTTGCATGACATTCTTTTATACGATCTATGTGCAAGACGAAAGCTCTTTGAAGACTTTGTGTGAAAAAAATTAGAAGCTACGTCAACCAACATATGGAGGCTGTACTCTGTAGGAAGAAATTATCAGTAATCAATCAAGTAATAACCTGTTTAATAGGGGACAATTCACAGTAAAAGTATTGCAACAATAAATTCATTGTGCATTGTAATAAATAATTGCACATAGGCCTACATTTCTATATGCTAATTTGGTTTGATACATCAAATTCATTGATATGATTACATTTTAAATATTTTCTTATCGAGTTGTTAAATTATATTTATCCACCACATGACTACACATTCTTTCTGATGACAAAATGTGCTTAAATTGTAAAACACAGAATTCAGAAAAAATGAACACGAAATTTGGGAACATCATCAACTTCACTGTGTCCTGCTGTGTGGAAAACTACTAGTGCCATGTGCAGTATGAAATCAGATTGCGGTTGCAGTTATTTTGACTGACTTCTTTATAGAACAATGAGTTTGTTTGGATGCACAGTAAATAGATACACCAGTTGTTCTTCTGTTGTATTTCTGACAGTTGCAGCAAGTAGCTGCTCAAAAACTGTTTGCTGTAGTATTAAACAGCACTTGCTGTTACCAAAGCGTCATAACATTTCCATCATGAGACTTGTCACAGTTAAAATGACAACTGAGCTGAGCTTTGAGGAATTTGATAATTCTTCTATCACAGAAGTAATAGATAATGACACCTTCAAGTTTGATATGTCTATGGAGGTTCTCATGAAATGTGTATGTAAAGTCATCTCCCATAAGTCTGAAAGCTATATATGATCAGTGAGCAGTAAGGGCCCTTCCCAGCTGAGGAGTCACATAACCAGGGGGGGTCAGGGTGATTGTTGGAAAATGCCTACTCGGTACAGAAGCAGCACTATGGCTATCTCAACCACAGCGGCCTCTCTGACAGGAAGTCTCTGCTGAGGTTAACTAC
>NW_024040041.1:12417741-12825241 GCF_014851395.1 Micropterus salmoides | reverse complement strand
GACCGTTCTGTGACACTAAACCTTTCTGCTGACATAAATGAAACTGTTTGAGGGTAAACAGCTAGTGGTGGGGAAAACGGTTGAATAAATTAAAGTAAATTAGAGGGAAAAGTGCTTTCTCACTCACTCAATCAGACAAATTGTGGCTGTACACCTAAAGCAAATAATATAATGGTGTACCTCAATACCAATTACCTTTAAAAAGCCTATTTGTGGGACTGTCGCAAGATATTTGTGTGCATGAGCGACATTAATGGATTGAGCTCTCTCAGGCTGCTTTATTTAGCAGGTCAAGTGAGGAAAGAAGATCGGCTGCGGTAAAATTTAATCACATGGAGTAAAACCACGACAGGATGTCAGCTGAGAAAATGTCACTGCAGAGAACAAAACCATGTTAAGTGCAATATCATCTCTCAGCTACACAGGCAGAGCCCAGACTGTCCGAACCTCCCAAATGGTTCAGACTATGGGTGACATAAATGTGTTTCATGAGACGAGGATTAATCTTTAAATAGGTTATCCCTGTTGTATGTTGGAATCCGGTCTGACAGCACAGTTCAGCAGAGGGGGAGAATTTGAAAAGCCATCAGTCTCAGACAAGTGAAATGTGTTGGATCTTCACACAGACAGGTTGGCTTTGATCTCGAGCATGTCTGGATCACCTGCATGTCTACTGTAGAGCTGATAAATAATCTACATGTTGATGGTGCTAGCCGAGTGGCATAGTTGAGTGGTTTCCAAAATTTTTACCCACAGCAGACGGAACTTAACCATCGAAATCAGTTATAAACCGCGAACTGGCTGCAGTGGTTGCTCTGTATTCCTTTGGGGCGATTGTGCAACTGACAGGCTCCGGTGTCAGACAACATCAAGAAATGGATCCCTAAGAGTGACTCCCAGTGACACTCCTTGTTTTTAACACTTTCAGCCGAGGCACAAGGAGGGGCTAGATTTACCAGCTGATCCACAGTCTTAAATAGTAATCTAGGATTCTGTTGATGTGTAAAGTTGAGTTCGCATCTCAATAATTTCTTCATAATGAGGTAATGAACTTGGAGACTGAATTTTTTCTATCTGCCCACTGTATTTCTGCATTCCCTTTTAAAGATGTGGATTTTGTCGTTTATTCAGGGCTGCTAACTAGCTGTAGGCTTAGGCCTAACCTTTAGAGGAGCAATAATAAAAGTAAAATAATTTAAAGATGACAAACATATCTGATTGAAATGGTCAGCCAGATCGTTGGTGTGGGAATCAGATGTAAGTTGACTTTGCTCGTTTGTAGTCCAGCCCTTCACTTCCTTTACTTGTGACATCACAATGAAAACACGTTATAAAGCTTGCCAAGCGGCTAGCGGGGTCAGGCGCGCCCTCAAACCCAGCTAGGCCCTTTGGCTCCACTCGCCTTTGTCTGGTTTTCCATTGTAGAAATGTTGTACCTGTACCTGCTTTCAGGTTTTCGTATCACTTCACCTCCGTTGAGGTTCCAAGTGAGCTGAGGAATACTAAAACGTAACGTGAAAACACGACAGACTGCTGATTGGTCAGAGAGAACATACAGAGGCCAGCAACAGAAAGTTTTATATTTTACAGTTTTCAAGTGTAATTTCATCACTAAATCCACTTCTGAGAAGTTTTGAGGTGAGAAATCCGCTGTGTAGATTTCGAATATTGACAGTTTTACGAGAAGTGATGGCAGAACATGAGGAGCTCTGCAAGTGGCTGCGGGGGATGCCTATGCTAACCCCTGCTCCTGGCATCACACAGACCGCTGTAGCAACAACGGTAGAGGAAAACATAGCTGGAAGGTTTTCATACTGCTTATCTGTCTTTACATTCTGAGTAATGTTGAAAAAAGAGAAAGCTGTGTGGATCGCTGGTGTGTGTGTTCGATTGAACATTACGTTGCGGCAGTTGTGTGGCGTCGCTATGACGACAAGCTATGTACATCTCTGGGTACTACCTGCAATGGAAAACTGAGCAGGGCCAAGTAGAGTCGAGTCTATCGATTTGCACTATGGTCGCATTTTTTGGCAAGGCAGCATAGATCGTCAGAACGCCGGCAACAGTTCAACGTTTAGTCCTAAAAGACGATGCAACTGCCCCCGACTCTGTTTGGCTTGGTTGTGAATTGTATTTAAAATAAACACGGCAATGTAACTTCACAGACTGTTTAAGTGCGGAGTTGTTGTAAACGTTGGATAACACAACTAAAGTTATAGCTATAATGCTAATGTTACACCCGATGTGAAAGCTACGGAGCAAACGTTCAAATTGTTTGGCCAATTTTTATGTAAAATTGAGTTGAAATATGGTGATTTTTGTAGTGGTTTATGGTAAGATGTGGAACAATGATGTTGTGTCGTTGTGGACTGGTAATAACTTATACCATCTGCTAGGTTATGGTCGCAGTCTGAAAGCGGCCCTTCTCTGCTTCTGATTGGCTAGTAGTCTTTACCAGGGAACTGCGCATGTGCAACTCCCAACAAAGATTATGTACAAGTAAGATGCATCACTCTGTAGCTTTATGATGCCTTATGATGACAGGAATATCAAAAGTCTTCGGAACAACGCTGGGAGGAGACAGCTTTACATGCCAGCAGGTGGAGCTGGTGGTCGAGTAGGCAATTGTCAGTGGCAGTGAGGCAGAGTTCTGTTCAGTGAGCGGTGGTGTGTCCAGGAAGCCATGTGGGGAGGACCACACTGCATGCTGTATGTGAGCAGCTAACATTTCTGAGCCCAGTTTGTTTGGGTGAAGTCAGTCTCTTAAAGAGACAGTCTTTCCCAAAAGAGATTAAAATAATAGATAGAACACACACCGTGAGCCCTACTGAAGCAGCCAGCACCGCAACCAACTGTGGCAAATGGACCAGAGATAAAAACGGACTTCCCACACTGCTTTACAAGTTAAAAAGATGGGTAACTTCCGATTTTTCGAATCCAAGCTCAGACTGGTGAAGAGCTGTATGATTTGTTCCCACATGGACTATCACTCTTTTGATAGAGGATGGGAGCGATGGCTAACTCCTAGTGTTTTTTTTCAATGTCAGCTATCATGGCACAGGGGAAGCAGTGAGTGGTAGTTTTAAAGAAACAAATGTTCCTGGTTATAGAATCTCCCACTACTCTTATAGTGTGGTTGGGGAGAAAAGAGAACGAGGAGATGCCGGTTGTGGGGTTTAGAAGCAGGACTGTGTAGAATCTGCTTAAAGACTGTACCCTGACTGAGGATGGGTGGGCCGAGTGTTGTATTGAGGCAACAGACCTGAGAGAAGGACTACCTGCCAGGGTAGGGACAGCCTCCGGAGCTTCTGAGCACAATCTCTTTCAGGATCCTACATTGGGAAGCGGAGAAGAGTCTTTGACTGGGATGATGGCTGCAGATTAGGCCCAGCGGTGGATCGGCAGCCCCTTAGGTGGAAGCTGGAACCGGAGTTGTGGCCAAAGTGGCTGAAGTGCTGGCTGTGGAAGGGTAGAGGGGTCCCACAACACTGTGTACTGGATGATAACGTTAGTGTTGAGACAGGCAATCCGTTTGGCCTGTACTGAGGCCACATCCACAAAGCCGGTTAATAGGGAGTCTTTCTCTTTGAGTTTCTCTGAAAGCCGTCGGATGTCTTTCTTAAGGTCAGCAATCTTTTTTTGTTGTTTTCTCAAGTAGAACATCCTCATGGGGCATAGTTAGCATAGTTGTTTTGGCTAGCTTAGCCAACGGAGCGTTGCAGTAGTGATCAGTAGCGTTGTGGCAGCCGGTAGAGTTGACTGGCTTAAGATCCATGGGGAATCTCTCCACCCTTTTCCATGTTTACAATCGTTAACCCACATAAAAACTGAAGTTTTAATGAGAAGGATCTAACACATGTAATGTAAAAGAATGAATTAAAACTTCAAGTTTAAGGTAGAGCCTCCAGCAGGTAGATGCAGAAGCCAACATGTGCGGTACAGACGTATCTGTAAAGCATCAGGTTGCTGTAACACACATGTTCTCCTTGGTATTTGGGTTTACAGGAATAGTTTGACTTTTTGCGAAAAATCTTTATTCGCCTTTACAAGAGTCAGAGGAGAATATTGATAAGATACCACTTGCAGGTCTGTATGCTTAATAGCATAGCTTAGTATAAAGACTGGAAACAGCTGTCTTGACTCTGTCCAAATATACAAAATCTAACTACCAGCCGCTCTAAAGCTAATTGATCAACATGTTATATCTAGTTAATTAAATTTGTGCAAAACCAAAGTGTAAAAACACGTTGCATATACTATACATGACGACAAGACCACAGGCTAAGCTAAGCTAATCAGCTGCATGTTTCTCATATTACTCATCAACAAACAAACTAGTATATTTTCCCACTGTTCCTTTAAAGATCCCATTCCTCTTGCTGACGTGTCCTTTAGCATGACGCTGAAAGCCATGCCAAATTATGGCAGCTGCCCTGTCGCTGACCCTGAACTCAGAGCTCCACAGTAAAACATCACATTTAGCAGAAAATACTCTCATAAATTATTGTTACTCATTGTGAGAGTATAATGGGTTTTTAGTGCCCTTATCATTATTACAAGCTTTACCATAGAGTACAGGCCATTATGCATCTTCTCAATTGACCAACCGACCAGTGGACACAAGACTATAAATATAGTTGTAATGCTAAGAATGCCAACATTGCTGTATAAGTTTAAACCACTGAAATTACTGCACTGCATGTTTCTTCAAACATAATGACTATTACTTGCTCAAGGCAAAGTCAATTGTCTCATTTGTATTCTTTAATTGTATTGTTTTAAGTAAATTTTTTTTACCCCTTTGAACAAGATATTTTAAGGCAAAAGCTTATTGTTGGGAATGAGGAGAATCCCAACTTGATGTTTAAGTCATTTCTTAATAGGTAATGTAATCCTTAAAACTGTACTGCAAACAATCAGCAAACTTGCAGTGCAGTTTTCCCATTGACCTTGAATACTGCCTAAATATGTTGGATACCATCCATCCATCCATCCATCGTCAACCGCTTATCTGCTTACAGGGTCAGGGGTGCTGGAGCCAATCCCGGCTGACATCGGGCGAAAGGCGGGGTACACCCTGGACAGGTCGCCAGTCCATCTAAGGGCTATGTTGGATACAGTATGTATAAATAGTTTACTACTGATAGTTTCTGCTTATTTTTTAAATCCATGTGCTTCTGTCTCAACCTGCAAAGCATATCGTTTGTCTCAGGCAGCGTCCTTTATTGCCCGAACAGCCAGGGTTCAAAGTAGTAATTAAACTGGAGCCGTTTTAACTTTCTATGATTACAATCACAACATAGCTACTGCTTCTTTTTACAGTTCTGTAATATACAAGCCCTCCGTGAAGAAAACTAATTATGCTTTGATGGAGCATGGAACATGATTTATAGCAGAGTGGTCTATCCTTCAGAGTCATTTGTTTATCTTTGATATTCATGATTTAACAAAACAGATAAAACACCAAATAAGAAATGTATAATCAGTTCAGTAATATCTTTAACATCCGTTGAATGTTAGGAGATTAATTACTCCAGTGGCACGGTCATTTTGTCATAGACAAAGTACTAAAAATCCTTTACTTAACTTTACTAAGTATCTACAATATTATATAATGACACTATATCACTTTTGAATTATTATGTTAATTCCCACCTCTGGTAATATGTAGTTTTTCTCAGTAAAATTCCATTATATACATAAATTCACTTCATTCTACATCTTGTGTTCAAAATAGAGCTGGCCCGAGGCAAATGTGAACTTCGCAACTGTTTGGCACCTCTGGGGCCCCCAGAGGGACCCCACAAGAGGAAATGACAAATTGGTGGTTTCAAGTCAAAACCTTTTATCTATAAAATGTCAACTTTTCTGGATCAAAGAAAAACATTATTGTTCAGCTGGATGACAGTGAAGTTTGAGATGAGAATCAAAAAGACTTTTGAGAAGGTTTTTTTCTGCTAAACGAGGTTGAAAATTGTCTCAGTGCATAACGGAGTAGGAAAATTTGAAAGCATCATTGAATTGATAGCAATGAAATGTGTCAAGTGTTCATATTTTTATTTACATAGTATTTTTCTTTTGCAAGCATTTCCAACAGCCAGCAGTGACTGAAGATTCCTTTATTGTCATTTCTTAATGTATTTGCATACATAAAACAACAAAATGCTGTTCCCGAGTGCCAATTGTTAATAAAAACAATATCAATCATAAAAACAAAATACAAAAATTTATAGTAACATGATAATAACAATATAACCCTCATCAACATTTACTAATAGATACAAATTAATTATTTGCAGACTCCCTTCATATAACATTTATCAGCCATGAAAACACTGAAAGATGTGAGCAGACTCGCTGCGTCACAACTCGTGCAGCTGTGATGCATGATCGTATGTCACCTTCACACTTTGCTCCCGTGCAGAAGGCTGCAGCACGAAGACATTAGGCTTTCATGGTGGCCGATGCCGCTGTTTAGAGAGTGAAGCAGCATGCTTATAGGCTGTACAGAGCAGCAATCTTTAATGCACTGATACGCATTACAACAAAGACTGGAAAGGTGTGCAGTGTAACCACCCTCACAGCACAGCTGGGTCCTCTAAATGACTCTATCAGCCTGTAGGCATATGGGCACCATGGGAAATACTGGGCTTGTTCTGATTGGCTAAACAAGTGCATGCAAATTTCATCATGCAGCTCTGTAGAGGGTGATGCCTGTGTGAAATAGAAGAGGCGTTTCATGCAGGCATCACACATCATGCACATTAAAGCAAAGAGAGAAAGGGTAAAGTTGTTGATAGTCTTGTAGTTCATCACGGATATCATCATACATGGTTGTGTGTCTGAAGACCCCTTGAGGCTAATTGTGATTTGTGATATTGAGCTGTATAAATAAAATCTTCAGTCTTTCTTCAGTATATCTGACATACAAATATAGTTATTCTGAGTATCCCTCAGGCAGGGAGGAGGAGGAGAATGAAGAGATGAAGGCAGAAAGGGGGATGCAGCAGCGACGGCGGCTGTCTTTACAAAAGGACCAACATCCCTGACCTCAGCAGCTACCAGCAGCATTGAGAGGGAGCGGAGGAACAGGGTCGGAGCAGAGATAAAACATGATAATAATAGTAAATAAGAGGATAAATAAAGTTCACTGGAGGTGTAAGCAGATGCAGAGCAGAGGGGGTGGTGGGTGGTAGAACCCCGGAGGTTGCAGTTTATTTATATTTCCATGTTTGTGCCTATTTTCCATTTCTCAGTTGCCCTCCTCCTCTCCTCTCTCTCTAAGAAATAAAACCTCAGGCTTTCATCTGCAACATCAGCAGCAGAGTGAACAGAGGTGCCTTTTGTCACTTTGACAGGACTTACTATACAGTAGGAAAATAGGATGGCTATTATCCTCACACACAACACAAACCTACTTTCATACAGGCAGTTTCATACATGAACATATACTGTAACACAAGTCCATTTATTTCCATATGTGGGGGCTATAGGGGAGTGTCACCCACATTCATCAGAGGTGCTGCAAAAGAAAGAAAGAAAGAGAAGAGACTAAAACATGCCATGAGCTGAGAGACACATTCATGTGCACTTCCTTCCTTATGATTGTTAATGCTCTGGCTGGTCACAGCAGGGGGCTGTTTGGCCGGAGAGCACCTCCTCTTAACTAGGTTGTTGAACTCACACTTATATACGCTAATCTCCTTATTTGTATTGACAGTGCACCTAACAGATGCATGAAGAGGGCATGTGATAGTGATATGTATAAGTGAGCACACACACGCAACATCCTCTCTACCACTTGTCATTGACCTCAACCTCAGGTAGTTTCTGCAGGCCTCTAATTGTTTTGTTTTTTTTTACTTTCTGGTGTGTCCATGATTTAGCATCAGTAAATTGTTCTTGAGTCTGGTTCCTTGCCTTCTGGAAATAAGTAATAACACGTCGCACATAAATGGACAGCTTTTAGCCCGATGCACTTCTTCAACTATATTTTGTCTGTCAGTGTTTGTGTTTGCCATGATCCCATGTCATGATACCATTTAGAAAGGACTGTTGTTCATTGTGTGGTTGCAGTTAAACTTGCAAGTTAATTAAAGGAATAGTAAGAAAAAAGGTCAAATTTACAATTCAGGAGTTATGTGTTAAGCTAAGCTAACCAGCAACTGACTGTAGCATTATATTTAACAGACAGATATGTATCGATCTTCTTATCTAACTCTCCACAAAAACATGATAAAGGATGTTTTGCAAAAAGACAGACTATTGCTTTAAAGGGGCAATATGTATTTTTCAGCGACCACCAACGGTGCGGTTTTCAAATTGCAACCTGGTGTGTGCTCGTGCTCAAACTTATGAGTGAGCATGATCGCACACACAGAGATAGAAACAGAGAGACAGCTTCACACAACATGCTGGAAACTCATTTAAAATCCCACTGCAACGGTACAATAATATTTATATCAGCTTGAGGCTGAAGTAATCCATGCTCATTACACGATAATGTGAGATACATCGGCGCTAGCTCGTTTGCCGGCTTTTTACTAACTATTTGTATATCTTTCAGTGGAGGCTCAGCAATGTGAGCATAGTTAAATGTATTGGATGATAACAAAAACGGTTAGTGAGCTAGACTGATTATGAATGACATTGTTGCCACACTTTACAACAGTTAGACTGCCATAAGTAACATTACTGTATGGTTCATCCACCGTGGTATTGTCCTGTGCCGTTATGTTGCAGTGTTGTATATTATGTGGGTCACATAAGTTACAGAAATGGTGGAGAAGCTATATACCTGAGTATCGGTAAAACCACAATAAATCTAAATTGAACGTCTCGAAGCAAACAGCGGATCTGTGCTAACAGCTGGCTGCCCCTGCCTCGCATCACTATAGGTTAGTATAAACAAATCGCTCCACATTTGCTTTGTACCATTACATCATTTCTTGCAGACTAAAATGAACACTGAGATAATACCGGTGGTAAAGAGGATAGTAGTATGGGTCGCGTTAGATGGTGAAGTAATGTGGAAAGCCATACAACTGTAGCATTTTGCACAGGAAACATTAGTAACTGCTTGGCGTTAGCTGATGGGCTAACCGACAAGCTTATTTAACTTGAGCCAACTAAAACACAAAATCCGAATATGTTTCACATGCTTTGCAGCAATTTTAGTTTACCTTTCTAATAGGATAAAAGCTGTGTTGGTTTTGTCGAATTCAAAACAAGCGGAGGTCTCTCCATGTTTCAAACCTTTCTGATACTGACCGGAGTGTTTTCACCCGAAGTCGAACCGATTCTCGTTTGGCCTGAAGGGCTTCACCACATAAAACTGTTTTGTTGGTTTTTATCCTTACATGGAGTTTGTGTTGATCTGGGAGCCAGTCGTTTTTCTGGCTATGGTAGACTCCATCTTGTAGCTGCGGTGTTGTTGCTGTGTGTACGATACAGGCAAGAGGCTTATGCAGTCACAGCCAATGGATTTCCGACTGCACATAGGATTAGCTAGGAAAAACCCGGAAAGTAGATCGTTTTTATGTGAAGTTACAACCCCTTCTCACATAGGCAATAAAAAGTGATTCATTTCATTAAAAAAAACTACATGAATCCTGTAGTTATAGGTTGATTGGTTGAAATGCCACACATAATGTATACTATATTATAAACCACATTTTGTACATTTTGAGAGAAAAGTATAGGATCCAAATGTTTCCCATGATCATGAGTTAAACATCATCTGATAGAGTAAGTGTGAGAAACAAAGCCATTCACGTTCTATCTAGGGAACTTTTTGTAGGTGGAACGGAGACTAACCCTGATCTTTCAATGCTTGAACAAAACTCCTGTCTGTGCCCAACTTGATGTATTCATAGCATGGCACATCACTCTTGCCGTCTTTAGCACCAAACTGTGTGCAGAATTTTCAATCACAGCCACTGCGAGGTAAAAAGATTCCCTCCTTGAAATACAGAGTCTGCTCACAGTATTTTGAGTTCACACAGGAAGATCCCAATAGGTTTCATGAAGAAGACCTGCGTCAAATGTGATTTTTCCAATGCAAAGGATAACAGATTGGTGGGTTGGTTATATATAGTTAATTTGAATAAAGGATCGCAGACAGATAATTGTATTTTGTCACTATGCCAGAAAAGAAGTTAAACCCTAAGTGGCAAAAACAAATCATGAAAACATCCTGTCATGGTCTCTCTTCCCCAGTGCTTCTTGCCAAAGAAAACAGCCTTGTTCCTGAACGGTTTGGTTTCACTTTCACTGTAACAATAATAAATTATTTCCTCTCAAGCTCTCTGCAGAATCGATATGTGTTCACACTGTGCCTGTCTTTGTCTTTTTACAATCAGGGTTTTAATTCCTGACACTGGTGTGGTGTGAGGAAACATCAGAACAGAAAACATGGAAAACTTTAATTATTTCTTTGGCTCCTCTCAAACTGAATGTTCTCAAGATCATCTACTGCGCTTTAAAACTTCCTTATGAATTATTGAAGCAGTCTGTAGCAATAAAGATTTTCAAAAATACACACAAGGGGGGATGGGGGGCACCCAGAGGAAAGAAGTGGTACAGGGTAGGAGAAAGCAAACCAAGCCATACGTTATTATTAATTTAAATGATTCTCACTGCCCAAAGATTTAAAAGGAACATGGAATGAAAACCGCTTTGGTCGTTTTTTCTCTCAAACCCAGTTAACTTATTTATTCAGCTCTCTCTCTCGCCCTCTTTCCCACTTTATGCATTCAAGGCATGAATGGACAGCAAGAAGAAGAAGAAGAAGAAGAAGAAAGCATGGATCTTTGCACAGTTCAACATGCCACCGAGCAAGCTTTGATGTTTTAATACGTATGGGCTTTCCGTTTGTGAATAGACAGGCAGCCTTGTGAATGTCTTCACCAAGGAAGAGAAAGAACCGATCCAGTCTGTGAAAAGACTTCGCCACTTAACCTCTGTTTTTCAAGGACTGCAAATGTGTCATTCCTTTTGAGCATTTCAGCGCTTGTAAAGACCAGTTCTGCCTCGTGTCCGCACACATATATAAGTCAGATGTTAAAATGCAATTCAATTTATCATTCAACAAATTATTACTAGTGGCTCCGTGATAGTCAAGGAAAATTTAACTGAGGAGGTGAGTCAATTATCAAAAGCCAGAAATCATTACCGCAATCTGCATCATGTTTTTATTTTACATTTTCACTTGTAATTTATACTGTGAAATAAAAAGATTAAACGTAGCTCTAACTACCCTCCCATCCACCCCCTTTTTTTGTTCATATCTTTTGGATTGGGAGCGCTTCTGGCTTTTTCTAAAGTAGATCAACCAGAGCAGAGAGAGATGTATTGTATGGGTTTCCATCATAATGTATGACACTATAACAATATGTGTCCTTCCTCTTATTGTACTGGCTTCGATCTATCCCAAGTGGCTGTAAGTATGTTTCAGTCTTTACAGATGAGGCACACCTGAGCCCGTCGAGTGGGTATCTATCGACTTCAGATTCCCACCACTGCAGCTGTGACCGCCAGCGATCAATTAGGAGATCAGCCATAATGAATTAAAGCTGAATTAAACAAACAGGTGAATACCAGACATTGCCCCAGATCTACTATGGCGGGACAGCGATGCAGACGATGATAGATGTCAGGTCAGGTGTCTCGTTGATGATTTGATTTGATTCTGACTGCTGATCACTGTAGCTACAGTACTTTTTTCAGGACCCAAATGATTAAAAAACAATAAATGACACATTACTCATTCTATTTCTTTAGATGGGTTAAATTATATAACTTCTTTCTCAAGGACAAAATGCATTAGTAACATTCCTCATTACATTTATTTTGCAAATACTTTTGACAACCGGGAACCAACCAGTCACCCGAAGCCAAGAAATAACTCTTTTTGCTGTATTGCCCATGTAGACAATCTATTCCTAAATCACTGGTGTAAGTATTCATTAGTTGAGATGACATGGAACATTTCTATGTTTCATTGCTGCACATAGGTGAGATTGAATCTTGATAGTCCTGTGAGAATTAAGAAATAAACTACAAGCTTCCCGTGACACAGCTCTGATGAGGCTCCTCACACCCTTTGTGGGCTCCTCCATTATCGTAAAACATACTGAGTGCTAGGTATATTAAAGTGTTTGCTCTTGTGGATGCCTTAGCTTGGTTGGCTGGTGGATCAATACAATCTCAGTAGAGCACACGGTATCTGTCAAGGTTTTATGAGCGTCATCACTTGACTGATAATTTGCTTGAGCTGAAGGAATCCCTGGAAATAGAGGAAAAGATAGATGACCTCCAAGATAATGTATGCAGAGAAGAATATGAGCCCAAGCCTCAGTGAGCTGAAGATGTTTTGAATTCTATATTGTGAATATGTAAGTGGGAACAAACCATCATTCTGATATTTTTAAATAGCAACAGTAACAACATATGATAGCGTATGAGTATATGAGTATAAGACCAAGAATCATCCATCCATCCGTCGTCAACCGCTTATCCTGTGTACAGGGGGGCTGGAGGCAATCCCAAGTGACATCGGGCGAAAGGCGGGCTACACCCTGGACAATCGCAGGGCCACACACAGACAAACAACCAGTCACGCTCACACCTAAGGACAATTTTTTTTGTCTTTGGACAGCGGGAGGAAGCCGGAGCACCCGAAGAGAACCCACACAGACACGGAGAGAACATGCAAACTCCTGACCAAGAATCATTAATAATGTAAGACTGCTCTCTGTCAAAGGACAGTAGCTGCCATACTGACATGAATAAACAGAAAGCAGGAACCAAAAGTGACCTTTGACCGGCAAATCTGCCATGACTGCTTGGTTAAGTAGTGATAATGGATGATTAAAATTCTACTTGTTAGTTGAGACTATGAGAGGATTGCCTGAAATCAGGACAAGGGGAGCAGACTAAAAGTGCATGCAGTGGATTACGGGTGTAGGTGGGAACGTGCAGAACGAGCACATGGAACCGTGGAGGGAGAGGAGCAGAAAGAGGTCAAACTGATGGGACGGTGGGATGACAAAAACCAGGAGCAGGTGCTGAAAAGACAGACATTGTTCTGGAAAATAAAATCAGAGTAAAATCAGAGTAAAGTATACATACATACAAGATACAAAACCCAATGTAACATAGAATTCATGAAACAACAAAAGGAAAACAACATGTGATTTCATAACTAACTGTGCATTATGTCTATTAAATTGTGTGGTGCTCATAAAGCTATTTAGCAGTTTTCAAAGATGGACTAATAAGTTTAGCATCCTAAGAATGCCTTGCCCAGCAGATGTCTGCAAAAGAGCCAAAGTTTTCCAGTTCGTCCGGGACCTCCATATGTTTCAGACTAATAACTGGCTCATGCGTGGTCCAGGCTACATCCTGTTCAGGCCTGAAATTCCCTGACTGACAGAGGGCCAAAACCTCGCCGTTCTTCCAGATGGTGGACCTCAAACTCCTGAGAGAGACTTGTTGCTTATTCCAAGTGGCTAACAAAGTGAGTACACAAAAGCATTGCCAGGCATGAGAGTGCACATGAGTGTGTGTTCATTAGCCCTGCTACTATGTGCCTCTTTACAGACTGTAACCATGACAATGTCTGTACTATCTGGAAAAAGTCTGGCTAAAGGAGAGTATGTGATGCGTGTGTTTAAATGGGTATTTTTTGCAAATGTGTAAAGGAAAAGTTAAATATTTTGGAAAATATACATATTCACTTTCCTGCTTGGAGTTGGATGAGACGATCAATACCTCTCTTATGTCTGTACAGTAAATATGAAGCTATGAACAGCAGTCAGTTAGCAAAGCTTAGCACAAAGACTGGAAACAGGGGGAAACGGCCAGCCTGGCTCCGTCCAAAGGCAACAAAATCTGACTTTCAGTACTACTTATTAACAATGATGTGTCTCATTTATTTAATCTACACAAAAACCAAAGTGTAAAAATGACAACTTGCTTTTTTTGTAAAAGCCCTTAAAAGGGGAGTATTTGAATGAAAGATGCATAGACACAAACTTTCCTCAGATCATGTGTGTAATGACAGCATTAAAAAAACATATGCAACATCAGCACAGTTTACATAATGATTAAATTTTTTATCACGATTAATTGCATGATTTTCTTGCTAAAGTAGTGTATTGCACACTTTTAATTTAAATGTGCTATGTACACAAAAGTTCAATAACATGTGGTTTGCAAACACTTATTAACAAATAAGGTGCTTTTTACCAGCCGTGTTCCCTTTACACAGTAGCAATAAAATATTTCTTATAAATCTCAACTTAAACATTAATGTAATCTAGAACTCTGCAGTTTTAGTGCTTTTAGATTTGACTGCTGCTTTTGATATAGTTAATCCC
Organism: Micropterus salmoides; assembly: GCF_014851395.1. Classification (NCBI taxonomy): domain Eukaryota; kingdom Metazoa; phylum Chordata; class Actinopteri; order Centrarchiformes; family Centrarchidae; genus Micropterus; species Micropterus salmoides. Next base: position 12,810,860 of record NW_024040041.1, on the reverse strand, counting down.
TCCATTCTCTTATTCAGACTCGAACAGTGTGTCGGCATTAGCACAGTCCTCAAATGGATCATCTGGTGGACAGAAGTTTCTCTATTCACCTTGGTGAATTTTCTTCATCTACTGCCCTTCTTTCTTGTGGGGTCCCCCAAGGTTCCATATTGGGCACCATGCCTTTTCACTGTACATGCTGCTACTGGGGTCCATTTTCAAAAAACACAATATCTCCTTTCATTGCTTTGCAGACGATATACAAATCTATTTACCTGCAAAATCTAATGATAAAGCTGCAACTCAGTCCTTGCTCAACTGCCTGAGAGATCTTAAGATATGGTTGAATCAGAACTTTCTCTGTCTGAATGAAAGTAAGACTGAGGTTGTTGTGTTCAGTCGACCTGGGGTGCTTGTGTAGATGTTCTTGGAACTTTAGGAACATATAGTCGTCCATTTTCCTAGAATCTAGGTGTGATCTTCGACAGTGCTTTTAAATTTGAAAAACATATGAGTTCTGTTGTAAAAGCCAGTTTCTTTCAGCTGAGAGTGTTGGCCAAAGTCAAGCCCTACCTGCTACGCAAAGTCTTTGAAAGAGTAATCCATGCATTTATGACGTTTCGACTAGACTACTGTAATTCTTTGTATGTTGGAGTGGATCAGTCGTCTCTCCATCGGTTACAGTTAGTCCAGAATGCAGCAGCTCAACTTCTAACTGAAACAAAAAGGCGTGAGCACAATACCCCTGTTTTAGCCTTGCTCCACTTGCTTCTTGTCCGTTTTAAGATTGATTTTTAAGCTTTTATTGCTTGTTTTTAAAATTTTAAATGGTTTGGCATGTTCTTATTTATCAGAACTTTTATATGTACATACTCCGGTGAAAGCACTGAGGTCATCCAATCAGATGCTCCTCAATTTCCCCAGATCCAGGTTAAAAACTAAAGGTGACCGAGCCTTCTCAGTAGCTGCTCCAAATCTTTGGAACACTTTACCTGTTGAAATAAGAAATGCCCCGACTCCTGACACTTTCAAATCCTTGCTAAAGACCTATCTTTATTCATTGGCCTTCAAACAGAGTTGAGTACTGACAGTTGTTTTATTTTGTACTTTTTCTACTGTTGTTGTCATGTATATTTGTTGTCTATTGTGGAAAACACTTTGGTCAACTAGTGTTGTTGTTTTTAAATATGCTATATAAATAAACATGAACTTGATCTTAATCAAATCAAATATAAAACCAAAGCTATTTGCCACTGCCAGAGCATTACCTTTTATCCAGCTTGTTAAAACAAATTACCATCAGAGTCCAGAATTCTTGTTTTTTTTCTGAACAGGTATCAGCAGAAACATTTTTATTTTATGAGGGAACAGCATAAACAGTCTATCTTCAGTAGCAGGGTGAAGTGGTCAAGCACGAGGTGTAGCGACAAGCGGGTGCATTCCCATGAAACTGGTGCGATTGTGCTCACCTCACACACATGCCCTCCGCAGAAGTTGAATTGTCTGAACGAGCAGCACAAATCATTGGAAGAGAGACTGATCCTCGCTGTTTGTGAGTTTCCAGAATCTATTACTGTTTAATAGGACATCAACAGGAGGGAATTCACATGGCAGAGCATCCCCACAAAACTAGATGAAGGCCTAGTTAAATGCACAGAAGACGTTGCCGTGGTTACTATCCATAGAGCGTCCGCCGTTACTATCCAGGGAGCGCTTGTCTCCCTGTCTGTCTGATCACCGGAGCAAGGGCCAAGTGACTACGTTGCAATTTTAAGGACGTCACGTTCCTAAAACTGACATCTTCCCAAATACTTATCAGCATGCAGTGTGTAGATATCCACTTCGCTATGGCATTTGATCGCTTGTTTGGGTTTTGTTTATCTACTTCTCCCACATGCTGCATCCAACATAGTCTGCCGAAGCCTCCCTATACTGCTTGTTAGGGTGGGTGATTTGCAGCAACATCCTGCCCCTCCTCAAACCCATGGTTTGACTGTAAGCCTATTCAGAGCCAGTGAGAAATGGACTTTCAAAATAATAATAATAATAATAAAATAGATCAGATAAAATAATTGTCAGTGTTAATTAATTAATACGTTAATGTGATAACGCGTTAACGTAAGATGCATAATACAATACAAATCATTATCTCTAGTCAGCAATTATATCTGCAGTAGCACAGTCTAAATATGGCAATACACAAGAGATGCAAAGCACAATTATGCTGATAACCTATAGCACTCACAATTACACCCTTTAACAGTACTCATTAAAGTACTCAGTACTCAGTACATTTCAGAAACGTAAATATGGAACACACTACGACAAGTATAATATCTTTGCATGGCTACTAAGTGCCGCTCTTTCATCTACAATGTCGCAGTTAGCATTGCTAAATGCTAATGTGGCTAGTTTATTCTTCGTCATGTATTTAACTTCTTAATGTTCAAACTAACTGTATTAAAAACACTCTCCTTGACACATATACACATTCACATATCACTCTGTTTAACAATAACACACATTATGAGAGACTCATACCTGAAAAGGGGAGCAGTTGAATGAAAGATGCACGGACACAAACTTGCAACTGTTGGCTTTTCCAGTTCTGCCTCACATGATGTCATTCATACAAACACTCCTTTAAAAACAGTATATTTACTTTTAAATTGCCAGAGTTTAATACAGTTGCATATTTAAAAAAAAAAAAAAAGAAACCTGTATTAAAAAGTGGCAAACAGCTGTGAGGCAGAGAGGCTGCGTGGGTGATGAGATGGCAGAGTCGAGGTTGAGCGCCGCTCAGGAATTCCCTTTGACTCGAGTGGAGAGCCGGAGGAGGAGATGCCGGCTCACACAGCCTTGTATAAAAAAAGAAACTGCTGTGTGACTGCTTACTAACAAGAAGGACAAGAAGGAAACAAGGAGGAAAAGTTTCTGAAAGATACATAATGTTCTGGTGGTATATCACTTCAATGAAATATTTACATCAAATTTAAAGTACAGCGTCTACATATTATTTATTCATGCTCAAAGTTTTTTTTAGAATTGTTAATTTAAACAAGTCCACTGAAACATAATCTGAAGTCTAATTGTAAACAAATCTTGTTCTGCATAATAATGACTCACTTCTTTTCTCACATATTTCATCCTTTTCCTCCACTTTGCTCTGTCTCTCATTCTCTCACTTCACTTTCTTTACTCTCACGACTCTCTTGTAAAAGGCTTCACAATATGCAACCCACCTGAAGGGGAATCTGTATCTCATCATCATGGAGAGCCCATTAACTCTATTCTTTCTTTCCCACCAAACCAGATGTTTAGTCTGAAAGGAGCTAACGGTCATGGTAAGACATCGTCAGGCTGACTCTTCCTCACTCAACAGGTACAAAACTGACAATAGATTAAATTACCTTCACAATTTAGTGTACGCCAATAGCCATGATAACCACTAACTAGTAACCAACAAGCAGTATCTAAAAACAGCTGCAGCATGAACTGAATATTAATGACAAGAAGTGCTGTTGTTTCACTGTTCAACCTGTAGGGGGAGTTCCTTCTGCAATTCCTGATGCTGCAGGGCTTGAAGATGGCACTGCTGTAAGGAATCAACGCATTCAGGCAGCAGAGAGCAGAGCTGATTAAATTTGTATGTGCATGCTGCTGTACATAGAGGCAAAGGTACATCCAAATTTAACCTCAAATTTAGTTATGCTTGTGTTATAGACACAGGAGAATAACTTTTACTTCTAAAGGATGTGTCTCAAAAATAAAATAAAATCACATTGACAAGTAAACCAATACAACAAATGTGAAACAAATTGAAAAGTGCAGAAATATTAAAAACAGCTATGCAGAGCAAAACTCCTGAACACACACAGAGCTGCTCTTCTTGGTCAGCATTTCTCTGTGTTACATAACTGTTTGTCCCCTACATCAGAGACATTTTGTTGCTGTTTTAATCCACTGGCTTATCTCTGCTGAGTTCTAGCCAGTGCTGTGTGTGTGTGTGTGTGTGTGTGTGTGTGTGTGTCCCATTCATTATGCATGCATTTGTAGACTCCCTACAGCTGCTAATAGATTCTCCTTTTTTAAAGAGCTTATAGCAAAATTACACATGTAAGTGAACATGCAAACACACTCAGACAGGCAGAAAAAATAAACGTGCACGCACCCACAAGCACACACACACCTAATGAAGCGGCTGATGTGTCTGCATGTTAAAGGGGTTGAATATCTACTCATAGTAATAAGCGCAATAATGATCATCAAAGAACATGAAAGTGGTTAACATTTGTTCAATAAAACACTATTATTTGTAACTAAAACTAATATTTTTATATCTTAACATATTTAAGGAGAATTATGAAATCAATACCATTGATGCTCTTAACTTAATCCATATTTCAGTAATAATTAGTAATTTAGCTGAGGCTTTTATCCAAAGCGACTTACAGTTGCTATATATGTCAGAGGTCACTCACCTCTGGAGCAACTAGGGGTTAAGTGTCTTGCTCAGGGACACATTGGTGGATGTCTCGGTGAGAATCGAACCCATGTCTCCCACACCAAGGCATGTGTGTTATCCACTGTTTCATCGCTAGTTAAATGCATCAATGGTAATAATGAAGGGAATGAGTGTATAAAGTAGCAATGAAGGGGTTTTCCTTCTCAAAAACTAAAATCCACCTACAGAATAGATAACCCATGTTTCAATGGATACAAGTAAAAGGGTAAAAGTTCAGGTGGATGAATTTCTGTCCAATACTTTATGAGATTTCCTGCTCTTCACCAAAGACAGATGAATGGATTGTCCAATGGACAGACTAACCAACATCGCCATCCTAAGGCAAATCCTTTTTCTTAATTTCCCCACTTAATAACCAGTTCAATAACCAACTCCACCAGGAGTCCCACAGTTTTCCAAGTAAAGTCAAAAGTTCAGGTAGTTTCAAGATACTCTCCAGTGACATAATCTTTAAATTTACACTCCTAAACTCTTCAGAAAACAGCCATCTAGGAAGGTTAAATATTATTCTCTCTTCCTTCCTGCTCTTTATGGCAGTTAGAACTAGTTTGTCTTGTGCAATTGGTGAGTCACGGTGAACGGTGAACGCTTTATGGATTCTTTTGATTATCATCAGTCAGTAGGTGCTTATCCTTCAGTGATGTCCTCACCTGATTCAAACAATTTTCAAATTTACTCATGATGACCTTCATTGCTTGCCACAGATCGGATCTTCCTGTCTCAGACTGAATGGGCTCTTACCCTCTTATTTTTCCGAGAGGTCCTAAGCCCCTCAATCCTCTCATCTCTCCCTGATGATGGCAAAGCTCTCAGAGATACAGACCTTCACAGGCTCTGTGGAGGACGACCAGGAAAGTGGGAGAACACAGTTTTACAGCCTCATTTGGTTTGCCTAGGCTCCTTTTAAATGTGTGTGTTTCTTTATGTAGAGTAAATGCTAACAGCTCACCATAATCCCTTCATTCCCATTCCCCACCATGCCTGACTGCACCAGTCTCCAAACAATCCCTGGGAGTCCCAGCAACACCTGCACCCAATACGGGATATAAATGAGTTACTGGAGACGATCACTGCTCCTGGAGCAGTGTTTGCTTGAGTGGACTGTACCGAACACAGAAGAGCATGTACCCTAATGGGATATATGGAGTCAGTGGATTTTATTGCATTAGTTGCAGTGATAAAGAAAAGCATGTCAGTGCAGTCAGTGTGTTATGTGGCACACAGCATAGTATCATGTGTACTGGATGTGTATGATGTCCGCTAGTTTTGCCTCCGGGTCCTAGTCCATTTGGAGTTCACACTGACTTTTACAAACAAACAAGGAGTTTAATATATATATATATATATATATATATATATATATATATATACCGTAACGGTAGCACTTTATAATAACTACACACTATAAAGCATTAGTTAAGCATTAGTAAATAAGGAATTCATCATTTATAAAGCATTATTCATACATTAATACACATTAGTAAGTCATTTATAAACAGTTATAAATGTTTTATTCTTTCTTATCTACACACTATGAAGCAGTTGTTAAGTATTAGTACATTTTTAATTCATCATTTATAAACCATTGTTCTTACATTAATACACATTAGTAAGTCATTTATAAACATAGTTATACATGTTGTATTCTTTATTAATAAGCTCATCTATAATATGCTTAATAATTGTATTTTCTTACTTCATATCGGTTCACTATTTATAAATGAAGTATTATTTTAATGACAAACCATTTATGTATGAGTTGTTAATGGTTCATAAGATCATTTGGAAAGAAATTTATTACATAACTGCCTGTTTTTTGATACTTTCCCACGAAAGAATTTAAACAATCTCAGAATAACTCGTAAATCTACCAGTCGCAAAGCCCAAAGGATGCTACTAAGACTACCCGAAAGATGCCCCAGCTAACTTTACAGGGTAAAAGCTCACCGTTACAGGCCTGGTACCGTTTATCTAAATTCCTCATCAAAACTCCAAGATCTGCGCTTCCAGAGATCTGTTGTGATGGTACCAGCAAAGGGTTGCTTGGATGGTCCATTGAAAGACAACAATCTTACTCCCCCCCCCCCAGTGCTTTGATCAATTGCTAACTTGACATGACATGTAGTTATTTAGAAATGGTCTAACAGTGCACGTGTTCATAGATGTTTTATGACACTTAATAATACTGCAATTCATGATTAATTCTGGTAGTTACTAATGGTTAGTAAAGTATTTTGCATGAGCTCATCTAAAGTGAGGACTATCTATGTCTCTTTAACAATTTACAATGAAATTTAAAGGCAATAGATATTCTCTAAACATTTGTTAATGAAGTATTTCATGATTAATTCAGGTAGTTACAAAGTATTTACTAGTTGTTAATAAGTACTTTGTGTGAGCGCATCTAAAGTGAGGACTATCTATGCCTTACAAAGCATTTACAAATGATATTGTAACACACAAGAATCAGTTATCGTCTGAACAGAAAAATGAAACTGACACACCACAAACAGAACATATTATTTATTACAAAATGCCTTTCACCCATTCATTCACAAAAAAACACAACACGAGAGACTATTGCTGCATTAACTGTACAACTGTTGATATAAAATGAACCATCTACAACCCAACTCGTTCTCACTCCCAAGTCGTCACATATGGACCAATGGTCAAGACCCCTTGTTGTCACTTTATAACACACTTGGGAGCCCCTTAGCATAATAGTTCAACATACTGGGGAAAGCCCTGTGGCATTGTTTTTGAATGCTAAAGACAGGTCTAGAATATTTAACACTAGTGTAGCACTTTTGCTAACTTACCAACCTAGGTTCAGAGGAGTAGTGTAGGGGTAAGAAATGAGTTGGCAGGATTATTACAGTGCCTTTAACACTCTCATAGTGCACCAACCATGTTTGAAAAAATCCGCAGAATAACAAGAGCTCTATCAAAAAAAAAAAATTTTTTAAAAAGCGTCCAGTGTCTTTCAGTTATTTGTATCTCTACCTGGGGAGGATAATTAACGTGTGGTTATCTGCCAGTGTCCAGTAATCTGACGTATCAGTCCTGTTGAATGGGATCCGAAGCAGCTGGGTGCATCATCTCTGGGACTCCCTCCAGCAAAGAGCTGACCTCTAAACTGCAATCCAGGGTCTCAAAAACCAGTTTGCACGTATAGTGCAGAATAAATCAGACAAATCATCACAGTCATTGTTCTTCAAATAAGATCTCATCCCGTTTGTCAAAACTCAATATCATCACCCTGTTGTCTAGGGGATTTAAGCAAGACATCACTACTATGAATTAATAAAATGTTTTAACATTACATTACATTAAATTACAACCAAAAAATACTGAACATAGTTTACACATTTTAGTCAAGGAAATTATCTTTAACATGTATTACCATAAATACTGTAAATAAAAATACTTCTGAAGGTACTACATGTGCTTACACATCCAAAAGTACCTGCAGACATTAGTTTGAAACCACGACACAACAAAATACTGTTGAACAGTTCAGGACATCGTGTTCACAACATCCTCCGACTGCTCTAATTTACAGTAACATGGTTTTAACCCACCCATTTAAGCTGCATCACGCTGCACTTTTAGCTCTCTCCTAAAGGTTACAAACTTTACTCACCAGAGTTTCCAGGGGGAAAAAACTTCGGCAAATGATGGCATTCAAAAATCTCGAGTGATGGTGTCTTAACACTTAAGACCCGCTTCTGGGCCCATGTGATCTCGTTTTTCCATCTTAGCCCGCTTCTCTCTGTTCTTCCTCGGTGCGGTCTGGCGCTAAAGTGAGCGCACACAGCAGAGACTACTGGGTGCGCCAAGGGTCAAAATAGCGCTGCTTTAAGGCCCTGTTTTTTTATGTGGGCTACAGTCTATGGTAACGAGGAAACATGGTTGAGAAGGGCGGCTTGATCAGAAACCATACTTTCTCTTTTTTCCTGTGTTAAACACAAAGTCAATATTGAGTTTTTTTATTCGGTTGAGTATGGAACGCAAGTAACGTTCTTCACTAGTTTTATTTTGAAAGCGTAACCGGACGTTGCGTATTTATTGTTGCTACCTTGACCGCAGAGACGTCCAAAAACGACAGTAAAGTGGTGTTAACTAGGCCGTAATAAAGCTGACACTTAAGAAGCCTAACTGAGACTTTTTTCAATCTCATTTGTAATGTTTTGAATGGCCTAGATAGTCCTTACTTTACAGAGAAAATTCTTATTAAATAATTTCCTTAAATGTTCTATATGATGGTATGAACCATAGGCGCATATATATGGTTTTTCATTGGAATAACACTTTTTATCAAATACAATCATTAAGCACATCATTGATGAGCTGGTAGTGATAGATGATCTGTCTCAGAGAAACGGTACCAGGCCTGTAAGGGTGAGGCTTTTACCCAGCAAAGTTAGCTGGGGCATCTTTCTGGTAGTCTTAGTAGCATCCTTTCGGCTTTGCCACTGGTAAATTTAGGCATTATGCGGAGATTGTTTTTATTGTTTCTCGGGAAGTATCACAAAACAGGCAGTTAACCTACATCACAATTTCTTTTAAACTTTCCAATGATCTTATGAACCATTAACAACTCATATATAAATGGTTTGTCATTAAAATAATACTTCATTTATAAATAGTGAACCGATCATGTATAAAGTATGAAAATACAATTATTAAGCACATTATAGATGAGCTTATTAATAAAGAATACAACATGTATAACTATGTTTATAAATGACTTACTAATGTGTATTAATGTATGAATAATGCTTTATAAATGATGAATTCCTTATTTACTAATGCTTTATTATTACTTTATTTACTAATACTAATGCTTTATAGTGTGTGGTTATTATAAAGTGCTAGTGGCTTCTGGAGTGTTTACTTCCACATCAGAAAAGATGAAATGAACATGACTAATGGATCCCAATGCTGGTTTTGACACTGAAGAGGTATGTATATTTACCACAGCTTAACAATCATGAGCCTGTTATGTGTCAAAGAGACCAGAAACAGCCACCAGCAGTTTAGCTTAGCTTCTAAATACAGGAAACAGGGGGACACAGCTAGCCTGGCTCTGTCCATAAGTAAAAACGTCCTCCTACCAGCACCTCTAAAGCTCACTAATTAAGGCATTATAACTCTCTCTCACTTTCTTTATCTGTACAAAAAACAATGACTGAAAACAAAAATTTGCAATTTTTACTGATTCTTCGCCTGTTACTGGTTTTTGGCCAAATTACTGCTCCTGGCCAAAAACATTACTGAGCTTTAGAGGTGCTGGCATAGACATGTGATGTCACATTCCAAAGAAAACGCTCCCTTGGAGGGCAAAAAGACATTATTTTCTGCTGCTTGCCAACCAATATGCAAGTGATGCACTGTTACTTTGAGTTTGTTAGCCTTCTTTTTGCATTGCCAAAATGCTGGATGGTTGTTGTCCTTTTGGATTTACTAATCAAGGAGGAGACACGCCTGGGCTGTGGTAGGTGAGGGATTCCCCAGAAGGTAAAAGTAAACATTACCACAGTCGAGCGGCAGCAGGGACCTGGCGGTTTTTAATGTTAGAAATGCTGCAGCGGATGCTGTAACGTTAAATGGATGGGATATGGCCAACACTTGCAGTTTGTGTTTATATATTTCTTTTTCTTAAGTTGAAAGGTGATCCAATTAAAATTTGACTGCTTTTGCAGCATCTCTACGGGGGAGTCGTGGTGTTAGTCTGTTGTTTTGCCCTCCAGGTTACCACGCATGTCACGTGACAGAAAACTATGAATTGGGTTGCCTTTGGACTGAGGCAAGCTAGCTTTTTCTCCTCGTTTCCAGTCTTAATGCTAAGTAGGAAAAATTGGCCAGTGGCAGTAGCTTTATTTTTACCGTATGAATGTGGTATCTATCATCTCATCTAACTCTAACTAATAAACTAATAAAAGCATTTTCCAAAATATGACACTACTCCTACTACTAACTGCACTTCACAGCCTTACTTATTTTCTCAGTTGGTTGTGAGAGCTCACATGGAAATACATGGTTATTAATATTAATCAAAACCATACCTTAGAATCAGATGGAAGAGGGGATACGTCCAGCAGCACAGGATCTGCAGATCATGACATGTTTAGTTTTTTCTTTGAATTTGTGCAAATTTCCACATAATCCTGTTGTTGGTCTGCTTTGAGTGTACCCCAGAGTTAACTTGAAAGTATATCTATTCAGGCCAGGTCAGTGCACTTGTGTGGTTTGCACCAGAGTTCAAATGACAGAATTCTCACCAGCCTACTGTAAATAAACCAAACTAGTCAGGCAAACACACTAGAGTTTCTTGTAACACCACCAAAAAGGTTATGTACCTAAGTAAATGCATCGCAGTGCTTATGTGTCTCATTTTTAAACTCCTCTATGTCTCACTAAAGAATAAAAATATATACATATGGTTTGATGAATTGTTTCTTTTGAGAGAAAAAAGGAAGAAAAGAGAAAGAGAAATTAAAGCTCAAAGAGGAAATAGAATTTAGGAAGAAGAACTAAAACCCTAGGGACAAGACAGGAGGAGGAAGTGAGATCATGGGAGGGGAAGCAGGTGCAGAAGAAGACGTCAACTCTGGAGCTTAGAGATAAGATGGTGCAGATGCTTTCCAATAACCTTGAAAACACTCTCATGGGGATGTCTTGGAGAATAAGTGATGCTGGAGAGTCACAGGTGGTGCCACGAACCCAGAGGGCACTATGGATGAGGTCATAATCTGTTTTTGCCAGATATGCATGGTCAGATGATTAATCTAGTGCTTTGCATATTAATCTGTCTTGTCGTTCATGACCTCTCCCTTTATGCTGGCCAGGATGTTACTGGTGGAGGTCAGCTACCTAGTTCCAGGATGTCCTGAACCAGACCTCTTTTTCAGAACTGTACTAAAAGTCCCTGCCACAATGACGTACTCCCTGGAGCCATGTTTTACTAGAAAAGAAGTGATCCATACGACGTGTTGTCAGACCACCTTGGAAAAGGTATTTATAGTTGTTCCAAACAGCCACACTTGAAGAGGGTGTGAAAAGCCAGCTGTAATGGTGGGGGAAGGGGAGGGTGCTGATGCAAAATCTCTCCTGGAAACTCTGTTGTTCACATAGAAAATGACAGAAATAGTTGTGTCATGGATGAAACAGATAACAGAAAAGGTCAGACACAGACCTCCACCAACCCGAAGTCATAAAGTGTGTGGGGTAAGGGGTTACTGAAAGTGTCCGACCATCCTGCAAGCACTTCTGAAGATGTATACTGGCCCCTTATCTGTGTAAAATGGTTGACTGTAGAAGAGCAAGGGTTTGGAGACAGGCTTCACATGAGACATGTGGAGCTAAGGATGGATGTGCATGGGGTGAGAAAGGTGAAGGCACACCAATGCAAGGCTAACCACCTGGGACATAGCCAAAGGTCAAAGATGGCAAAAGGTCCCACAAGGTTCCCAAGGGTCCCGACTTGCACTACTTAGCACTGAGAAGTAGATCATGACTGATGATAGCCAAAGTGGGAAGTAACAAGGCACTGGGGAGCGACGACAGTCAGCCTATGTCTGGTAGCGAGTTGAGGTAAAGCATAGATCATCAAAGTACTTCTCCATCACTGAATGTAGGTCTGGACTAATGGGATGCTGACTTGCTCCTCCTCAGGGTACAAGGGAGGCTGATAACCCCAGTTCCTCCACCATTTTATAAATACTAGCAGAAGAACTGGGGAGCGCCTTGTGGGCATACTATACCCAAAGGAGCAGGTGGCCAGCTTGAGAGCAGGTGCAGAATGGCTAGCATGGTTAGAATAGGTGTCAGTAGACCCTTTTTTCTGGGGCACATGCTCCTGTATCCATGTGCTGTGCCCCAGTGAAATTGTCAAGACCCCTTGGCGTCGTTTTTGGACATGTAGGGCTGCGTGGTCAAGTTAGCAACAATTGGGAACAGACTGTCTGAACAATATTACAGTGAAATACAACTATTTATTACGTTTGATAAACACAGACGTGCAACGATGTTTATAAACTGCAGCACTGAAAAGAAAACTACGTCGCACGTGAACATGCGCTCATACCATGGCTCATACGCATGTGCGCGTGCATGAAATGAAACTCGCGCTGAGCAGTGCTACAGTCTGCAGCTGGACCTATTGCATTCCAGCGGCAACATTAGTGGGATCAGCCCAGACAACACACGGATGTGATGGAAAGCATGGGATTCACATTGACTATTAAAATGTTGATTAGCAGGGCAGACTTTGCAATATGGATGTAGCCTACATCTTTCAGTAGATAATAAACATCACACACTCAGTCATGCTATACTATAAATAGTATTTTAAGGAAACGTAGGGAGCCAGTTTGAATGAGGTTGAAGCAGCTGATAATAATATCTCGCAAGTATTGATATTTATGATTTACAGGGGCTATGCTGAAGTTTGTCAGTAGAGTAGATGCTGTATCATAAGCCAGTACAAGCACAGCTGATCCAAATCCAGTACTAGCACAGACCCAGTCCAGACGTTTTTAGCAGGTCACACAGACCCAGGTGAAACACAGGCAGCCTCAGCCAGTAAAAGCACAGTTATAGTTCTACAGGCAGCATCAGATACAAGCAGCTCAGACACTAATGGAGAACTGAGTTAGTGCGAGGTCCATTAAAATCAACAGTGGTATTTTCTAGAAGAGGTTTCCATTCAGGCTTATTGCAGAGACAGACAGTGGCAGTGCAAATTGGTGTGACTGTGCAGCAGTGGCAAATTGATTACATGGCTCACAAGCCAGGTATAAGGGCCCCATAGCAGATTTTTTCTTAGGTGGTACCATAGGTGTGTGTACTTATCCTCTGGTCAAAGCCCTTTCTGACATGACAGTGCCAACATTAATGGACTAAGCAAAGGAAGCTGGTGAGGCACATGCTAACACATTTCATACATTTCAATCAAAAATATATGAAAATCAAACGTTTACATGGGGAATGAGGGGTTCTGTGCCCCAGTAGTGCTTTATGTCTAGCAACGCCCCTGATGGTTAGTATGCAGAGAAATTATTCAGAGGAACTGCAGCACCAGAGCTAAGACAGGGTAAGACAGAGCAGCTGTCTCAATCACAGCAGTGGTTTTATTAGCAGGCTTTCAGCTCGGGGCTTGTCTGTGTAATTTACGTTTGGTCCATTCTGTGGGGAGTTTGTATGTTTTCTTTGAGTTTATGGGGTTTTCTACAACAGTCCAAAGGCATGTGGGTCAGGTAAACTGAGAAACTAAATCCCTAAAGGGCCAAATATGTCCAGCTCCACCTATTCAGTGGGTTTTTTTGCCTTTAAACCAAATAATTCTTGAATGATCTCCAGTCGTGTGTAGAATATAGTATGCATGTATTTTTTCTTTTATACCTTTTGTGTCTTTATTTTAATACTCTGAAGTGCCACTCTTTGTTCTGCTTTCTAGTATTTTTTTCGTTTCACATATGACAGCAGTTTCCCCTTGTAGTATACAACCTCTTCATCACCCATCATTCCCACACAGTCCAGGTTGAGGTCACGTGCTGGCCCAGCAGGAGTCGGTCAGTCAGGTTGCAGGTGTCACAGTGACAGCATGGCTCAGTAGCCAACGATTACGTAAACCTCACGCTGACTGCCAGAAAGCCGCAAACAAAGGTGTAATGCTGACAAAGGCTTGCTTCATCAAAACAGATCACACCTACATAATGCATGTGTCTATGTGTGAAAGAGAGAGAGAGATGAGAAATGTTTTCTTTCACAAAATGTCATTATAAAGCACTTTAATCTAGTTCAGTCAGTGATGGTGATTTATCAAAAAACACTGAATCTCTGCTTTTCAAAATGAGCTTTAGTCAAATAGGTTTTTGCGTACATGGTGAAAATAAGACAAAACAGGCCGATGCAGTGGCCTGACATAACAATATTGTCATTGTAGGCATTTGTTTTTTCTTTTGTTTCTGAAAAGATTGCAGTGTTGGCTACAGAATCAACAGACTGCCAAACAAAAAAAATGCTAAACTATTTAGTCACTCGGTTTGAATGACACCTTCCTGACTCACTGTGGATTTCTATCAAACTATGAAGAAACAACTGTCAAATAAATTTTTTTGTTTGGCCTTTAAATGATGGCTGTAAGGTTGTCAACATTATAAAAATGAATATAATCACAAAACAGTACATAAAAATAACACACCCCAAACGAAAATGGTTCCACAAAAATCCCTGTATGGGTAAAAATATGGAAGAATTCAAAGAAACAATGTCAGTCAGTTGTGCAAAGGTGGGCCTACAATGGAATATAAACAACATATATGGGATAAACATGGTAAGTAAACAAAGAACAGGGGCATCGCTATCATTTCAGTCTACATGTAGACGATTACAACCAGCAGCAAGGAGGGACAGTGATACAAAGGACACTGACCATGTGCTGTCATAGTTTATGAATGCAGGTGAATGTCAGAAACGTTCATCTTCTTGTACTTACAATTTAAGACTGATTTATCTTTTCCATACTTGCTAATTTCATGTTTACTCATAAATGGCCATATTACAACATTACACTGCATATCATCGCTGTCCTGTGAAAACCACAGACAGTAAAATGTCACCTAATAGCCCGGGCTTTTATTTGCTTTAGTTACTGAACTCACCCTGCCTATATTTGGGACAGGCCTTTAATTCCTTTCCCACAAAACTCTTGGTCAGCAATCAAGGGAAACAGGTTACTATCAAATGGTTCATTTCAACTAATCAGAATATTACTTGTATAAAAATGAGGCTATCAGTTATAAATCATTAATTTAATCTAACTCTGACAGACAAGCCCATCTAGGTCACCCTCATGTACATACAGAGAGAGAGAGAGAGAGACTGAAAGCTGGTGACCCAGTGGGCTTTAAGAGGCTTTATACATCCAGAAACCAGGCTTCTAATTGAGACCTGCATTTATTTGTCAAAATGTGTAGCCACACCAGGACAGTAAAATGGACAGACTTTTAATTGAAGTTTTATTTCCATTCGCGCAGTGTTATGTTATTACAGGTTAGTATGTTATTACATTACAAGTTTTTGGAAACAGACATTTACGTGTATTTAGGTATTGCCTTGTCTCAGTATTTATATCCATGACAGACCTCCAGTGGAGGATGGAAATACAGTAACTGACCAGAATCACCAGACTAAGGGTCACACATTGAGCAGAAAACTCAAACTAGAGGTCAGACAGCATTAAAGTCCTTCCAGACCAGGAAACCTGAATATTACCAAGCAGATACAAAATAATAAGATCATATGCTGGTTAAGGACATTATAAGCCGTCAGTAGTACTGATGTTATGACATAATCAGCAAGTTCACTTGCTACAAGCACTTTTTTAAAACAAAAAGTTTGACAGGAAAGATGTTGACTCCTGTGCGCCCAACTCACTCTTTATATAATGAACAGTTGGTCGCGCTTTGTTTTGTGAATGTGATACACCGAGTTTGCACATTAGGGATGACTCTATCTTTTTCAATGTGGCAAGCAAGTTCACTCCGTTGCTTTTACATAAAAATGTGGCCTATGTGGCCTGATGACTGTCGACAGCATCAATTTGTACTTCTGAAATGGGTCTGACAACGAGGAATTCTGGGGTGACTTCATTTGAAATCAACAAACTTAATATTGATTTACATTAATTAATTTACACAATTTCAAAAAGTTACAGTATGAGTTTTTTTTTACAGTGTCATCAGATTTGAATTATAGTTTAATTAATAACATATGTAATTCATTCTCTTTGTCTCTCTCTCTCTCTCTCACACACACACACACACACACACATATAAACATCTAGAATCCACTGTATCATTTACAGACAGTCAGACAAAATTGCTTACATATAGTATCAGGCGACAGATGTAGGTGTGACGGTTCATTGTGTTCCTGATGATGTGGCAGCTGTGGCAGATAGTTGATTGAGAAGTACATTCACAGTAACCGTGAGCATCTGGGATTTAAGTGGGAAAAAATGTCATATTGACTATATGCATTTTTTCACACTCACACACACTCACACACACAGACACTGTGCAGTATGGAAACGGTTTCCCCATGTGTTTGGTTTGTACAGTATATTTCACTCCTTAAGTTCACAGCTTGGAAATGCAAGCCTTTCTGCTTTAACATTTGAAAAACCTAAAAAACATTGTAATTTCCTATGTGAGAGTGGCTGCAAGAAGACTTTATAACAGAATGTGGCAGTTTTGGGTAAATTCCTCTTTGGCTCCTTATTGAAAATGCAACAGGAGCAATTTCGGGCTCAATGTCTTGCTCAAGGAGATCGAACCACCAATCCCGTGATTAATGGACAACCTATTCTACCTTCGTAAACCACAAACACCCCATATAGTCATGTTTTATTTTCTTTTAATTCATTTTAAATGTATACAATTATTGCCATATTGATATTTTGCATCTTTTGTGATCTTGTTTTAACTTAAATTTTTCTTGCTTTTGTTTGGCTTTTTTGTTGTTATACTGCCATCTGTCAAAGCACCTTGTAAACTCTGTTTTTAAAGGTAGTATTTAAATAAAGTTATGATAGGGTTAATATAAGTACAATGGTACTGACTCAACAGAAAATCTCTGGCCTATTTTATGATGCTGTAACTTCACAAGATTTCCACATAAAGTCTGAAAATGTTTGAAATTACAACCTCAATCAAACCTTAACCTTTTTGGACTCAACATGTCTTACGCATGACTTAAATGTAATCACAGAGTTTTAGATACAGATGTGTTTTAAAGGGCAAACAGAAATGTCAAAAGGTGGTGATTATATGTTATAGAGCACACTGTGCTCATAGAAGTCTGTGCATGCATCCGGCTCTGTGCATGAGTCCTTCTACTAACCCTGATGACATCCATTTCCACCGATCAAATCTGATTAAAACCACTTCTTGTCACTCACTTTAATTATTTTCTCCTTTATGCAGCAAAGGTTTTTAAAAAAAATCATGTCTTCATCATAAGACCAGTGAAATCACTATAATCTGTCAACATGACCCCAACTCTTTTTTCCCCCACCCATATTGGTAATTTGCTTCAGTGAGTGGACCCCAACATGATGAAAGTATAGTCAGGGGGATTATGCTGAGAACTGTCTTGCCCCTGAATATAGAATAAAAAGCGGGCGTGTGAGGTTAAGCAAAGGACACACAGTCTGATGAGAGGCTGAGGGTCTCTCGAGCTGCAAACACACAACCTCCCTGGGGAACAGAGAGAGAGGGCACTTCCTCGAAAAGGCAGATGAGGAAGGATAAAAGGATAAAGATAAGTAATAATGGAAGAGATTACTGTAGTTGTGATTTATATATTTATATACAGCAGCACACTGTATTAAGATTAATGCTAGACTCAGAAATTCTGGTTATGTATTACAATATTATACACCAAAAGCAACATTTCTCCAGTGCTTTTCTGAGAGGTTTATCATTAAAGCTTAAAATAAAGGCTTTATTATTAGAAGAAACAACAATGACTTTAACAGCAACAACAACATGGCAGCCAGGGTGGAGTGTCCCTCCAAATCACCTGCTAGGAGATCCTGAGGTGCTCTGTCACTGCTGATTATAACCCCGCCACTGATCGCCTCCTTTCCTCTCTCACACTGTGGATACTCTGGACACACTTTGGCAATACACCGCCTGCTAATTCTGGCTGCATGGAGACACACTCATTTCATACTGACACATGCGGGCAAACACTGCAATTCATGCATGATGTACATGGACGGCCGGGGAATTAAACCACCGGAGAAAGATCCCGGTTTCACTTGCATGTAAAATGGTAGAGACAAGAAATTATAGAGGCACCTTCGTTTAATTTATAACTCTTATATAAGTGGAGAAGTGAGCTGCAAAAAGGCTGAACCAAGATGATTGGTAGCCCATGACTTTAGCGCTGGCATTTACAACTTATAATGAGAAGTAGAGGTAGAATCTGCCCTGTTACAGTCAGCTTAACAGTTGAATAATAAGACTGTATTTCATGGCTTGATGGACATACAGCAAGTGACCAGATCTTATACAGCGCACTCTGTGCAGCTAACCTTTAGTATTGGAGAGTGTAAGAACTTCATCAATCCTATTAGACCTTTTTATGCTGCTTGATTGTGCCTCCTCTTCCATCATATTTGTCTCAGACCTCCTCTCTGCTCTAATGCACTCACTCACGTCCCTTCAAATATTCATTATGTTGCTGCGGCGTCTTAAGTGGAAATGTGCATCATTAGAGGAATTGAGCACGATGCTCTCTGAGGAGCCATCCGCAGCACTTTTACCATTGAACCTGGGTCCACACTGTCAGCACTCTGCAGTGTGTGTGTGTGAGAGAGAGAAGAGGTTGACTACATGTATGTATTCTTGTTCCAGTGTAAATGTAAGCAAACACATAAACAAACATATCTAGGTCAGAATAGAAGAGACTGCATCAGAGAGTAGAGAGAAACAGGAAAGATTCTGGCAAGATAAGAAAAGAGGCACAAAGGAACACAGTGTTTTTGGACCCCTGCTGTCTTTGTGCTTCAGTTGTAAACCTTCAGCCAAGCAGGAACCTCGGGGTCTGAAAAGTGAAGCCAATGCGGAAGTGCCTAACCTGCATTCTTTCTAATGGCCAGCAGGGGGTCGACTGTACGGAAGTCTTTTTGAAAATGACCATACTGTCATTTATTATTTTAGTAAACACCTTCCTAATGAGTTTATGATCTCAATCGCTAGTCTTCTTCGATACAGTATTACATTCATTTGGTCAATAATGGTCCCATTAAGAGTAAAATAGAAATAAAACAGGATATGCTTTAGGGTGTGGCTACCTTGTGATAGATAAGTTCATACCACAGTAACCTGTCGGGCGTAGCAATGTTTATCCCTTCAAATGTGCGTCCTCGTGCACAAGACTAACAAAACGGGGACTCAAAAAAAGACAACAACCCTGCTCCACGGCTCTACTAGAGGTCACAAACTCCACAGGGAACCTTTAATCGATGAATCTTTTGGTCTATAAAATGTCAGAAAACAATGAAAAATTCATGTCACATTATCCTGATGCCCAAGTTGATGTCCTCAAATGTCTTGTTTTGCCCAAAATCCTAAAGATGTTCAATTCACAGAGAAAAGCAGCAAATCTTCACATCAGAGAAGCTGGAACAAGAGAATTTTTGCTCAAAAAATTACTTAAACAATTAATCCATTAGTCGGCTGTATACAGTGTGCTCAAGTCAGCAGCGTTTTAACATTACATGTCTTTTGAACAAGACTCTGATTCAATGTTTTCATAGAAATCAGGGAGACTACAAAGTATGTTGTTGATAGCTGGATGCACCCTCCTCCCTTAAGCAGGCAGTGGGGGGAGGGACACAGTTATCATTAAGTGCGTATTGCCATAATACATTATCATCTACCTTGGGGGCCCTGCCAGTGTTTTGTCAAAGAGAGGACAGTTATACAATGTACGCTACTCCTTACTGCGAGCCAAAAAGGCCCGGAAAGTTAAACACGCCCTGCTTTCATCCGGTATCAGCTTATAAACTTGAGAGGAATTGCAGCAAATATACAGTAGAGGTGCACAAACCCACACATCAAGACACAGAACCATACACACAGGTGACGAAGCTTCCCACGGGGCATATGCAGTTATAAAACTAGAGATAAAAGAAAAAGCCCTGCTGTCAACTCATGTCCTTCTGCTGCTTTGATCACTCTCTAAAGCAGAGAAACACACACACACAAGTGTTTTTAAATAAAACACAAATAGTATAACTGGAAACCATTTTGCCAAACACACTGCATTTTACCTATAATGAGACCAATTTTATTTAGCAGTATGAAGGCCTGTATCAACTGAGAACTGAACCTCATGCAAGGTGGCCGATTGCACTACACGCACCGTTGCCCTATTTTCCTCCCTCAAGTCCACCTCCTTTAAAGTACAGTGTCTCCCAATTACTGCACATGAAGACCCTGTGAGATTGCTTGTGGCTCAGTCCATTAGTGTGTAAAGAATGGGTGGGGAAGGGAGTACTGCATCATTATGCTTTCAAAAAGCAGAGCGTGTGTGCACTACGCACTAATCAAGGAGCTGTAATTGATGAGAGTCCTGAGCTCCGTCTGAATCAAAGGCTAACACACTCTTCACTGTACGGCCAGGATGAAAACAGCGTATTACTGCATCAGCAGCTCCTTCTTCATCTGCCGAGAGGGAGCAACACCCACAGTGATGAGGAAATACAAAGACACAGCTTGTTGGATCAAAACTGTCTGCATTCAAACAACAGTGATCCAGCTGACTACATAATGGGACAATGAGTCTTAGGAGGTTTCGTTTACATACTAACAGTAGGCTATTTCTTGCCTTAGATATTCTGACAGTGACAGACGCGTCCTAATCTCAAGCAGTGAAAAGCAGCCAATGACTCAGATGACATGCAACAGGAGGAAGCCTTCAGGAGATCTTTTAAATATTTATAAATGATGTGACGTTCAAAGTGAAGGCACATAAAACCGTATGTTGTTCAAGTATGACAACCTGCTATTAATATGTTCTGCATGCAATTAGCAGTATAAAGGGCCCAAACTGAGATTCTAGGGGAGAGATGTACAATATTAAGTGAAGCATATAGACAAAAAAAACATATACACAATTCCCTACATATAAACTTCGGTTTATTAAAGGACACATTTTTATTCATTTCATGTTGACAGGAAAAAGTCTATATACAGATATACACACACTCCCTCCTTCACTCACTCACCTGAACCTGTTCACCCCCACTCATTCACACCTTCACTCCTGGAAGCTAACTGTACGTTGTTATGCAGTGTACAGTAGTTGAATTCATTTGGCTTAAATTATTTCATGGTATATTACGCATGTACATAACATTACATACAATAAATTTACTTACATATACAAGCAAATACACAGGTGTGCCTGCACATCTGCATGTACCTATCTGCATCCTTATTTATATACACACACTTATACATGCATGGTGTGCACGTACGTACACACACACACAAATACACACACCGAAATGATGAATAATCCAGTCATACACTCCCTAATTGATCTACTCTTCCTCTCCCCCTGCTCAACAGATTTCAGGGCAAATAGAGCCATAATCATTTTGCCAAGTTGTTTGAATTGCAGTTGGTTTATAGGAACTTTGCATTATTTGGAAATACATTGTTCATAGAGTTCCCTTAGTCTTAGTACTGTACAGTTGATTTGTAAGGTCATGTTTCAACATTTTAGAGTCTGATAGAACTCCATACGCTTTCAAGGCAGAACAAAGCTAGATATAGAAAAGAAAATCCAGGTACATTATAGTTTTCCTGTATCTTCTTGAGGTTATTAGCGTTGAACAGTGCTGGGCAGTAACGCTAATATTACAGTTACTAATCCAAGTAATGCAGCGTCACTTGTTACTGAACGCACCATCCTTGACGTGAATGTGCGACTGTGCTGCAGGTCAGCGGCACCAGACCTTATGTTGTTCATGTCCGCTGTTAGATGAAAACTAAAGAATGGAGAACGAGGGAGAGAGGCATTCTTTCTATAGCTGTAAGTAGCTTCTGCCATTGTTGTGTCACAATCTAAGATGCAGAGAACATCATCTAGTGGAAACTCTGTGCGACCAGCAAAAAGCTTTTGTGGTGACATTTGTTTCCCTCAGAAAGTAATAAGCAATTGATTAGACTGGTTAAAAAAAAAAAGGTAAAATAATTTACAGAATATAAAATTATAAAAATATTTACAAAGGGATCAAATGCTAGAACAAGATACTTCTGTTCTAGATTAAAATAACTTCCAGAACATGATTAATATTCTTCAAAAGGTATTATCTTTTGAGGCATATCAATTAAAGAATTTAGTCTTATTTAAAGCCCCCCTCCAGCCAGTTTTAACTGCTGTTTTTAATTAACGTTCTTTCTCAAACAGAGAATGGGGGTGTGGTTAAGAGTCGGACGTAATACATTACCATGACAACCAAAAACTGACCAGCTGGAGTGTTCACTAACGATATGCTGTGTTAACATCACTACACTGTAAAGTTTAGTACACGACTGTCTGGAGTAGCTATTACTTACCCATGACAGAAACTAATGTGCGCGATCAGCTGTTATCATACAGTCGATGGTCCTGTCACACACTGCACACGATAACTCCCACTACGTTTCATGGTGCGCCTCCGCTGCATTGGTAAAACAGCAGTCAGTAAAATGCATGTTGCAGACTGTATATAAGACGGTAGCAGGTGAAAGTGCGACGCGTTTTTGTCATCTGTCCTCCAACACCGCACGCACAAATGCCATAATGAAAATGAACATCACACTAAACCAAGAGGAGGAAACTAAAAAATAACATGAAGACCCTCTGTTAGCCAACTTTCTGCAATAACTATGCTAGCTAACTACAACTTAGTTAACTTAGCTAACTAAACTAGAAAGACAAAACAACAATCAGACACAGAGAGACATACCTACTGTAAGTTCTAAGTAAATGACATAATCAATTGGTTAGCTAGCTCACAACAATGTTTATTGGTTTGATGCTCTGACTTAACGAAGCATGACAGTGCCTCTGCCTTTGGTTGTCATGGTAATGTATGGTTGTCATGGTAATGTATTATGTATGTGTAAAATCTTTCTATATTTGGTTCACAGGAGTTTGAACATCACCATGGTACATTGATAAGAACGCAGAAGGGACAAATGGTTCCATTTAAGCCATATATTGCCACTATTTACACATGAGCAACAGGAGATGATGAGGCTTGATGGTTATGGTTTTCTACAAAATGATAAACACAGAAACACACAAGAATTACAATACAGTAAACCAATGTATAACATGACACTTAACTAGGCGCCTAACAAACAAACATTTGTACTCTAACCAAAGAAGGTGAAGGGTAGGCCTACCACTACAGAAATGATAAAGTACTACATAAAGACATTCATTTAACAATTACATATAAGAATTTCATCATGGTCTAGGTTAGGTTGTACTGTTTTCTGCCTTTCCTTAAGAACTACAATTAACAAACCATGTGCACTTACACACAATGTGATATCTGTAGTCTCAAGGCAAACAATCAAGCTGAGGAATATAGCATCTACTAATATGTATATGTATAGTCAAGCATTCAATTGCATCAAGTTTACAAATAACCATTAAGATACAGCAAATATGAAAAAGGCAATAAACTCACTTTATCACGCACAACCATAGATGTGTATCTGAATCACAGAGACGGAGGGCCCTCACATGTGGTTTGTATTGCTGCCAGCCAGAACAAAGGAAATGGGTGGAGCTTATAAAGTAGACCATTGATTAGGAGTAAGTGAGATCAGGTGAGACTGGGTGGGTTCCTTGCCATGGAAATAAGCAGAGGGTTGCTGAATAGTATGGCTCTATTCTACAGCCGCCCCAAATCCCGTAGGGATTTGCACTGCCAAGAGTCATACTAAGAGGAGTGATCTGGAGGATCATCGGGGGCGGCAGGAAGTTTAATCAGCCGAGAAACTGGGCGGACATAAGATTTGTTCGCTACCACTACTTCGGCCGTCCTGACCTGACCATCCTTACTTGGGATAACCTTTGTAATACAACAACACAACAACCCAAAGAGCCCTAGAAAATTGTGGGTCCATGATCATAACAACTGTATTAACTTGCATATTCTCCTTGTGTGTTTGCCACTTCTGCCTGCATTGAAGGTGGGGGAGGTAACGCTTAATGAAATGGGCCCAAAAGTGATCTGCCAACACCTGGCTATGACGCCACTGCCGGCGACTAAGGAGGTCAGAGCTCGGATAAGAAACCAGAGGCAGGGAGGAATCTCGCCGCCCCATCAGAAGAAGATTTGGGGTAACTGGGTCAGGATCTGCAATGTCCGAGGATGCGTAGCCAAGAGGCTTGGAGTTAAGAATATTTTCGACTTCTATCAACAAAGTGTGCAGGACTTCTACAGTGACCAGTTGGGCGCCTAGGGAGCTCTGCAAGGCCTGTTTGACAGAACGAATCTCTCTTTCCCATATTCCTCCAAAATGAGGGCGTCGGGAGGGTTGAAATAGAATTGAATCCTTTGTTGATTGAGTTGAACTTGAAGGTATGGACTAAGTGCTATGAAGGCCTCCCTAAGTTCCCTCTCTCCTCCCTTGAAGTTGGTACCTTGGTCCGGCCAGAGTTCGAAGGGAAAACGGCGTAGGGCCAGGAGGAAAGAATCTGTATCAAGACTACAAAGGAGGTCCAAGTGCACACAGCGAGTTTTTAAACACTTAAATATAATGCCCCACCGCTTCTCAGTCCGACGTCCAAGCTTGACATTATAAGGTCCAAAAACAATCCATCCTAGTTGAGTCCAAAGCTATCCATCTGTGCCTGTCTCAGAATTTCTCTCTCTACCTGAAGATAATCAGCTGAAGTTGAGGTTACATGAGCATTTGGGGGGTGCTTCAACTGGACAGAAGCATCAAGGAGGGCTTGATAAGTTCCATAAAGGCTGAAGTCTGGGACCGACCTGATAGTGCCAACTTCTCCACAAAAGGAAGGCTTAATTTCAAGGTGATGTTGATCTTTATCATTGTTGGGGCCATCAGGGGGTAGAGGCCAGGTGCCAGGAGGTTGATAAAGGAATTGAACGCCTTGGCTCCACCGGTTGGGCCACTGGAGCTCTCCAAGGGTTTTACTCGTAAGGTCTTCAGCTGGGTTATCAGCTGTATTGACATACCTCCAGTCTTGGCAGTTAGTAAGTTCTTGTATCTGGTTGTAAGTGACTGATGACCATCGGGTCATTACTGGCCCACTGTCGATTTTAAAGCCTCCGGTGGACAAAATTGACCTTGAAGAAACATGCTCTTTATGTCACCACTAATGGCGACAGCATGTTCTCGAAAGTGGAGTAAAATTCCAAGGAGGGAAGGCCCCAATGTAGGTCCAGGTAGTAAGATCTTGTTCAAGTTTTGGCCTCTGTAGTCAAAAGAACAGTCAAAAACAAGGCGATTCTTCTCATTATGTGTCACCATATGATGGGGTATATACCAGGCCTCAGGTGAGCCTTCAGCTTCCTCTATGGTAAGCCTTCTCACATGACCTGCCTGTTCAAGCTTGGAGACCTCAGTGTTATAGGCTGCTGCTTTCTTAGGATCCTTCGCCAGCTTGGATTCAATGGCACGCAGTCGGGCCATTGTGGCTTGTGGAGGAGCCTTTAGGGGGGTGCCTCTGGGATCCTCAAGAGGGGTGTCGCATAGCGATAGATTCCATCTACTAAAACTCTCTTTGTGGCTACCTCAAGCAAGTACACTGACTGATGGTCCAGCTTGGACCGAGTGGCTGCCCTTTAATTTCGATGGGGAACTGCATCCAATTGCCAGAGCCTTTCCACATTTTGGTACAACTCATCACATCGAGAGGCAATGGAGGTATGGAAGCATGTAGCAACAGAAGGGAGGGATTCAATCTCCCCTGTTGGACCTTGCAGTGTCCAGCCAAGACGAGTCTTAACAGCTGTGGGTGCTCCTGATGGACCAAATCGAACGGGGGCAATAGGTGAAATCAAGTAATTATGGTCTGAACCAATTAAGTAGTGGGTTGACCTTATGCATTGGTGTCAGTGGCAGTCCATATAGGTGTCTATATTTCCGTTGAAGGGAAAGAACAGGGTGTGTGTGCTCAGACAAGGCAAGTCGATCAGCAGTAAAGGCATGGTTAATATGGAATTCACCAGAATTTGAAGCAGAGCTCACCTTGAAGGAAACAGTAGCCCCCTGGAGGATCTCCACTCCTTGTCTCACAGTTCTGAGAGCTAAGTCCTCTGGTTCTCCATCGAGCTGAAGACTGAGCTGCTGATTGCAAAAGGATAGTTCTTTCTGAACCATCATCTAGAAGTGCGAACGTCTCCAAGGTGTGTCTGCCATTTCGCAGGATGACTTTAACCAGCTTCAAAAGGACTTGACCTGTGTGACTTGGGCGATCGAGGTACAGGGTGTGAGCTGTGGAATTAACAAGGTAGGAATTTATATCAGGTTTCTGTAGGAGGAGTATCTGTAGATGTCTCCTCTTACATATATTACAGTCTCTGTTTAGTGTGCACTTACCTGCAACATGTGGTCAGGCACAGAGCCAACACCTCTTATTTTCCTTGATCCATCCTATAACTTGTTGTTTGCTGAGGGCCTTGAAATCAGCACAGTGACTTATGTAATGACTTGTAGAGCTACAATAGGCACACAGAGACCTTGAAGGCATTTGAGGGTCCCCACACTCACTAATGCCGTGGAGTACAGTTGTGGTTGCATGAGTAGAAGCTAATGGTCGGTGTACTCAAGGGGGATTTGGACCTGTGTAACCCCGCCTGGGTTGACAACGGGTCTCCACTTGCAGCCATTCAGATAGGTTGATGAGGGCATAGTTGGTTTCTACTTGGTTCCTATACATATGGCGTTTAAAGTGGCTAACCTGTTCATTAGGGAGTTTCTCCAGTAGTCTGCCTACATGTGAGCCACAGAGGAGTTCAGCAGTGCCTTGGTTAGCCATAGTTCTTAACAGCCCAACTAGTGCTTGGACTCGCAAGGCAAAGACGTCGAGGGCCTGACTATCTCCAGGACGTACAGGAGGAAGGTCCATGATATTCCTCAGTCCCCAGAGTACCAACTGACATGGCTGGCCATAGCGTTCATCTAGTGCCCTTAAGGCTTCGGTGAATGGCTGGGGGGCATATGAATAGGCTAAAGCCAAGCGTCTGGCCTGGTCCACCTACAGATGGTCGAGAAGAATCTGATACTTGAATTCTTCAGTTTCATGTGGATCCAGTAGGTTGGTCAGTGCCATTCGCAGCATCCTGTATTGCACCTCATCCTCTCTAGTAAAGTCAGGAAATTTAGGAGGTTCAACTGGTCTGTAACGCCTATGCCGGTCAGCCGGGGGTGCTGCAGCTCCTCTGGGAGAATACATGGGTCGGACTGTAAAGGAACAGGGGGTAGAGAAGATGCAAGCTGATGCAGGACTGATTGATGCAAGAGGTCTGATTGGTGATGGGCTGAAGGAGAAGGGTGATTTTGTGAGTAAAGGGGGCGTGAAGCTACCTGAGTGAGCAACTTATGGCAACTCTCAGAGCCCTGGAATATTTCTCTCCTTAGTGAAACAGGGTTCACTTACTTACTTTTCTGCAGAGCAGAAAAAGGATATGAATGAAAGCCAACAACGCCACCTAGGAAATTGCACCCCAGGAAATACTATTTAAACCTTGATTGACTGAAGGAGAATACAGAGATAAAGGCATACAGGAACGTTACTGATGAGGCAGAGACGTGATTTAAAGTATACCAAAATTGATTTTTAATCAGCAAAGAACACAAACCATCAAGGACAAGAAGTGTGAACCAGCAATAAAAATTTTTAGTTAAACACTACTTTAATATAAGTTCAAATGAAGAAATATAAATCAGCGCCCCAAGATAACTTTAACCAAAACTAAGCAGAGGTCACTTGTGGAGAGGCAAACTACGCTGAGTGCTACCGCTGCCCACCTTAAGTGCAGCACTAACCTCAACACATTCACAGCAAAAATGGTGTAGTCTATATTGCCCTTTACATGCGTAAAAGTGAAGGGACCTTGCCACGGGTCCCTAGCCTCCCAACAAGATGGCACCCTACTCAAAATATAAACTGAATCCAAATTAAACAATAAAGTAACAAACCAACCAAGTAACCCAGTAACCCAGTTGGCTGAACAAGGGAAAACTAAACTATTAAACTAGAGCAAAACAAACAAACTAAAGGGCAAAACTGGAAACTGAGGCAAAACAGCAGTGGTCTAAAACAAGGAGGAACCTGGAAAAAGGAGGGAAACAATTAGCCAGGCTCAACCTTACTGCATTAAAATACATTTAAAACCATGTATCAACTCACCACCTCTGAGATGGGTCATGAAGATACATCAATGGTCACAGGGCAGGAGAAAAGGAGGTTCCTAACAGTGTCAAAGTGCAGGTAAGCAACATAAACTGTTAAGGGAAAATAGATATCCATGGAATTATTCCTTTCACATACCTGGGCCACAAACACCAACCATAACCACTGCAGGGACAGATCAGGAAGCAGAGAGAGAGCAAGGGAATAGCCTAAGCCTAATAAGGAGGTTGGCCAGGGGAGGAGTTAAATCAAGGCTGCATTCAATACCACCACACCTTAACCTGCACTTGGGGAATCTTTCCTGCTTCCTGTGATCCTTTCCCTGTCAAACAGCTGTTTCTTGTCACAAAATGACTCTCATTTGTATGGAATTTGCTTCTATTGTGTCTAGTCTCCTGTTTTCAAACAACCTAGTTTATTCTAAGGTCTCCATCCTCAAATTACCTGATGTATCAGATACTAAACTGATTTTAAACTATATGTGGACATTTATGTGTAACATTTAAGTGGCATTTAACCTGGCAATATTCAACACTTTCAACCGCAAACATTTCTACATCTGATTTATTGGTGCATCTGCTGAAGCAGCACAGCAACGTGAAACTTACAGATAGAAACTCCGGCCGCTACTGTCACTGATGCTTGGACTCGTCGGGAGAAAGTGGCGATAACGTAACGTTTTGTTAAAAATACTAAATACTGCTGTAGTATCCAATAATACACCTTGACTCATAACAGTTCTAAATAGCACTGTAGCAGCAAGACAGAGATTCAGTGACCTTTGGGGAGGTGTTCTACGGGGAGATCAGTGATTGGTGGTTATGTAGGGACTGAACCCTTCTATAGAATTTGACCTCTAACCCCTTGTTTTGTTACCTCAAGATAGTACTGTACCCTTCTATGGGTTTACCACACTGCTCTTATAAATAGGCTACACGTGAAGAAAAACATTTGTTCAAAAGTTGGGATTTACTTGTTTTATTTTTTTTATTTCAGCTGGTGGCATTAAGAAACATTAGCCTATATGTTTTGTAAAACACATATTCCTTGCTGCTGTTATGAATATGATATTAGTTAATAAAGTCAGGACAGACTGCTTTGTTTGGGGGGGAAGTGGGGTGGTAGAGAAGTGTTTCCCATACATTGATTTATGTGTGGCAGCCCACACATAAATCAACTTATGGGATAATTATCAAAGCTGACCACGACATAGGCCTATTTAAAATCTTATTTGATTGAGGAGCCCTATTGCGCAGCATATATGTATGCAGCATATCCTCTCGCTCGCTCCCTCTCTCTCTCATGAACACCGCTGCACAAACCTGTCCAAAGTTATATATAGCTGGGTTGTCCAGATTAACGACTCCCCCCTTCCACCGAAAGTAATATAGTAACGTAACAAGTAATGTAAGTAGTTACTTTTATCACCCAGTAATAAGTAAAGTAATATTAATTTTTTAAGGAGTAATAAGTAACTAATAATATATTACAATTTCTGAGTAACTTGCCCAACACTGGTGTTGAACAGCCGACCAAGTAAATAAAGTACATTTTTGACCACATTGGGTAGACCAATGTCTGACCACCCAGCAATAGATTATGGTTGTGAAATATTGAAGTATGATAATGCAACTTTTTTTTTTTAGTTAGTGTTGTTAGTAGCTTGTTTCTAAATTATTAAGACATGAATGGGACCAAAATGCATTTTAGCTTGTTAAAGGTGAACTTCTGCATAAATTAGATCTTGCAATCTATGTGGATCAGTGGGGTGGGGTGAGGTAAATTTTTGGGGAAGCCAAGTGAGACGGGATGTCCTTTTAGGAGGGCAATCTAAAGTATTGTGCTATTACAGTGCGGGGTATAATTTTACACAAAATTGAATCATACTTTAAAGATATGCACTATCTGTTATCACACACGCTGAAAGTTGCATTTACCAACACATACGCTCTCTCTCTCTCTCTCACCCTAAATAGCATACATACCCCACTGCTTATAGTGCACAGTACAAATAGGCTTTGGTTAAGAATAAAAGAAGCATTCACAAGCTCAATCAGAAGAAGACTGAAGACATTTGTATCGTAGCAGTGGTGCATGTATCAAATAGGCTTACATACTTCTTAATGCTTGGCCAAATATTCACAACACAACATCACTCAAGATTAACACAACCGAGTTACAGACCAACAGAGTAAAAACAATTATTCAGATAGCCTAACCTGGCCCAGTGCCCTGTGGCAGGTTCTGTCCATGGAGCTCATTATCTATGCGTACACAACTGCAGTAAAAACAACAAGGTTACTTCAGCGGACTATTCATTTGCAGCTAAATCCAGGCAAGCAAAGCAAAATAAACAATATAACCACATCAAAAATCGCACGCATAGATGCATTTCAGTTAAGTTCAGAGAGAGAAGGAGGTGACATTTCACTCACCCTATTTGAAAAGGAAGGCCACCAAGTTAGAGAGTTTCCCAAGAGAGTAAATTGAAGTTTGGCGCAACCAGCTAGCCTCGCTGTACCGATTAGTGTTGTAGTACTCGAGACCACTTTTTGATGGTCTTGGTCTTGTCTCGGTCTCTACTGTATTTGTACTCTGTCTTGTCTCGGTCTCGGACATTGAGGACTTGGGATTTTATTTCAAGACCAGTCAAGACCATAACTTTGGGAATATCAATAAATTGCTTTTGCATTGTCTGATTTGTGAACATCCTAACTTTGATTGGAAGTAAAGCAGGGAACTGGTCTTGGTCTTGACTCGGTCTCACCCTACCTCGGTCTTGGTCTCGACTGCTCTCAGCCCCAGTCTTGGTCTTGTCTCGGTCTCGATAAACTCCGGTCTTGGTTTTGACTTGGTCTCGGTTTGGGCGGTTTTGACTACAACACTAGTACCGATATAGTTTTCCTCATTGAACGTCCGAAACCCATTTTTTCTCTCCATACGCAGCTCCAGTTTTGGCGTTGGTCAGATTTAATCTTAAATTGCTGCTGTAGTGGTAATTTAGTAAAACTAAAAATTCCAAATCTCCACCCTCCATAATTGCACCAGCTAAAGTTGCTAACAGCTCCCGTTATTTCATCCGAATGACGTTGATTGCATGCTGTGATTTGATTGGTGTGAAGCCAGACAGCGGCTGGCTTCCCTTGGCATCATCATCACTAATCACAGTCACGCTGTTTCACTTATTGAAAAATAGTAAGAAATGGGGAAGAGATGGCAGCAGCAGCTTATAAGATTTATCAAAACTAAAAACATTGTGTTTTTATTAAATTATAAATTTAGTTTTTATTTAAATTATAAATAGAGTCTGATAAAAACAGGGGAACAAGTTGATTTTCTTCAGCATACAGAATCAAGATTTTATGGTACACAATACAATGGTGGACTAAAATTTGGGACTCCCCAACGTCCAGCTGATTTCTCTCACTGAAGGATTGTGAGTTTAACCCTTGGTCTTTTGTTATTCCAGATAAAGCCAGTGACCACAATATTTAAAGGATTCAGATCATTCTTAAACATCTTCTGGAGATAGCGACAGATGACATGATAAGGTGGGGATGGAAAAATAATGTGGAAGAATTTAATAATCGAATCATTTTTGTTAACCACTGTCCCCAATTGACCCTTTGCTAAGCCCCGCCCCCCTTAGTTACTGTTGCTAAGTCCGAAAACTGTCGGCACTGCCACTGTCTATTACTGCACTCCCCGGATAAATATTGTCAAATTAGTTGGAAAATGCGATCTCAGAAAGAAGTAGACAGCTTTGCAGTTGCATTTAACATTTGAAGGTTATATTCAGGCTGTCAAACTGACTCAAACGGACGTGAAAAAAATTAAAGACAGAAGCTAAAGCCTACCAATCACACAGTACAAGTGAACCACCGCATCCCCCAACGATTGAGACAAAAGACAACGATATGAACAACAACAACACTGTTCCTGTAAAGCTGGGTAGGCCTATATTCATTATTACATTAATTAAAAAGCAGAACAGTAGGGCTTTATTACGTTCCATTGAGTAGGAAGTTAGCTAGCGTTAGCTAACTAACATTACATAAGGAACAATCCACAGCCAACATTTTTCTGGATTTATTTCAGGTTTTGGAAAGAGAATAAATCGTACTTCTCCTTTCAACCTCTCTGGGTACAGAGTGACTGTAACTATTACAAGTGCCCCAGGAACAGCGTTTGACCATATCTTAGAAAAATACAGCCAAAAAAAGCTAGAAACAACTCTTTTGTATTAGAGTCAATGGAAAGTAGCCATGAAAGTGTCGGACCTCAGTTAGAGCGAGTCCTATACTGCGCTGTGATTGGCCAGCTCAGTGGGGTCGTTGGCCAGGGTGGATTGTGTTATCATCAGGGTGAACTGCTGGTTCGTTAGTGTTCCTGGTTGCTGTGACGACAGTCGTTACAGGCGTTAAGACTACCTGTGGCCAAGACTGAACGACCATCGTTGGTAACTTCACCTGAGGCCAATAGGTTGTCAAAGCAACCAGGAACACTAACGAACCAGCGGTATCGATGACCCGGGCCAACTGATGTTAAATAGCTGAGTTTCCCTGCCAGTCAGTCAGAACTGAAGAAGTCCTTTGGATGAGGGACGAAACGTCTTCCAGTATCTTCAACCAAGTCCAGTTGCCCTTGATTTTAATCTTCGTTGGATAAGAAAAGTATTGTAACCACAACTTCACTAACAATGTAATGTCTGATATAATAATAATAATAATAATAGTCATGCTTTGTTATGAAGCATTTCCTAAAGTGTGTTCCGGTATGAGCGCTATGAACTAAATGACTGTTTCATAAACCTTTTTAAAACATGGTACCCCTTTATACAACATCCCATTCATCTGGAAAACCTGCATTAGTGACAACCGCAAGCTGTTGTCACTAGTCTTCCCTGCAGCCAACTGCATATTTAACACGGTCTGTAAAACAGTGATTTAGATGTTAATTCATCTGTTTTGATACATTTGGAAATGTAGTTAATATAAATGCTGCCTCATTTTTCATGTGATGAAATTTAATTAAAAACTGTACAGTTAAAAAAGCAAACAAGAAATACATATTGCAGCATCCCAGGGTACTGCGGCATCTACTTTGGGAACCACTGAACAATATTATTTACTACATTTTTTTTTTTGTTTATCATGGGATATCACTGCCAATAACTGATGCAAGTACATGCGTTGAATTAATGATACAAGTGCCTGTCCACAGCTTTGGGTAATGGTTGCAGGTAATGACAGCTTGAACTTGCACTACTTCTTTGCCGTCCTTTTTAACACATCTAAAGAATGGTGGAGCAGAGTATTAATGATACAAACAGATGATTAAGGGCGTGTCTACATCTATTTATGGCTAACTGTGGGAGTGAAGATAAAGTTTGCGTACATGCACTGAGTTCCTCAATGACTGAGATAAATAAAACAGAACTATCTTGGTGCACACAGTTTTAGTCGTGACTCCACACTGACCCCAGTTTGGACCGTGAACTCACTCAACAATTAGCATCACTTCTTTCTCTAGGTCTGTCTGGAGTAATAATCTCTCCATTTGAAGTCCTCTGTGGCTCATCCCCTCTGTGACCTTCCACACACACCAACATGAATTTCACAGAAGAGATTGACCCCAGGAAGCTCTTCTTGTGTTGTTGAATGCATCTGTGGTCTCAAAAGATATAAAAGACACTAAGCATTGTAACATAATGAAAACTCTGTGGATACACATGACTGATGACGGCAATCACCTCAGCACAATGAAAAATGGATCGCACTGGGAACAGAGCCGTGTGATAAAAATATCATGCCGCGAAATGGATGGAAATGTGTCATCCTGTCATCCAAAAGTGGTGCAAGGATGCCGTCCCTGCAGAGAGCCGAGTCAATCACCTCCTGTTAAAAGTGACAGGCAGGGAGACAAAACAAATTATGTAGATGGAGACATGTGGCTGACAGAATGCAGGCTGACTGACAGATACATGGGAACAGGGAAAAAAAACACAGCGGCAGAGTGATGAGATCACCAAGACACTGTTGATGGATAAATGAAAAACTGATTTGCAGGTAAACAGACAGCATAGGAGCAGACAAGTGAGTGGGTGGCTTGATGACCAAACCAGACCGGGAGGACAGACAGACACTATACCACACAGCCAGCCAAAGGCAGTTAATGCATCACTATTGTGTCAGAAAGAGAAGGACAACCAGCTGCTGTGACTTCAGGGTTGGACTTTAAGATGTTGGCTATGGGTTAACTATTAGCCATAATAAATAAAAATCGGCTTGCACAGAGGAGACAGGCTTAATGAAGGTAAAGCCTAAATTACAGCTTCACCCAGTGGTCAGAGGTTAGCGACTTAGCAGTGGGTCACTAAAACAAACAAACTCCAAACAAATGCAGAAAACACACACAGACAAGACTAGAGTAAAATGTTGGGTTACTAGCATATTTATTACACTAGCGTGTAGGAGGCTATATTCGTGCAAATTAAAATGCTGTTTTGTATTTCTTTCAAAAGGGTGTACTACAAAAAAAGCTGCATAAAACATTTCTCTTGTCTCCAAAACAAAAGAGAAAAAAGGTGGAATAAGAGAGGAAATGAAGAGATAAAAATGAGGATAAGAGGAAGAGAAAGGACAATCAGTGGGGAAGAGAGATTTCCATGTCCCATCCAAGTAGTGTTCATATTCATGTCGGCACCATCTGCTCCAGGAGTATGTCAGCCTGCCAGCGAAGAGAACGGTACAAGCCTCTGCCAAAACATGCCGTAACACCACTGCCACCATAACAAACAAACAAACATCACATCACACTGCACGCGCACACACACACACACACACACACACACACACACACACACAAACACAAACACACACACCACAGAGCGGCACATTCATTCTGCTCCAGCGAGTGTCTGCAGCAGAGTTCCAGCTATTGAATATCTGCAATCTCCCTGGGTATGCAGATATTTGTGAGACAGCAACTTTTCCAGGCGAGAGTAACACGATGATGCCAGATAAGTAACATTTCTCAAGGAGAACCAGTCTAGTCCAGGTGCTGTAAGGAGAGCGTTGGGGGCTGGTGGCGGCTGAGTCAGGCCCGGGGTGACAGCAAATAAGAGCACCCGTGAGGCACCAGTAATGTATGGCAATGTTGCTACAGTCAGCCCAACTGCTGGCTTGTCTCAGGGTGTACTTTTGTGTGTGTGTGTGTGTGCGTCTGTATACAAGGGAGTACTGTCTGCAGCTGGCTGAGTCGGGGGGGAGGGGGGCGTGTTTGTGGGGATTGTAATGAAGCCCAATGACAACACATTTAGCACCTACACACACATACTCGTTCCCAAACAAATACGCAACCCCAGGTAAGCTGCTGAGCTGGATAATGGAAGAGAGAGTGACATGAATACATATCAGTCTTGTAAACAGGCAGTCATGTCATTCACACAGAGACACACAAATCTGTCACATAAATGTAAACACACACAAACTACTTTGATCCACTTACACTATCACATACTTCAGTAGATGCTACAGATGACCTAGATATCAGCTCATTTCTTTGAGGACTGGAGGCATCTATCTATTGCAAACATATGTCTACGAGGCAGAAAAATGAATAGCTTGTCAACATGTTCAATAGAGTTGAGCTGATGGACACTCCATCACTCTCTGGACCTTGTCACTGAGCGCCTGTAAAGACCTGACCTACACTGATTCCCTCACAGATCTCAGTGATTGTTACAAACCTGCTGGAAAGCAAAGACAGTGAGTAAGCAAGTGAGGGAACTATGGCGGACAAACACATACATGCTTACAGTGTCACTGAGTTACACCACTCCCTTAAATCTAGCTGTTGAATTTTTTAAATGTAAATTTTCAACAATCCAGAAATACCACTGTTGTATTCAGGTGAAAGCAGAAATGTCAGTGAGAGATACCTCAAAACCTGCCCAAATAAAACTAAAGACAGTAGTATGCTAGTAACTAACTCGTTCCTACAACCAGGTTGGAAAGAAAAAGTGTTTAGAGTTGTTCTGAATGGTCACACTCGAGGCAGAGAGGAAAGCCAGCCGTCAGGAATAGTTGTATAAAGAATGAAAAAAGAGAAAACTTACCTTCTCTTTCACTTTTGGAAAGGTGTTGTGGGACAGGGTTTTAGATGCTGTTCAACAATCTGACAAGCATGTTAACAACATAAATTATATAATTATAATTATATAATTTAATTATATAATAGTAAATGGACTGCACTTATATAGTGTGTTTATACAAGTGCTTTAAAGCTGGCCTCCTATTCACCCATTGATGGCAGTGAGCTATCACTGGCACAAGGAATTTGGGGTTCACTATCTATTAGTGGATAATACGATAAACCATCATTGTGTTTCCATTAAAGGTTGGAGTGTGGGACTTACATATAAATAAACATCCGCTATATACAAGCCCTTGCCAAATGAGTTCACACAATGCTGTCACGCAGAGCTAAGCACAGACACATTATTTTTCATGTCTCAGCCTGGCTCAAAAACCCTGACATAATAATCACACAGCAACAACACGCTGCAGCAATGGTACCATTACTTTATTTACAACAACTTAAACATTTACTTAACAATTACTCAAAATAAGGCAGTGTAGTAGGGTAATCAGTGAGTTAGTAGTGTCCGCATGTTTGCATGAATGAAATGATGAGTGCAATGTAATCTTGATAAAGAAAGCAAAATAAGGAATGAGGAGTAAAGGGAACTGCGTTTCCCTCCTCTCTATCTCCCCCCAAAGTGCAACAGGCTCTGCTTTATATATGAAGACATGCCAGGCCCCAGGTGGTTCCAATACATGTTGATGACAACGACCCCGCCTACTGACACCTACAACAGAACACACATGAACACTCAGCAACCTAATAGAGACAAGGACGTCCCGGGGACGTCACATTGATTAAAGAAAAAGAGCAAGATTATGTTTAGTGGAGGCAGGCAAAACAGGTGAGCAGTCCAAAAAATCTAGAAATCCACAGAAGAGGCAGGGATGCTTGACAAAATGAAGAAGACAAAGATGAAATGACAACAGACAAAGGGAAACATAGTGACTTAAATACACAAGTGAGGGGCTGATAACAAGACACTGATAACAAGGACAGACAACCAGATGGGAAAACACAGGAAGTGAAATCAACAAAGACATGTGAGGAGGAACACTTTCAAAATAAAACAAGAAATAGCAAATATCAAATCCAAACCATGACAAATGCTGATTAGATTTTTTAAATCTGGTGTCTGGGGCAACATTCCTGCGCTGGTGGACCTGTGGGGATGCGTTTAACATCAATCGTGACCGGTTTGCCAGAGTTTAAGGGGGAAGCAACTGTATGCCACAGAGCCTGTTGTCATGACTCCTGCATCGTCACCTGAGTTTGAGAATGAGTGGGTGTGTTGTTGATTTGTTTTTTCCCTTTGGGTGAGTGAGGCATGCTTGGTGTGTTTTTTGTTTCTGTTTTTTCTCTCCTCCCTTCTCTCAGTTAGAGTCCTGGGCGTGTCTGGCTTCCTGGGTTGGCACAAGCTGCATCTGCTGACAAGCACACTCCTGTTCCTGATCAGCCATCTCCACCACTTCTTAAGGAGAGGCCAGACATCCATTCCCTGCCGGAATGTTAAGTCATATGCGGTAGGTTAAGCCTTAATGTCTAGCGTTGTGCTTGTTTTGTCAAGTAACCTGTTTGCTTTCACTTATATCTGTCTACCTATCTCCAGATTGC
The DNA here is from genome assembly GCF_014851395.1 of Micropterus salmoides. Classification (NCBI taxonomy): domain Eukaryota; kingdom Metazoa; phylum Chordata; class Actinopteri; order Centrarchiformes; family Centrarchidae; genus Micropterus; species Micropterus salmoides. The sequence goes on along the minus strand of NW_024040041.1, from coordinate 12,772,621 downwards.
CTGTTCTACCTGCCCCACCTGCCTGCCAGTTCCAAGCCTCTGGAGCCACTAGAAGATCCAATCCAGCCAGCCATGCCAGCCCCAGCCCTCACTTTCCAACTGCTTGGAAGGAAACTCCCTGCTTCCTCAATTTACCCACTCTGCCTTTATCAATAAACTGTTAAAACTGCTTCATTGTCTCTTTGTCTGCATCTGGGTTCTGGCATAATTCCTGACACCCGTGGCAGAAAAACCTAAGAAGCATCCACAAAAATGTTTTGATGCTCCAGATTAAGAAGATAACAGGGATAACCATTGATGTACCTTTTCCTCGTTAGAGGTCGCTGAGAGAAGAGGAAGGACTGAGGGCAGACACTGATGTCATGTTACTGCTCTTGGACAGGTTAGTATTTGTAATGTATTTGGAGTAGGCTATGTAGCCGTTACATTTACTCTACCTAAGTAATATATTATTGTCTTGGAACTGTGGAAATGTCTCTGTATTTTTCAAACTATATCTGAACCTGGGGCAAACTCACCTGCAGGCATACATCATGAGAACTGTTGACAGTGTTTGTGTAATTACTCTCACTGCCAGAAGTGGAGACAAAAGTTCCGAACTGCTAGACAATACTGTATAATGTGAATCCACTGGAGTGTTAACTGTGTGGTTTTAATGATGTCTTTGTTGATCAGGCCCCACAGTAAAGCAATTTTTATTTTTTGACTTTACATTAAAAGCCATAAAGGTGAAAACAAAAACCAGTTTGAATATAAGCTACGGAACGTCAGATAAGCTGCAAAAAAAAAAAAAAAGCTGCCTTAAGGAAACATTTCTATTAAGGAAGGATCTGCTATCTACTAACTAGACTATCTTGCTTCTCCTCTCTCGCCTGCACAGGTCACTCAGTCCTCACTCCTCTATTAGGGGAGAAGCAGTGCATAGGCAATTTGTTTGTGAAGATTTATTACAGAAGAAAGCATGATGTTCAGAAGTGGCTAACATGATCTATAGCACACAACGAGCTGCTGCTGGTGTTGTCATGGTAGGAAACAATTTGCCTCTCTGCTTACACTACGCAGTGTTTTCATTTTCCTGTAGTCTTGCCACTATCCAGAGGTCTCTGCAATGGTTTCAAAGATCCAGATGTTGATTTAAATTATGTAGACAAAGGACCACCAGCAATAGAGGTTATCCATCCATCATTTTGATCAGCTGATGAACAGCCTGTTTGAGTTTAAATGCAGTTTTCAGTAAATTGCCTACTCTCTATTTTTCATCTCTTGCTCCTGTTTCTTCTTTTGGCATTTTGAAGCAGTACTTACAACCCGGTTATGATCCACCAGCGCGAAATGCGAGTACTTGCAATGTTTCCCCCGGTCTTAAGATTTTGTTCAAGAGTGTACCTGTGCTTTTTTGTCTATATATCAAAATGTCTGTGATTGATTATTAAAGTATGTGACCACTGAGTTTTCAAAGTATGCAATGGCTATGGGTTTCCTCGTGGAGCGCTTGTTTGCCTGTTTGTGCACATTAGCGCACTGAGACTCCGCGGATTCGCTAGTGGTTACTGGTTTCATTTTGTTCATTTTATGATTTTACTAAGGAAATACAATATTCATGAATAAATGTTCCAGTAAAGTACAATAATAAGTCATGAATGCAGCTTTTAGGTTACACGAGGAGCTTCAGTTTGTCTGCACTACTGAGGTTTTTTGTTTAAATTGTGTTGTCTGATATGCACTGTTGAAAATATCCACAACACATTATTATTATGAAAGAACCACTGTTTCATGAGGAACATCTGCATGAATCAAATTGGCTCTAAAATTATTTGTAAAATGATCACAAGAGAGGTGTATATGACTGAATTTTACTGGGGGAACCATACTTGGGGGTACAGATTATTTTAATAAACAAATTCTTATTGATTTTAAAAATCTCTTACCAAAGTTACTTGAAAGTACAAACATTGCTGAGAGCTACTGATGATTTTCTTGAAGATTTTGCCAAAAACATGTTCTCCTACGATTATCTGCTCTGCTGTTCTCATATTGTCTTCTCTCATCTCCTGGTCTGCTCATCTCTGCATAGTTTCCTCTCCACTTCGGGGCCCACAGGTGGTCATTTGAGTGGGGCCCAGGGAAATTAAGTGGTTCCCCATTAAAATGTGTATTTTGACTAATTGTAGTGATGTTTAGGAATGGGTATAGTTACATGTTTATGTTAGTTGAACGAGTGTATTCATGAAGTATTGGCATTTACTTGCGAAGGTTTTATTGCACTTATAACGAGCGTAGTTGTCGTCAACTTGCGTAACCTTGGAGATATCTTCACTTCACCTGGTTCACTTCTCCACTGTGGTCTCTGTGTTCAGCTGAACAATGACTTTGGTTCTTGTGTTTGTGTGTATGTGTGTGTTTGTCTGTGTAGGAGCTCAGAGAAAGCTGGATTTCTATGATTTCAACACAGATATGTTGCTCACAACTGCATCCTTTCAGATTTTAATGTGTCAGAGACAACAGGACACATACCTGTCAACATTACTGCAGCTTCCATCAAAACTGTGGCCAACGCTGACAGGGAAATTCTTTGGGGACTAGTTCTAGGGACCCTGCAATGTCATGCCCTCCCATTGGCATTGTGAACGGTAGCTTGACTTGTGGTACATTCAAGCACCATCACGCCTCTTTGACATGTTGATAGGTCCACAAAAAGGAAATGCCTCAAAACTTTTTACAATACATGAAGAATGGAAAAATAGACTAAATAACAATGAACAGCATATTAGTCACTCATTTCATGCCTTGTTTTTAAAGTTTTAAGTGTACAGGTGCTGGTCATATAATTAGAATATCATCAAAAAGTTGATTTATTTCATTAATTCCATTCAAAAAGTGAAACTTGGATATTATATTCATTCATTACACACAGACTGATATATTTCAAATGTTTATTTAATTTAATTGTGATGATTAAAACTGACAACTAATGAAAATCCCAAATTTAGTATCTCTGAATATTAGAATCTTACTTAAGACCAATACAAAAAAAGGATTTTTAGAAGTGTTGGCCAACGGAAAGTATGAACATGAAAAGTATGAGCATATACAGCACACAATACTTAGTTGGGGCTCCTTTTGCCTGAATTACTGCAGCAATGCGGCGTGGCATGGAGTTGATCAGTCTGTTGCACTGCTCAGGTGTTATGAGAGCCCAGGATGCTCTGATAGTGGCCTTCTGCTCTTCTGCATTGTTGGGTCTGGCGTATCACATCTTCCTCTTCACAATACCCCATAGATTTTCTATAGGATTAAGGTCAGGCGAGTTTGCTGGCCAATTAAAAACAGGGATACCATGGTCCTTAAACCAGGTACTGGTAGCTTTGGCACTGTGTGCAGGTGCCAAGTCCTGTTGGAAAATGAAATCTGCATCTCCATAAAGTTGGTCAGCAGCAGGAAGCATGAAGTGCTCTAAAACTTCCTGGTAGATGGCTGCGTTGACCTTGGACCTCAGAAAACACAGTGGACCAACACCAGCAGATGACTTGGCACCCCAAACCATCACTGACTGTGGAAACTTTACACTGGACTTCAATCAATGTGGATTCTGTGCCTCTCCTCTCTTCCTCCAGACTCTGGGACCTTGATTACCAAAGGAAATGCAAAATTTACTTTCTTCAGAGAACATAACTTTGGACCACTCAGCAGCAGTCCAGTCCTTTTTGTCTTTAGCCCAGGTAAGACGCTTCTGACGCTGTGTCTTGTTCAAGAGTGGCTTGACACAAGGAATGAGACAGCTGAAACCCATGTCATGCATACGTCTGTGACTCCAGCTGCAGTCCACTCTTTGTGAATCTCCCCCACATTTTTGAATGGGTTTTGTTTCACAATCCTCTCCAGGGTGTGGTTATCTCTATTGCTTGTACACTTTTTTCTACCACATCTTTTCCTTCCCTTCGCCTCTCTATTAATGTGCTTGGACACAGAGCTCTGTGAACAGCCAGCCTCTTTAGCAATGACCTTTTGTGTCTTGCCCTCCTTGTGCAAGGTGTCAATGGTCGTCTTTTGAACAGCTGTCAAGTCAGCAGTCTTCCCCATGATTGTGTAGCCTACAGAACTAGACAGAGACCATTTAAAGGCCTTTGCAGGTGTTTTGAGTTAATTAGCTGATTAGAGTGTGGCTTCAATATTGAACCTTTTCACAATATTCAAATTTTCTGAGATACTGATTTTGGGGTTTTCATTTGTTGTCATTTAATGAACACTTGAAATATATCAGTCTGTGTGGAATGAATGTATACATTATACAAGTTTCACTTTTTGAATGGAATTACTGAAATAAATCAACTTTTTGATGATATTCTAATTATGACCAGCACCTGTATAGCGTGACATGGAAGATGCCATACTGCAGTAAATACTGAATTACATGAGGGCACACTTGCTACTGATACCTTTGTGGATATGTGCGAAATCAATAAATCACGGAGTTAATGAAGAAATTTAAATATACACTCACCTAAAGGATTATTAGGAACACCATACTAATACTGTGTTTGACCCCCTTTCGGCTTCAGAACTGCCTTAATTCTACGTGGCATTGATTCAACAAGGTGCTGAAAGCATTCTTTAGAAATGTTGGCCCATATTGATAGGATAGCATCTTGCAGTTGATGGAGATTTGTGGGATGCACATCCAGGGCACGAAGCTCCTGTTCCACCACATCCCAAAGATGCTCTATTGGGTTGAGATCTGGGGACTGTGGGGGCCATTTTAGTACAGTGAACTCATTGTCATGGTCAAGAAACCAATTTGAAATGATTCGAGCTTTGTGACATGGTGCATTATCCTCCTGGAAGTAGCCATCAGAGGATGGGTACATGGTGGCCATAAAGGGATGGACATGGTCAGAAACAATGCTCAGGTAGGCCGTGGCATTTAAACCATGCCCAAGGGGCCTAAAGTGTGCCAAGAAAACATCCCCCACACCATTACACCACCACCACCAGCCTGCACAGTGGTAACAAGGCATGATGGATCCATGTTCTCATTCTGTTTACTTCTTTCTGTTTCTACCATCTGATTGTTTCAACAGAAATCGAGACTCAACAGACCAGGCAACATTTTTCCAGTCTTCAACTGTCCAATTTTGGTGAGCTCTTGCAAATTGTAGCCTCTTTTTCCTATTTGTAGTGGAGATGAGTGGTACCCGGTGGGGTCTTCTGCTGTTGTGGCCCATCCGCCTCAAGGTTGTGCGTGTTGTGGCTTCACAATTGCTTTGCTGCATACCTCGGTTGTAACGAGTGGTTATTTCAGTCAAAGTTGCTCTTCTATCAGCTTGAATCAGTCGGCCCATTCTCCTCTGACCTCTAGCATCAACAAGGCATTTTCGCCCACAGGACTGCCGCATACTGGATGTTTTTCCCTTTTCACACCATTCTTTGTAAACCCTAGAATGGTTGTGCGTGAAAATCCCAATAACTGAGCAGATTGTAAAATACTCAGACCGGCCCGTCTGGCACCAACAACCACGCCACGCTCAAAATTGCTTGAATCACCTTTCTTTCCCATTCTGACATTCAGTTTGGAGTTCAGGAGATTGTCTTGACCAGGACCAAACCCCTAAATGCATTGAAGCAACTGCCATGTGATTGGTTGATTAGATAATTGCATTAATGAGAAATTGAACAGGTGTTCCTAATAATCCTTTAGGTGAGTGTATATGTAAAGATATGTAAAACAACTGAAATGTATCACGCTGTAGCCACAAGCCAACCCCACATTATTTCCTTACCATTCATGCTGATGCAGTATACTCAACCATCTCAAAGGCTTGTATTCCTCCCAAGGTCAGCTGTTGGCTCTGACCCTAACTCTTTCTCCCATAAGCACTCTCTTTATAGATCTACCACTGACACTCAGAGAAAAGTCCATGGCAATATATTTCCCCTCTCATATCTATCCACTACAATCACTACAGCTCTCCTTCTCCCTCTGGGCTGAAAATTATCGAGAAACGCCAACGACTAGCTGAGCGGTAATTTGTGGAGCGGCGGGCCCTCATCCCCTTGACCTTTTCTCCCTCTCTCCATCTGAGACAGCCAGCTTCTTACTTCTCCCATCAATTCTTCTATTAATTTTTCCCCCTCCTACTGGTGAATGTCAGCTCCCTTTCCTTTCTATCTCACTTTCCTCAACCTTTCTATTTTTCCCACTCTCCATCCTGACTCTCCTGTAGTGATTTACACACTGCCTCCACATTAAGGAGTGAAAGGGGAGGGGGAGAAGGCCAATTTTAAATAACAACATAAATTTTTTATCAGCAATAGATTGATTGATAATTCAGAGGGGAAAGGCTGACAGCTGTAGGGATGCAGTGGGGTAAAAAAATATATACATGACGTTTGTGTGTATCATGTCTGTCAAACTTCACAGGCCAGTTCACCTACGAAATCTTGCAGAGCAAAAACTGGCAGCACAGGTTGCAGTCACATGACTTAGGAGCGGGTTTTCTTTCGAGAGAGTAGGTAAATACGATCGTTAATTTGCTTAACACACATGCACATACAGCTTCGTCTGAACAGGAGACGAGAATGGGAATATATGTAGATTCTGATGATTAAATTTGAGCTGGGGAAAAACACAACACAAGCTTATCTTTTGAGTCAGCTACAGTGCAGAAAGCTTTTCTCAGCAATCTGGCTCCAACACAGATAGAAGGAGGATAGAGGTGGTATAAGAATGAGTCAAGTTGATATGCACATTAGTGGGTGAGAGTGAGCATTTCACTGTGACACCCACATCGTCAACATGAAGACCTGCAGTGGGCTCGCTATGGCAGACCGATTGATCTGTCTCTTTAGAAACTCAGAATAGGCAACAGAATAAGAATAGCTTATATACCAGGACACACAAACACATCATAACTAAACTACAGACCTGCCACACCACACCCTGACAGGTGGCCTAGTTTGAATCTCATTTAAAATTGTGCCATATGTAAAAAGACAAGATCACATTTACTTCAATGCAGGGCTTAAAGCAAGATTTTTTTCTGTTCCTGAAATGTGTTTGGGGTTTACAACAAAGATGGAGGGTAGGGGGCAAGAGCGTAACTTTGTGTTGAAAACTGATGGGGACATAGGGGCTCAGATTAGGGGTGTGACATACAATTAGCTCACACAACATGAGGAAACACGATACTGGGTTCATAAGAACAAGACGAGAAGATAATTGTACACTGTTTTGACACAGTGACACTGAGCCCTGCTCAATGTCTGTTTGGCATCACACACAAACACACACACACACACACACACACACGACACAGCTAGTTAAAAACCTGACTTGCTGCTCATTTGGTATGATTTTTGTTGGCTCTACCTGTGCTTGTGCCAGAGTGACAAGAAATACCACCATTATTATATCCGCTGTATAGTTATAGTAACGACTTTGGACCCATCTGAAGTCAGACAAGAACTCGTTATCTAGAACATTGTAGTTAGCCACTAGGGGTGTCTTCGACTAAAGATTTACATCCTTCTATCAATCATCATATATTCGAGTATTCGGGGTCACTCCAATTAGCCACACAACACTAATCAAAATGTATATATTTTTAAGGTTTTCAAATGAAAACCCTCTAGTGGTTGTAGCATTTATCACTCTTGTCCACCCGGAGCAAAGAAGGGAAGTCGGTGATGTCATTATAGAGCCGTGACCACGACTTAGCCACATGGTTATTACTGTACATTATCCTGCAGTGTACAATGTATTTTTTGTATAATTTTCTAACTGTTTTACTGCTATGTTGCTGGAACTGAACCAAAGAATTTCACCAACTGCAACACTTGTTTATTTGATTGAGTAACAATAAATGTATTTTATGGGTAACCACGGCCACAAAGGTCTCATAGATTAACGAAGTAGTGATTTTACATTGACCAACAAACTATTTTGACATCCCCCTGGTAGATGCCCTCAGTAGAGTGATCTCTGATCTGTGCTACATTTGCAGGTTAATTGCTGGGCCATTTTAAGCCTCCCCATATGACCAGCTGTTGTGTAGGCCATTGATCCCTCCAGCTGGCTGCTGCCACATGACACCAGCAGCTGGTATACTTCACTTCCTGTGCAGAATGAATACTTTCAATGTGTATAAGAGACGGATGCATGGCTTTATTTTACAAATCTTTATTTGAGTCCTTGTTTTATTTCTTGGTATGGGGACCAAACATTGCAATGCAAAAATCGTTTGTTCAACATTGTTAAAGTAGCCAGCAAAACAGCAGCTTTCTTTAGCAAATATCAATGACAGACAAGTTTTGCGGAAGGCATGTAGATCTTGGCCAGCTCTAACCGCCCACTCTTGGAGGAATTTATGCTTCCCCCTTCTGGGCAGCAATAGGTTTAAATCTTCCTTTACTCTAAGCGCAATAAATGTGCTGGACCTTGACTGTCCTGCTCAGCAGAACTTTACCATGGCTACAAATCCAATGGTTTGATACCTTTAACAAACAGATACATGTTTTTGTATCCGGTTGCTGTGATAAATGTCCCATGCCCCCTTGTATGTTGTGTTTGTTTTTGCCCTCCACTGTAAATCAAATGTGTCCTTGAGGGACAATAAAGATCTGATCTGATCTGACTACTCCTCAAGCTTTTAGAGGTTGTCCAGTTTGTCTTGCAGTTTGTCTCATTTGTGAAGGAAAGTTATTTTTTTGACACTTGGCTTCACTTGTTGCTACTACTGCTAGCTGTAGCTGTCGTTAGCTAGTTGGCTCAGTTAGCTGTGCAGCTAGCAGTCCTTTTAGCAAGCTGACTCTGCTAGGACTGGGAGCTCAGTGCCTGGGCAGGAAAACCTCTTCCCCTGGTGGTCAAAAAGCTCTTGCACGCTAGAGATGTTAAAATCAACACTCTCCTGTGGCTATGAGCCCCCTGTCCAGGCAGAGTCAGATAAGCTAACAGGGCTGCTAGCTGCATGCTGGGGGTACAGTAATACTCAAGATGGAAGAAAAACTGATGTAGCCACATAATGAAACAACCTTCAGACTTGCTGTGAAAACAGCAGTCACTAATTATGTGTACAGTATGTACATGTGTCCAGCATTTCTTGTTGGCATTATTATCCACAGGCAGGTTTGCTATTCAGAATAAGACCAGAAAATGCTTATTATTCCCTTCTGTCAGCAGAAGCATTGAATAAGACTAGAAAACAATAACAGTGAAATTTAAAAGAGAAAATACCATTTTAGTTTTCATGCTGCTTCAAAATAAGTTTGGAATCTCAAATACAGGAAGAGAATAACACCTGATAACAATTCCAAGGAAAGATTTACCACAAAGATATTTAAAATTTTCTAAATGACTATTTCAAGAAGTGGTACGCTAGTGCATGCAATCAAAAACAAAACACGATCTGTACATCAGTGTCAGTTCTGTATCGTGACTGTGAATACAGTATGGATGACTTGAGCCTGTGGGTGGATTCAATCGTGTTGCAGAATTTGTCATCTGATGTGCAACAAAAACTGCGCTACTGATATATGTCGAGTCAAATGCCACACTGATTCACTGGCGCTTTTCTGAACTTTTCAAATAATGATATCACTGGCGAGAAGTTTTGCGCCCGTTTGTTCTGCCTCCAGCTGTATGTGAAGCGCAGATAAAAGGTGACAGAGAGGCGTTTGCTCGACTGCATCTCAGTGGATCAACAGTGCACAACCCACACACAGCTGTGCTGATGAGGAGAGCCCTCTGCTAATAGTATAACACTGTCCTCCAAATCTGGATGGCCACAGCCTTGAGGTGATGGAGAGAGAGAGAGTGGGAGACAGAGTGAGAGTTGGAAAATCTGAAAACTTGCTTTAGATTTTCCTTTTGTGTGTGTGTGTGTTTGTGTGTGTGTGTTCCCTCCTCTTCTGGGATTTTTTTTTTCCCTTAACTGGATGGAAACATAAACTTATGAATAAACAGAAGGATGGTGCATGTGACTGTGAAAACACATGGCTCGAGCTGGTATTAATGTAGACGCCTCCACCACAGAATGTTTTTTTTAATTAGAAGACTGGTCTGACTGGTATGCCCCAAAGTCAGAGCAGAAGATGTCAGCCTTTGTGTTACTCTTGTCCATAGCAGAGGTTTGCAGGGAGACATTTTGCTTCTGTTCTTGTTGCAAGGACTGCAGCGGGGCTCTATGGGCTGATTGATGACATTTTGTCAATTGTTAATGGATTCACTTGTATCAAATTTTGCTCGCCATGCACATGGCATCACGTTGGATCAGCTCTCTCTGGTTTGTATTGATGTACTCTGCCTGCAAGGCCATTCCTTTATACCTCTGCGTGGTAAGATGAGTGGATTCTTAGAAGCTCTCTAAAGCTGCTGGTGATTCAGAAAAATAATAATTTTCACATGTTATATTAGCTGCTGATAGGAACTGCTGGAAAAAGTGTAACTGTGGGGTGTCAAGATAAGTGAGGGGTTTTAGTACGGATGCATGCCCATGCAGGTAAAGATGTAACTATAACTCTCCTGCTGTACATTTCTGCTTTCTAGCTCTGTAGAAAAAAAGTCAAAGTTTGAGTAAAGTGGCTGTCCAATGACAGAAAGGCTCTTTTAGGGTTACTGCCTTCGTGTTATTAGGTGCAGGCAAAGTATACGATTCCTGCATGAAAAAACAGTGTTAAACTCAGGTAGCCTGTTAATGTGAATGAAGAGACGTGTGAAGTCTAACTCCCAGTATTGATTCAGTGAAGATCTGGGTTAACAACATGCATCTAGGGTGCCTTGCCAGAGCTCCTCACTGTTGCAATCAGGGGATCCACTTTTTCTTCTGAGTGCCATTCCAAGAAAACTTTCCACAGATGCTCCCAAAAACTATCTTAGAAAACACTGGGCTGCAGTAATAATGATCAAAATGCAAGGTTCAAAAACATGTTTCATTAGTGACTGAGCTCTAGCTCAAATCTTTGTCATCTTTTTTTCTTATAAGAACATTTTACCTCTTTAAGCTAGACATATTCAAATAACACAAGGGAAAAGTTATGTGTTCAGTTCAGTTGGGTTGGTGATGACACATTGGATAAAACACATCCTTTGGTGTGAGAGACCAGGGCAAGTTTGCACATATTCGTGCCTTTCCACTGACTTTACATGCAATTGCACCGCGTTCAAAAATCTCTTTATGTTCAGTCTGAAGACACCTTAAGACTGAAAATGGCGATTTAATCATATCCTCTTTTTTGCATTTCCCCCAAATATTGTGGCGTGGCTCCGCTTTAGGCACAAGGCAACCAGTGATATGAGCAATATTAACTTTATTCTACAACATTCAGTCCTAATTTCATAATTGAGTATATGTATAACACAGTAGAGAGAGTGGTGGCTATGACATTGTATGATTGCTGTGTCTTGACCTGGGTAAGTGCAGCATTGAAAATCACTTACATGGACATGTTTTTTTATGAAGTATGGGTATGCTTTGTGCTACTTTAGGCCTTTCTTGAGTGTCCCTTTAATTAGAAAAAGAGCATATGTTTCAAGGACACTTTGCTCTGTGCTGCCATGATATGAGGTGCATGGGAACATGCTGGATTTGACAGTCTCAACTACACTCCACAAAGTCAGAAACATGTTATGTCCAATAAGAGAATGCCCTTTAAAGACAGAGGAAAGATAAAGGTCACAATTAAAAATCTAAAAGCCTCCATTATGCTAGCTTAGCTTCTCGCAGTGGCTCCATCATACCAGGCAAAAAAATAAACTGTAAGCGTGCTAAATGTGTGAGCGATCACTGGCAATAATCACTGATGATGATAAAACACTAATAGCAACTTGCTCATTATCTGAGCAACTGAGGCCAAACTCATGATAATAAAAAAGCAAAGCTCACAGCTTTTTTCATGTTGCCACGGAGTCTATGTACAGTCTAATAAACAAAGATTCTTGTATCTCTGCAGGAATCTTCAAGTGGCAAATTGGCAATTTGTGGGTGCCCTAAAAGGAAACTCTAATGCCCTGTCTATTTGAAACACGAGCAGAGAGCGGAGTGAAGTCTTCCTGATAGATTCAAGCCAAGCCTGGGTCAGATAAACAAAACAGCAGGAACAGAACACAAATCGATAGGTTGAGACAGGTCAGGAGTTAGTGGGGACGGAGAAAGTTAGGTTATGTCGGAGCTGAGAGCGCGTCGTCTGAAAGTGCACACAGGATGTCTCTGAGGCTTCACATTTACTTTTTGCCGCTGTTAAAGCTGTCTGTAAGATTCTCTCTACTTTTGAGAACTAACTTTTAAAATGTTTGAGAGGCCCTTATGGAAATATTTTGGTGCATTACTATTCTAAAGACTCACTTTTTAAAAGAGTAACCATCAAATAGACAATGACACTTTTCTTTTCATTGCTATGTCGATGACACTCAACTTTAAAATCAGCAGTTTCATGTCCTTAAAACCCTGTCTAATATATTCCTCCAATTCAGTGACAAAAAATCTAAAATAATCTTTTTTGGGTCATTAAACGCATCACAATTCAATGATAAATTCGATAGCCTGGTTCCTTCTGTTTAGTCTATAGTGTCAGAAATTTAGGAGTTACCTTTGACTCTGATCTAACTTTTGATTATCAGGTTAATAAAGTAGTTCAGTCCTGTTTTAGTCAACTTCCTTTTGTTTTTTTAATTAGTTCACACTTGATTAGATTTGAGATGGTCATTCATGCTTTCATTGTTCCAAGAATTGTTTATTGTAACTTGCTGTTTACCTGCCCGAGTGGCAATAGTGTTATCCAGAATGCTGCAGCTAGACTGTAACGGTATTTTATCCCTCTTTGTATTGTCTTTCAGTTGATTTGAATTGATTTTAAGGCTTTGCCATGTAAAATTTTTGCGTCTGTTTTTGCTTTTTTACTGTGAAGTAAATAAAGCTTATTATATATTTTTTTAAACAAAACAAAACAAAAAAAACCCAACAGACAATGACACCAGATCATTTTTGGGGACATGAGATGAAAGTGATCACCAGCAAGTGTTTTGCTCATTGGTGCATTAGCTGCAGATATAAAAAAATGAGCATTGTACTCAGTGCTGCATTTCCTTCCACTGCACCCAGAATACTATGTGGGAGGGTCATGACCACTCAGCCAGAGCTACCTCTATCACCAGAGATCAGACAGACACAGCGGGCCACACACTGTGACCATACCACCTTAAATAGCGCACACAGATGCTTGCTCACACAGACACACAGTGAGTCACTATAGCACAGAGCTGAAATGCTGCTCAGGCTAGTGGGGAGAAAAATGACTGTATTGATGGTACTAAGTTAGGTAAGTTAAACTTTTCTGGATCTCACACATTTATCTTATTCCTGCCAGCTTGATGTTGTTGTTTTTTGTTGTTTTTTTGCACTTTTATCCACACCAAACACGATTTTATCAAAGACTAAACTTCTAAACAACCTGTAGGCACTGTAGATGTATGCTAATATTGTTTATTCTAGCTCTTGGAGTAAACTAACAAGGGAGGTAGGAATATTTTTGTTTACACAAGATAAAGAATCTACAGCCATGTCAGCAGCTCTGTGAGCCAACTTGACACAGCAGGGCTTTGAGCTAAATGGTAATGTAAATGGTCTATACTTGTACCAAAGTGCTTTTACACTACTTTTTACACACATTCATACGCTGATGGCAGATGCTATGGTGGCAACTGCTCATCAGAATGGAAATAACATTCACACACCAATGGAACAGCCATCAGAACCAATTCAGGGTTTCAGGGTTCAGTATCTAGCCCAAGGACACTTCCACATGCAGACTGGAGGAGCCGAAGATTGAACCGCCAGTCTTCAGATTAGCAGGCAACCCGATCTACCTCCTGAAGCACAGCCACCCCAATGTCAGCATGGTAACGTAGTGATGTTAGCATACGTATTAGCATGCTAATATTACGCCCCTGTAAAAGGGGAATTAGAAAGTACGACACGGACACGATGTAGCCTCAGTCAAGTCCAATGTTGTAACGTATTTACCAAAAACATACCAAAACACGTTCACAACATCTTAATAGTATTGGCAAATAACAGTAAATTAGATTTAGCTCCACTGTGAAATGTTGAGAAAAATGAACAGCACAATTGGAAATATTTTGTAATTCTAAATACTGCTACCTTAGCGTTATTAATTCAGAATACTCTTAACAATTAACCCTCAGCGGTGTTGCACTTACATATAAAGCCTCTTCACATTACACTCATATTTCTTAAACTGCAACAATCCCTACAATGTAAAACAAATACACAGAAAACGGCGGTGGCGGTGTTCCATTACAGCCCTACTTTAACCTCAGTCCACATGACACAGCTAGCATACAGGCTACACTGGAGCAACACTTAACCTTTACCCTGCTAATTGTGCATACATAAATCGCTACAGTCATTAATATTTACTCCCTGCATGTTCCTTACAGCATTAAACATACATAAATAAATCATTCAAACAAACTACAACCCTCGTTCTTACCTGTAAAAGGGGAAATAGAAAGTACGACACGGACACGATGTAGCCTTAGTCAAGTCCAATGTTATAATAGACGAACGTAAGCCACACGTTCCGAACACAGGCTGAACGAGGCATGAGCAATCGTGAACAGATCCTCCAATCACAAACTAGTACTTAAAACTTTACTTACTTACTTACTTACTTACGTACTTTTCAAAAAGAAAGTGAAACTTATGTAAACAATCAAACACTGCATATTGTTATTTAAGATGCATTTCCCCAAAATGATATAGAAGTTAAATAAAAAAGCATTTTAAACACAGATCGTCTTTTTATCCTATTAACCCTTTTAGCCTCTTTTACCCAAAAAGCAATAGATTACTGATCTACAGATCACAGTGTATTTTAACTTTCTCCTGTTTTATAAAGGAATGAATTATCAGTTTTGTTTTTACCCAAACAGTGTAATTATTCAAAACATTCTAATTTTCCCTTTTTATGGACATTTTTAAGTATCTTTTAACTCATATCAACCCAATTTATATCCTCCCATTGAATTTATTCAGTATAACACCTTTTTGATCATCCTTACATGCTCACTTAATGTACTCAGTATTACATCATTTTCATCATCCTTACACTAATATTTGCTAAAGGGCACAAAACAACTCAAAAGCAATCTGTCTAATATTTCCTGAGATATTTCAGTGTGTAAATTGGTGGACTGACTGACTGACTGTAAGTAAGAAAAGTTTATTTATATAGCACCTTTCACAGACGAAGAGGGGTCACAAAACATCCGTCTATTAATTATGATGGAAGTAAAGGAGGAAGTCAGGTCATAGAGGTGTTATAGAGTGATAAAGTCTGTGTGAGGAAGAGGTCAGGGTGAATACATGGGTCCTCAAAACATTGGACTTCAAAACCGGGAAGCGCTGTTTGTTACCCATTTTCAACTTAGCAAATTTTAATCTTCGCAGATTTTATGCTTGAATAAGATCGCTTCTTATCCTTAATGAATGTACCCTAACCTTAAAAAATACTTATTTAACCCAAACCATGAACCATAAACATAAACAAGTTGTTTTTGTGTCCAAACAGTGTCGTCACATCATATAAGTGGTTTATATTTCAACAGTGATTTGTAACGGTTTTGGAAGACACTGAAAAATTATATTCCTGCTGATGGGAGCTTCCGATCAGAAAACACTTCTATGTGTCGTTCTACAACGTATTTTGTCATTTAATTTGGAGGATTCGTCCATGATTAGGAGTGTTAATTAAATTAATACTGCATATGTAAACATCACAGATAAAGTGAAGTGTGTTTTGTATTTGGACACCAAGTCAGTGAAAGTGATCAGTGGCAATCGCCATGACACAGATCTATCACTTAAAACAGGACAAATGGCAGAGGTGAGTAGCTGCTACACATGTGTGTATGTGACCGATGGTATACTGGTGGTTTATATAGTCAATTTTGCTGCAGCGCTCCCTGACCATGTCACGGCAGCAAAAAACACGCTTCAGTCACTCACACACTGACATGCATGCACACACAGTACTGTACATACTGCACACTCTTACGTACACTCACGCTGCTGGAATTATAGTGCCAGCATAGCCCTCTGACAATACTGAACCTTCAGTGAGTTCAGAGACTGGTCAGTTTGACTTTGCAGTATTGCATTTTGAATCCCAGGCAGGCGCTTTGCTTTGATCGATGCACAAAGGCTTCTAAGAGGCAGACTGGAGCTGGCACCTGTGAGGCACATCGAGTTTGAATTGACAGCTTCTGAG
The DNA here is from genome assembly GCF_014851395.1 of Micropterus salmoides. Lineage (NCBI taxonomy): Eukaryota > Metazoa > Chordata > Actinopteri > Centrarchiformes > Centrarchidae > Micropterus > Micropterus salmoides. The sequence continues at coordinate 12,756,340 of NW_024040041.1, read as the reverse complement.
TTCTGAGGCGTGTCTCTAGTGGAGGCAGGCGGCTGAGCCTCAGAGACTTTCTATATTCCTGCACAATGTTGAAATACTCTAGTTCAATAGAAGGCCTGTCTTAAACAAAGCCAATATGACATCAATGGACTGTAGCAGTGTAAAATATATAAGTATTTGGTGCTGAGAGTTATATCAAATTAGCTTGACTGAAGCTAATGAAATAAGACATTGAGTTTTTACAGTAGCTAGCACACGGGATAAGTGAAAATGAAGCCTGTTCTCCCAGTTCACACCCTGAATTATGTAAACTCATCTGTACTGAGTGCCAGAGTCTGTCAGTAATCATTACTGTCCAAGTTATCACATGTCTTGTAACAGGAAGGCATTTGACGACAGGATCCTTTAAGTACACTGATATTTCAAAATGGCAAAGAACAGTTTTTAGTGACGTTGAGGAGTAAGGAGTATTCACTTTACTGTGTTGCCTGTTCTTCAGCTATTCCAAAAGCATCCTGAATGCAGATGGAACAGAGCTTTTAAAGAGTAAATATAGAGGCACTGTTTACTTTGCATGTAGAGTACCTGCAGGCCGTTTGTGAAGATGTACTGCTGGAGAATATGGCAATGGCCTGTAAAATCATCTGAGAGAGTACAGGCTTTTTTTAAGCACAACCGTCCAAGAACTTTCAGTGATGAACTTCCACTCATGTAGCTACAAACCGTCAGCCAGCGTCACCCTCTGAACCAGTTGAAATTCTTGTTGCACAAATGTACAAAGCAAGCCTAAAATAACATGGGCTAGGTAGGAGGCATACTAATGGAGTCTAGCTTCTGTGTTTACATGGTCTCACTGTTGTAGCAAATTATGCCTACTGTGGAAAATTAAATGAAGATGTACAAACAGAAATATCAAACCCTTGAACAATGCTTGAACCGAGTGGCTTGAACATGATGTAGGAAAGAGAGAATGAGAGAGGTGGAAGTCCACAAAGGCAAGCGGCCATAAGTTGATGATGAGTGATGGATGAAGGAAAGGATGAGGGGAGGGAGTGGAAAGAGAGGGGTAGTAAATAATTGAGTGTGACCAACGAGCGAGCTCCAGCTGGCCTAGTGCGAAACTTGTGAAAGTGCTTGTTTCCTACTGACCACTTGGGTCCCGGAAATCAGTGGAACCTTTAACTCGGACCTACACTGGTCCCCCAGCTGCTTGGGTCGATGGCCACTGATCGCGCTCCTTGCTTGGCTGTTAAGGCCATTACCGCTGTTGTCTCCATCGATCACTGGAGAAATGTGTGTGTCTTGGTCCCGGCTGACGAAAGATGTCCTGTGTCGAAGGTCTGCTGTTCGTCACCTTCTTTGCCTTCCCCCACTCATCTCTAGGGCACAGAGTGGACAACAGGGTTCAATAATAAAGGGAAGAAGGATTCATTAGGAAACTGTGCCACACTAATACTGTCTCGTTTTAAAAGTTTATGTACTACAAAATAGTTTTTGTATAAGTTATATTTAAACAATTTCATTATTATATACAGTTCTGGAAGTGTTATATTATTGTACCACACACAGGTCGTAGCCAGCCTGTTGGGTTAGATGTTTGCAGGACCTTGAAATTGGAAACTGGAGGTTTGTGTCCAGCATGTGGTTAAGTTTAGGCTATTAAACCAGTAAAGTTCTGGTTCTGGTAAAGCATTGGAAAAAGTAAACACTTCGTGTCTTGCCCTTCAGTCAGCAGTGACCAAAGTCTTTACCTCACTTTGACCAAGTGCTTTGCCTAGACATAAGCATAAAAATGTTCCCAAGCTTTAGTTGCCGAGAACAGATACTGTAGGGAAAGCAAAATAAATACACTGTCAGTCATTGTCAAGTTATTCATTAACAAGACCAGAAGAAGAATCTACAATATGCTAGTGACTCAGTGAGGCTGTATTTGCATGCTAACATATAACAATAACAATGTAAACATGAAAATGTTTAGCAAGTATCATGTTTACCATGTTCAACATCACAGTTTACTGTTTATTTGCACTAAATACAAACTGAAGCCAAAGGGAATGTCTTATGTTTGCAGCTATTTGGTCAGAAACCAAAGTATTGGACAAATTACAATTTCATCCTGACGATGGAGCTTGAGCTTTCAATTCATCCTGAGGGGGACATTAATGTCTTACCAACTTTATTTTTGAGATATTTTAATTAAAATAACAAACATTTATCTCATGGTGGCACTAGCTGAAAAGTCAGGGAATCACCAAAGTCACCAAAGTAGGATTTATCCTCTGAGGGACCTTGAAGGTCGGTACAGAAGGCAGTCCGTGGCAGTTTCCTGAGATATTTCAGTACATACCAAAGTGGTGGGCCAACTGACCAAAATTGCCATCTCTAACATAACGGGAGTGTGACTGCAAATTTTTCCTTATTGTGTTGATATAAAAGGGAAACTAGGAGGCAATTATATTGTACTATTGTGCAGATTAAGTTTGCATTCTGTACTCACTGTATACAAAGGGCTGAAGATGCAAGATATTCTCGTATTCACTAAACTGTGTAAACTAATTTAATTCTACTTGGATGTTTTTGCTCTAGAGCTCAGAAGCATCTAAAATAATTCACTGTACATTAACTAGTTATTTACAATTGACTGCTAAAACAAAACATTAAAAAGACGTCGTTGATGTGAGAAGAAAGATGAAGGGAAAGCATGCTCTCATGCTGATGGCACAGCAGAGCGGGGCATCATGGTACATATCCCTTGAGTGGGTGCATCTATCTGTTAACACCAGTTCAGTTACTGTACTAACTGTTGTCAGAAAGTTTCAGAATCTGATGGAGGACTTTCAAAGACATGAATATTCTCCTACATTTAGATTTTAAAACTGTGTTCAAACATTTCACTTGTTAACAGACAGATCTCTCTGAGGTTAGTGAGAGAGAGAAAAAGAACTGTCAGTCTTCTGAGAACAGCAGGATTTATTCTGTGATTGATTTTAAAGTATGTAGAAGGTTACTGGATCCACTGAAAAGTCCCCGCTGGCATCACCAATCTGCAGTTGCAGCAGTGATATTTATACTTCAGAAGTGACTATCTTCTAATGCTTGGCTAGAAAAGCTTCATTTTCTTAAAGTATAATTTATCAAAGACCATTTTATAGCACAAACTTTTCTCTCATGAAAGGATACACTGCAATATTGTGTTTTACATCTACCAAATTTCACTACGTACTTACTGCCACAGTTTAATTTAGGCTTCAGTAAAGCGTTTCATTTTAAACATGACCCAAACCATATTTCATTATAAAACAAACTCCATCATCATCACATTATGAAGCTTCTCAGATAAACCCTGTGCTGATATAGTGGCCTTGTACAAATACTACCATAATCCTGCCTGCCAAAACTAATTTGCACACCTCATTACACTGCACCTGTGAAAATTGAAAATGTGTTTGTACACATCTTAAGACAAAAATGTGGAATGATTTATGATCTAAAACAATGAGAATGAATCTGTTGTTTACTATTGTTGGAAGGTAATGTGTCAGAGCATAGAGCTAAAAAACATGAATTATGAGCAAAGGGTGAGTTAAACTGTAGCTTTACTAAAATATAGAAAACATGCAGAGGCCGTTCTTCACTGTGTTGAAAAATAAGTTAAATATGTCACTAAGATTTCATCCCATATTTTCCATCCTGACATTATTGTTTCCAGCTGTTTTAATTACCTTGATTACTTTAAAAAGTTGCTTATTAGATAGGAACCTGCAGAAATGAAGAGACGTAAATTACATATGAAGGCAGTGATGGGTAAGCGGGGCCAAATCCAGCATCAGCATTGTCTACCCATCAGCAGGTGCCCCATTAGGATACGTTATATAACAAACACTAAGTCAACTCTCGGCGGAGCATTCCTCTCCTGCTTCCTCTCAGTCAGTTTGAGGCAGGGTCAGAAGACTTCAACAGCCTGAAAGACAACATCAGCCAAAGAGCGAAAACTAAAAACACGCACAGCAGCGGGTAAAGGTGCACTCATCTATCTCTGAAATCACTTCCCACGTGCGAGGTAACTTATATTTGCTCAGTGGGGAGAGAAGTGTTTATGAGAAATGCAGCAATGTGTGATGCACGATTGACTGTGGTTAGAGCAGACACGCTCATCTCAGTAAGCATTTCCCTTCAGAGTGAATTTGCCTTGCTGATGATGGATTAAAACTCACACACATTGATTATGGTAAAAGCTCTCGTCTTGTTTTAGAAAGTACTGTGTGAATGCTTTTGTTCTTGTTAGTTAGTTAGTTTAGTTCTTGAGTACATTTTTTTTACAGACAGCCAGAGTGCTATGTTTATAAAAGCAACTATAATGATGCAACAGTCCTGAGGGAATGACAAAACAGGGATGATTTTCTCTAATGGGAAGATAAATGGGAGGTATTTAAATCCAGCAACGGATCAAACAAACTGTCATGGCTAATACAGCACAAATTTAATTTAAGCGGTCTAATTTCTCTGCTGTTATTCCCTTTCTTCTCTTGCTGTCTCATTGTTGTTTCATTAGTAACAAAATGCACCTTTTTCTACAATTTGATTTTATTTGGAAACAATACTAAGAGCCTATAGCCACACTAGCTGTCGTGTACTGCTTTGAGCTAAATACTAATTTCAGCATGCTAATATGCTCACAATGACAATGCCAACATGGCAGGTATAATGTTCACCATCTTAGTCTTGAGCGTTAGCATGCTAACGCTAAGGATGTCATTAGTTTTGCAGACATATGGTCATAAACCAAAGTATTACACAAATTAAATTTTGACCTGATGATGCCGTTAAGTGATAAATCAGGGTGATCCATCCAATAATTTGTTTCAGTCAAAACCACAAATGTGTATCTTATGGTAACGCTAGAGGAAAAGTCAGAGGCTTTGCCCAAATCCCCAACTTGTTCTCATTCCCAGGTCGTCAAATACAGACACTTTGTAATGCCCCTCAGGGTCTCACAAGGTAGCCTTTAGCCTTTAAAACGTGGTTAATTTTGTGAAAACGTCACGTTTGGTCAGATTTAGGCACCAAAACTACATAGCAAGTTTTAGGAAAAGATCATGGTTTGGTTTAAAATAAATATGTTAAATATGTACGTAACATTATGTAACTAATAAGTAAACTGCTGAATTTTGGCTTTACACAGGAACCGCGGTCTGTGCTTGTGACCCACCCATCCACACCAGCTACCTCCACTTTCTCACTTTTTGTACTATGTCTCCTGACTTCCTAACAGTTTACTGGCGTGACAAAGCAGCAGTATTTGATGACCTGGGAATGAAACCGGACTGGAATTCAATCCCTGTTTACTAAATAGTGCACTACAGTTACTCTTTGCCATTTTATTTGAGTATCTGTATTTTAAGAGTTTGAATCTATCCGCTAAATAATGCCTTCAAATATTCCCAGAATGGAAGGAAGTTTTCATGGCATGTTCAGTACTTTCTGCTAACAATCCCACAATGCATAAATTAAAAAATCATCGTTGTGTTACTCTACAACTGCGAATGGTGATGCAACATGATGTTGATTGATAAGTGTCACAAGTCTCAATTTACTTTCCACTAAGGATTAAACTACTTAGTGTCTATTATAGGGTAGTAAAGGAGTGAACGAGGGAGTGATTTCGAACACATTTGGTACATCTAGCTGACAATGGGATATTTCACTGGATAAGTGAAAACTTTGACCTGCTGGTTGCGCTAGATGAAAATTCAGGGCATCACTAAAGTCGGGGATTCATCTCTTTGCAGCATTAATATCTGATCCAAATTTCAAGGCAATCCATCTAATAGCTGAGTCTGGACCAAAGAGCCTGGCCGACAAAACAACCATCCCTCAAGCAAAACCATATGCATGGCTAAATCCTACGGGGCCACCTTGGTTAAATAAGTTAATAAGTTAATAACTAAGTAGTCGTAACTCTTCTGTCCAGGCCTACAGTCATAACTGAGGAGAGGGACTACTTGGCGTGTTGAAGAAAAGGGGTTTGTGGGTTTTGGGGAAGGCGGAATACTTGATAGGAAGTAAATGGGAAGGCAGAAAGCTTGGACTCATCTGTTGACATCTTTTCCCCATCACCTATTTAAAGACAATGAATAGAGAAAAGGGGGAAGAGAAAGAGATAGAGAGAAAGAAGGGGCAAATGAAATATTAAACAAAAAAAGGAGGTCTAATTTTAGAAGCAAGTGGTGGTGGTGGTCAGGTGCTTCAGTTGTATTATTGATGTTGCTGTGCAAGTGGGGTCTCTCCGGTTCTCGCCTGAGAGAAGCCTGGCAGAGGTGTGTGTGTGTGTGTGTGTGTGTAGTGTTTTTTTTTCTTTAGGGAGTGGTCATTGCATTAACAAGACAAAATGGAGCAATAAAAGAGAATGAGACAGTTATTAGAAGGAAAATAGTACGATACCACATTCAAATCTGCGGGGCCACAAGACTGTGGAAGCATGCAGGAGAGAGGAAGAGGAAGAAAAAAAGAGATTTCTGCAGAGCGCGGTGAACAAAAATATTTGCCTGCACTTTTTGACACAATTTTATTATTCCACACAGATGCAAGGCTGACTCTTCTCTGGCAGAGGCTCGGGTAGGGAGCCTTCATGTGGAGGCACTGATCCTGCTCTTTTTTCAACGCGCGCACACACACACACACACACACCCACACATATACACACACATTTGTGCAAGCTTGCTGGGTTACAGGGTTCAGAGAGCAAAGATGTGGGAGAGGATGTGAAGCACTGATTTATGCATCATCTTAGGACTTTTTTTTTTTTAAAAGTTGCCGATCACATCATCTTCAAGCATTAAGGCATGATTCACTTAATTTCTGACCTTTAGAGGCTTGAAAGTTTATCTCAACAACTTTGTGTTCTTGCCACCCTTAATTTTCATTATGTTACAGGGACAACACTGCGCCTGTCTTCTTTTTTCTCTAGAAGAAAGTACAGTATGTGTCTCACTGCGGCTGCACACAGTATCAGAGTCAGAGAGCTTTCCAGAGTCAACAAAGACCCTTCATCACACAGAAAGAGGGAAAGCCATGAAAAGAGGAAGTGACCTTGATGTACTGAAAGATCAATACTTCTTTACTTCCCTTCTGTGGCCTCTGATCATCCTCTCCCACATTCCATCACAGTAATATCCCTCTGCGTATTCTGTAATTCAGTTCAAAGCCAGACAGTCATCCATAGCGTGCCAGTTTGACATCATATACAGCTGGAAGCTGTAATGCTCACAATACGTATGGAAATGCATTGATGAGGAGTACTAAAATGCAACCATGTGTCAGCTGAATGTGACTGGAGTGAGGACATAAAGAGGATCTGATGGCTTTAGATAAACTGCAAATTAGCAGCACATTATCTGCAGACAGTTGTATTAGTGATCTAGTGAGCAACATTTTCTACTTTGTGGTAAGTGTTGTGAAAGCTGAACAGCAGCTCTGTTAACATCTGATAAATCACTAAATCTGGAGTGATCCAGTCAAAACTACAAAAAAACAAAAACAAAAGTAGTGGTTTCTACAGTACTTGACTGAGTGCATATGGCTGTTCCTTCATAGCTTGCAGGCTTCTTGCAGTCAGTTTTTTTCCACCGCACTGAAACCTATGTACACTGTAAAAAAATCTGTAATTTTAAAGTTTTATTCCTTTTTTATTTCACTTTTTTCCCCCTGTATTTTTGAAATACATGAAAATATCAAAAAATTGTAAAATGAAACTGTAAATTTACATGTCTAATGTAAAATAACATGAAAAACCTGTAGCTGTGATTAACCATAACATTTCTGTTATTTTAAAGAAAATATTGGGTTTTTTGATGTAAACAAACTGTTACAATACATTCAGGAATTTCCCGTATTTCTACAAATATTATTTTTATTATTAAAAAGAAAAAACTGTAAAAACACTTCTTAAACTTGGTACAATTAGTAACAGTTAACCGTAACAAAAAACATTTGTTCTGTAACTTGAAACATTGAATAAATGTTATTTTAATCAGTATATAGTGTCTACAAGTATTGTTAAACTGTCAAAACACAGTTTTGTTCATTGAAAACAGCCATAATTACTGTAATTTCACAACTTTTGACTTTTATTATAATTCTTAGATTATAAGTTAGATTAACATAGTATATAATTGCCCCAAAGTGGTAAAATTACAGAAAGGTAATATTTAATTTATTGTTAAATGACAGGCGTTCACACCTTTTAATGGGGTTAAAAAAGAAAACTTCTTGTAAAATTGTGATGAAAAATTAATTTTAATGCCATTTTACAGATACTTGATTGAAGAGTCTTAGCTATAGGTGTATTATCAAAACCTAAAGTAAACATATTAAAATCCTGTATACATATATCCATTCATCCTATAATAGAGACCAGAAACCCATTTTGAGTTATCTTGTACTAGGGTTATTTATGACAGTTTCAGACTTGCTTAAATCTACTTAATTTGAGCAAACTCAGACATTTACATTTTACAAGCTGACACTTTTATCCAAAGTGACTTAGAATTGAGGTCGCACACCTCTCAGGGACACAATGGTGGATTGAACCTGGGTCTCTCACACCAAAAGCATCTTATCCATTGCGCCATCACCACCCCACAGACCTTTTAAAGTACCACCACAATACAAATTCCCACATCTGATATTATTTATAGACCATTTATTCAGTTCCATACTCACAACAAATAAGCCACACAAGTCAAACATTTCAGTGTAAAGAATTGTTCTCCTGAAACAAAAGTAGTTTAGTTTTTATATACCTTATTAACAATATTTTCAGATCTATTCATCAACCCAATTGGGTCAACATAAAGAATATTTTGGATACTGTTGAAGTGAAAGGCAAAGGAGAGGGGAAAATTGTGGTTTTACGTACAGTGAACTTAATGCACAATCCCGGAAGACTTCTTCCCTGGTTTCAATATGATATTTTATGACTTTCTAAAGCCAGTTTTTGTATCTGGTAAATGTTGTTACAGCTGTATGTGTTTCTCTGTGCTGTGCATCCTTGTTCCTTTTCTGTCCTCTAGTTCTGCCCCAGGAGTGCTACAGCTGATTGCTGAATTAGGTTCACCTGGCCTTGCAAGGCAGTGCACAACTGTGTGCACGGTAGTTGGGGAAGTCCAAAATTTCTAAATTAAGTTGGTATACAAAAAAGATGCAAATATATGCAAGTAGAAAGACAAGTGCGAAAGTGAAGTTTTTCTTGGCAGTCCAAATGAATCCATTTCTTTGCTAGTTTTTGGTATGAAAGCCAAAAGTACATTTTCAGATTCGACTGACTTTGCACAACAACACCTCTGAATGACCTAAAGAAACCACTTGGGTTCTTAGCTCAATTGGAAAACATAAACAACGGCAAACAAAATCAACAGTATATCTATCCAAGGTCTTCAAGACATTAAGTAAGTTTCCCTTAATAATTGGTTTGGTGACCAAATTCTGGAAATGTGTTAGTCCATAGCCCTCTCCACAGAATTGAGGAAGAACTCAAGTCTGGTGGCTACATGGCTACAAAAATGACAGAGCAGATAACCACTCCCCCTCCACCACCAGCTCTTCCATTAAGTGTGAGCAATAAGCAAAAGGCAGATGATCTACACTAGCTTGCCTTTCCTTACATCCAAAAAGCTTGACAGCGTTTGATTTACAAAATAACTGCACTGATAAATAGGGCTGTGTGAGCTGACGGTATACACTACATTGCCAAAAGTATTGGGACACCCCTTCCGAATCATTGAATTCAGATGTTCCAATCACTTCCATGACCACAGGTGTATAAAATCAAGCACCTAGGCATGTGGACTGCTTCTCCAAACATTTGTGAAAGAATGCGTCGCTCTCAGGAGCTCAGTGAATTCAAGCTTGGTACCTGTGCAATAAGTCCATTTGTGAAATTTACAACAGAAACTCAGCCTTGAATGGGTAGGCCACATAAAATCACAGAGCGGGGTCGGCGCATCTGCAGAAGCTGCCAACTTTCTGCAGAGTCCAGAGCTACAGAGCTCTAAACGTCGTGTGGCCTTCAGGTTAGCTCTAGAACAGTGCGTAGAGAGCCTCATGGAATGGGTTTCTATGGCCGAGCAGCTGCATCCAAACCTTACATCACCAAGTGCAATGCAAAGCGTCAGATACATGGTGAAAATTGATTACATTAACAAGATTTTTATGTGAAATAATATAATAAAACTCAATTAAAAGCAGCACTCTACTATAAATTTTAAGCCTCATTATTTGTATTATAGCAGTGTTCAACTACATTTAAAGGTAATTTAATTGTTTTTAAAGGTGTATATGTTCTTAATTAAACAATAAAAGCCCCAAAAATTGCACAAGATTTTATGTAAAATTAAAGTTACAGACTTGTCATTATGGAATATTACCGTATTTTTACGAGTGGGTTATTTACTGTTATTTAACGGTATTTTTCTGGCGCCCCAGCTGCCAGAATATTTCCGTACTTTTACAAGTTGGTTATTTACTGTTATGTAATGGTATTTTTCTGGTGCCCCAGCTGCCAGAATATTTCTGTTTCACTTTTTTTTTTAACAGTGTACAGTATAGACTCAACCCATAGATAATATATAGAAGTTTCTGCATTAAAGATAGACTTTCTTCACTTCTTTTGAAACATACTGAGTGCAATTACTTCCTCACAAATAACACTTCTAGATATGTTCAAAGCATTTTAACCACACATTGTTTACATCCTTACTAGAAAGCTTTTTCTTGGCACATTGCTACATTTTGTGGCCTGTTATTGCCAACAATTGAAGTTCAGCGGAATAGGGAGAAACCAACAGCATGACTTGGATATCGGACGGCATTATGAATCATTTCTGGAAGCATTTGAATCCTGCATGGTTTACATCCATGTTTGCCAGCTCACTGTCTTTTTCACTGCATTTGCGGGCAAATTGCTGCACTTTCGCTTTACCAGTGCTCCATTTTGTGCCACTAGTGGGCAAAACCTCTACAGGGCACCTTTAATTAAGACTGTTCATGATAGTTTACACAGTGTGCCAATCTTTTTACATAGAACTGAAATAGGACTAATTAGTTATCAGCTAACTTAGAGACTGAAACAGGCCGCAGCAGCATTTCAGTGAATCTTTAAGTCTTCTTCATGCGGGTTGTAATTGCAGTTAATAAGTAAAACAGCCAGGAATCTTCCCTGTACTACTAAGACAGTGTGGGTGGGTTTGAATTTTTTTTTTAAGTTAGTAAGGCATAACTTTTTCTTCAGCAAGCTCTCTTTTATTTTTCTCTCGCTAGGCGTGATCCAGCATGATTTCTTTAGTCTCCCCTGCAGAGACACGGTGCCAGACAGAGGCCTTGAGCAAGTCAGTCACTTTCCTTATGTGTTGCTCAGCAAGAGTACATCCCTTCATTAGACTGCATCTCTTGACAGCACTACATGCCTCCCCAGCTTCTTTGACAGCTGAGTGGTGCACAAGAATGAGGCTCCCACCTACACACTGCTCATGCCTGGCTTGCTGCTCAGTGCCATGAACACATGCCACAAACATACAGTATAAACATACATACTGGGGCAACACGTAAGGTTGGTGAAATGCTGCTTTCACAAAACAACATCAAGAACCTGTGTAAACACCAAAAGCAGATGATGCAGGGGTGAAAAACAGTATGCAGTCTAAATTTCCATGGCATTTTATCACATTTACAGACTTGTGCTGAACATTACACTCAGCAAAACATTGTGGATTATCAGGAACCAAAGGAAACATCTATAAATCATGCATGCAGTGTGGTGGTTTTGAAAAGCTGCATTCACTTGGATTTAGGGTATGTTTAATAATATGTCACGGTAATGGTTTAGCAGGCCTCGTTTGATTTAGAACTCATCACACACCTGTTACTCAAAGCAACTTTTCCTGTAGGAAAGCAGCAAGAACTGAAAATATGATCAGCACAGTGTCTGTAGAATCTGCAGCCAGCCTTCAACAGTGCTGAAGGAATCTGAGCTGAGATTGAAATCAAATCCACAAGACCGCTGTGTGATATGATACTGAGGATGTCTGATGCCTAATTCATAATGTAACATCCCTTCAGGTAGAGAAAGAACACTGTGCTTCTAGCATTCATCCCAAACACTAAAATACAATAGTAATGACAATGAGAAGACTAAGAGAAGTCAGTGTGCTGTGCAAACAAAGTTCTTATAGTTACTGAAGGATAATAGGAATCTGTAACTCATTTTCTAAGGGTTATAGTAATGTAGACATCTATAGCGGGTAGCGGGAGTTACAGCTAAAATTATCCCATAACAACCTTTTTGGAGTGACAAAAGGTGGGTGACATCTGACATCACTGGTCAGCCTTAAATAAGGTCTAACAAGCAAAGCAACTTGAGACCCCTAACAGAGGCCAAAGAGGCCAAATTCTCTGCACCTAAGTTCTAAAGTCATTGGTCACAAATGCTACCAAAATCATCGAATATGCCAAAAGTCCCAAACATTTTGACAATGCATGCTTAACACAGCATTATGCTGAAATGCATCTGCAAAGAGGAGCATCAGTACTAAGTACAGACTGTCCAACAATGATTTTATAAACATGTAACAGTAAAGATGTTTAACCTGAGCCATCTTTTCAGCCTCGTTTACAAAGGGCCTATTATGTATCTAAGTTGAAGGGGTTATTTAGTATACCATTTGCATAAAATTGGGGGAATAGGACAGATTGAAATAAGAATGGACTAAGGGGGCTTTCACACCTACCTCGTTTGGTCCGGACTTTCGGACTTTTCAGTTTGATCTGAACCAAAATTGCAGGTGTGAAACCTCCCCTGGACGAAATTTGGTCTGACGAAAAGAGGTAGTCTCGGTCCGGACAGAACCATGGTTTGGTCCATTTCTAGTGTGAAAGCATTTTTTGGTTGGTTTGGACTTTCAGACTATTTACAAGAATTTTCGGCGGTTACCATGTGAACCTGAAACAAAAGAATTCACGGAGAAATGCATTGAAATGAGGTCACAATTATAAATCTCCCGTGACAACTCATCTTTTGATATAGACGGCCATTATGGAAGCAAACTACCACTCCCGTCTTTGGTCTCTCCTCTTTTCCTGACCGGCTGTGACGATATAGTGTTTGCACAACAAGGACGTTTATTTGGCAAATTTGAACGAGCCTCGAGTAGGCTATAGGCTAGTTGGTGCTGCAGGTAGTAATGCTATTATAATGATGTTGTGTCAACGACATACATCTGTTCATCCCTCATTCATTCATTCTTGTTAAAGCTACCTGTGGAAATGTGTACAAACGAATCAGTGTCAAGTATAGGGAGACGCGGCCCACATAGATGATGACGACAGGACGCAGGTCTGTCATGTAATGTCCTTTAGCGCGGTCGCATAAATGCAAAACTGACTGAATGTATCAAAATGTATCAAAACATAACTTTAGTTCGGACCTTGGTGCAAAATCTCCCCTAATGCAACTCACTAGTGTATTTTCATCAGACTATGCCTGCCTGTTACAAACACTCAAATCTTTGGGACCTGGCAGTCCCACACCAAACTGATGTGATCTGGGTTATCTTATGACATCAGTATGACATCATCAGGGTCATTGTTTCAGACATGACAGCTCCCCGTAGAGCCACAGAAGACAGTATGCAGCTGCAGGCTGACATTTAATGTGTAAAATTGCCCCTTTAACATATTATAGTGTAATTATTCAGTTCATCCCCTGGATTTTCCCACTTTCTATGAGGTTAAAAGAAATAGATAATGGCCAATAAGATATCATGTTTACAATAATTAAAAAAGCCAACTCAGAAATTGCCAGAAGTGAGCAGCTATGGTAGTAGTGTAAAAACCACTGTTGGCAAAGTTACATTCACAGACAAGCCAACACATAGCCAGCGCAAACAGACAAAGAAAGGTATTTAAAAAGTGATCATCTATAAAATTCAACCATCCACAAGGGAGCAAAGGCAATCAGTGGTGCAATGAGTGCACGCCAAGAAGCCAGTTTGCTTATTCATACACACATAGTAGATCAAAAAGCTTTTCATGAATAGAGTATGCGAGTGCTTTGCATGCGTGTGACAGCCGATTAGATCCGAAAAATTTAATGATGAATGAGTGAGGGGTAAAAAAAATCCCACCGCCATGCAAAACTGTAAATTTAGGGATACTGTATCCAATCGTCACATACTCTGAGCAATGGGAGAAAAGGAAAAAGACTTCCATGTACACATTGTTATATATTTCCTCATCATCTACAGCAGAAGCACAGAAAAACATCCCAATGTCAGATGATGCATCGTATCAATTTCCGACGGGTGCTCAGCTCATGCAGAAGGAAAAATAATTAAATCACAAGCTTTAATAAAACATAAGGACAGCAATCACCCAGTATGACAAAACCCCATCTGCAGACTATGAGGAAAATAACAAAAAAAAAACTGAAGGGAAGTGATAATGTTTTTGTCTTAATTAGCCTCTCTGGGCTATTTTTTCTACACTTTGCTGGCAACTGCATGACATTTTCCTCGCTCTAACCAGCCACTGCATACTAAAGTTCCAGTGACCTCAAAATGGATTTTCCTACACTGGTATGGTGAGCATGACTTCTCTGGTATGGTGAGGATGGCTGTGTCCTGCTACACAAAGAGGCAGCTTAATTAGGCTTTGGTTCATTGATGAAATACCTTCCACTATCTATCAGACAGTGGTTACACAGTGACCTTTCACTTCCTCAGAAAAACTGTAAATGTTTTTACAGCCTAGGTGTGCAGCCAATTCTCTAATTATTGTGTTTGAAACATGTTTTTCTCTACAAAACCCTTTTAACATTTAAGAATTTGTCAAACACGCTAGTGTTTATTTCTTTCTTGATGTAACCGACTGCTCCCGAGAACGTACTGCACGGTCCTGACTAGAACCGGCAACCTCGGGTATGGGAGCTGATGAGGAGGCTAAAAAACCTTGGGCACTAGTGTCGGTCGCCAGTGCGTCTCTTAAGGTGTCGGGGAGTGATGTTTTCTCACAGCACAGCCTCGCTGCACAGGCTCCCGTCACATTGACACAACAGCCCTACAAGAACTGCCTGAACAAAATCTAAAATTCAAAAAAATTTGAACTTAAATCAGAACAAATTGAATAATTAAGTAAGAAGGCCATATTTAGTGCACAGTATTTATTGTCTGCAATTTTATTTGAGTGTCCATGTTCTATTCCATTGTTAATTTTATGCAACACTTAGTGCCAGAAATTCCCACAATGGAAGGAAAAATGTGTCAATAAAACAAAGACTACTGTCTGAAAAAAATCCAATGCAATGTTACATTTCATGGATACGAAAAGGTACCTTTGTGTCAGTGATGACACAAATTAACAATGATTCACATACAGTAAGTGTCTGGAATCTCAAGTTACTCGCTACAGTCGCTATATTATAAACTAATGTTTATTATGTAGGGAGTAGCAAATGAGTGAATGAGGGAGTGATTTTTGGACACAGGTGAAGAATCTGATATTCATGCCAACTTTCAGTATTTGAGAGTTTCTTATATTAAATGCTGTGGACACATTTCAGATGTTAGACAAATACCACACCATATCACGCCCTAATGTCAAATACCCCCCCCCCCCCCCCCAACAGCAGAAGGTGGGAAAAGCAAGTCAGGGCAAAATGCCAACATGTGAAATTACAACTATTGATCTCTAGTGCTGGAGAATGCATTTCCACTGTTTTCAAATGCATTATTAAGGAGATGCTGTTTGCCACAACAGGTGGACAGCAGCCCAGCTCTGACAGAACCGAGGCAGTAGAGTGGGTAGCATTGTGATAAGAGCTACTGGCAGCTGTTTGTATGAGATTAGTATCTCCAGTGTCACAGATTGTTGTGCTGCCGTGTCTAGCACAATGACTTGAACAACAAATAATAATTTCATTCAAACCCTATTATTATTTCATGCACACCATGGCTAACAACATTATAAATTCAATAGCTGTAACAGGGTTTTTTCTTTTTTCAAATCACAGCATAACTCAATATGCTTACAGAGTGAACTTGTGGCATCCAGAGGAAAATGTTAATTTGAGAGACTGGAAAGGTTACAAATCAACTGTGTGCTTTAAGGGGACACAGGGTGGGATTAAAAAAGTATTTTTTCTTCTTCCCACTCCTTTTCACATATGTAAGGAAAATTGACAAGAGTTTCAAAAAATGTCTTTGGCTGTAACTATTATTAATTAATTTACTATTGTGTTACTTAATCATTTTGATTTGTTTATTTGATTGCATTTTCTTGTCGAATGTTTCTGTTTTACATATATTCGAAATAAACACTTAAATAATGAGGGGCTACTTGAGTAGGGTTTTGTACGGCTGTGGGAGGAGAGGAGAGGAAGGGGAGGAATGCAGGGAGTAGCGGCAGTGATGGGGAAGAGGTACAGTATGTTTCTGAGGAGCGCAGAGGAGTGAAGGTTTTTCTTCTTTAAGCATATGGCTCTGAGACTTGTTTGTGTGGGAAGCACTGAATAATGAATTCATAATGAGTGCTAGACTTTTGGACATTTTGCTGTGCTACTTTGGTCCCACAGGGTAGAAGATGTCTAGTCCTTTCTGCCTGATTATTATACAGGACATACAGCAGGATAAACTCAATCCAAACAAAAATCTCAAAAGCTCATTAATAATTACAACATTTGAGCAACGTTGGCAAATGAATGCCCTTTGCAACGAAATGAGAAGCACTGTGGTCTATTATGGTTATATAACCAGCACAAATTAACCAGATGGGTAATAAGGAGGGAAAAGTTGTTTACTCACATTTCTTGCTCTGTAAGTTAGGATGCTCTAACAGGGCCAGAGTGCACTACTCAATGTTGTATAACATCTAATAAAGTTTCAGGGGTTTTTGTTGGTTATATTTTACCAAAAGGCAATGCAGCTAAAAGTATTACTCTGCATGTGTGCTGGGGTTTCTGCTTCAAGTGTTTTTCTTTTTCTGTGAATGCTTCTGTTGGATTTCCACCAGAAAGGTTTGGTTGCTTCTGCTTGGCTTCTTGGTGCCGACCTTTGGACTGTATTTTTCTGAATTACTTCATTGATCCCTTTCCCGAAAACCTCAAGATAAGCCGCCTGATACACAATACCTAAAGAGTTCCATCAGCTTCACTCGACTTTCTCTTAAGGATTTCATGCCACACTAAAAAGGCTCAAAAGAAATGACTTTCTCTCACACCTGTATAAGCTCAATTTTTTTGCTTTTCATAATATCAAAAACAGTCCATCAACTCTGGATTACGGAGAGTAAAGTCACTAAACCTCTCTCTTTTCATTCCTCTTAGACGTTGTTGCATCATGAAAACAGACCATAATCCATAGGAGAAGTTCCAACACACATAAGCAACACTTAAATGCTGATAACACAATGTTATGTCACGTAAGACTCTTCACTTTGCCTGTACTTTAAGATTACTGCATCATGCAATGACTTTTCAAAATCAAAAAGCAACAACTTTAACATTAAAGTTATGTGTAACAGGAAATGTATGAGACCATGGTTTAGTCTAAATCTGTCAAAAGCTTGCTTAATCATTCCCCACCACTAATAAAGAAGAAGACCTATTTTATTGGTACAGTAATACAGTATATTGTTCCAGCTCTTATTACGCTCTTTTAGGTTTTGTAGTATTGAAATAAAGTCCTCCTGACAACAATTTAATGGGTCATTCAATGTTAATATCTAGCCTGTAAAAAGGCACCTGCAGCTATGAACCAGTTCGCTTTGGAGACCTGGTATAGATGATAGTAATTATGCAATGACCTATCTAACCTCCCTCATTTAATGTCTTTTTGTCACAAGCACTTTTGTCTCTCATCTCCCTCTGTTCATCTTTCAAAAGAAATCGTTTTACATCTGAGAGGCGTTGTGTTTTCATTACTTATTCAAAGTGTTTTCATTTTATTTTCAACATTGACTGAATAAATAAGAGCCAAGTGGGCAACAACAACAACAACAAAAAAATAGTCCTTCCTGAATAATAGATGGGCGAAATTGCTTGGGGAAAGGTTATCATTTTAGAAACTGAATTATTGAGCTGATTATGGCAGTGATGGGGAGAGGAGATCGCCACTGCAAGAGAGGGTCTTTGGGTTTATAAGGTGTGTGTATTTGACCTGAAAAATCAGAATGAATATACAGTTCGTCATCAGATAAAAATGTCCGACCTCAAAACCTGAGAAAAACACAGAGAGACAGAAAGGAAACTATGAAGTGCGGTCTTCGTGTTCAAACAAAGTGAACACTAGTCGCGGATGAGCTGAATAGAGAGAATACAGCATCTACAGCCGCTCCTCTGCGCTCTGCGATAATGTGATGTGGTTGGAGCTGTCCTTGGTGCCGAATCTGCAGGGACTCTTCCGACCACAAATTGCTGCAACTTCTGATCTGCATCAGCCTTGTGTGCGCGTGTATGTGTGTGAGAGAGTTTTCTGTTTGCGCAAAAACAAACAAACACAGCTGACTCTCTTGGCACCCCGCCACGCAAGCAAACCCTTCTCCGCTGCCTGCAAACGCGCGTTTTCCAGATGAATAAAATACAGCCAGAAATGACAAATAGTCGAAGTGATGAAAGATTTAACACGTGGGAGCCGGGACGCAGTTTCATCTCCTGAATGTGATGCTGCTTCAGGAGCCGATTAAACAGGAAACGGGGCGCGATTCCCTCCCCTCCGGTCGTGATGCAGTGAACCTGCTCTGCGCAGAACCAGGCTCGCTGTATAAAAACGGCAGACCTTACACAGACGGATTACAACAACAGGGGGACACGAGCGCAAAGCCACTGCGGCTCACCAAACCAAAAAAACAAACAAATCACAGCCCAGCACAAACGCCGATATGCGGGCCACGAAGAAGGCAGTCTGTTGGAGACTTTTTCTTTTGTCGTGCCTGTTTTTGGAAAGTTCATCTCAAGACTTTGGCGGACAGACGCAGTTCATTTGCACGTCCGTACCAAAGGATATGGACATATGCGCAGCCACCTTGCAAAACAGCGTGCCGGGAGAGGACTTGAAGACCACTGTTATGCAGCTGCGGGAGACGGTTTTGCAGCAAAAAGAGACGATCATGAACCAAAAAGAGACCATCAGAGAACTGACCTCAAAGTTGGCTCGGTGTGAGAGCCAGAGCGGCGCCGAGCCCGGGGACGCGCGGCCTGGGGGCAGGAGGAAAGAAGCTGGGGCCAAAAACACAATGGGGGATGTATCGAGGGGCCCCGCTGACACTTTGACGCAACTATCACAGACTTTACAGTCGCTGAAGCAGAGATTAGAAAATCTGGAGGTAGGCTGCTGCTTCTGAGGACATTTCCACACTTTGAGTGACTCTGCGCAAAGCTCCGTCGACCAAATTACAACCTTTTTTGTTGACTAATATAACAATACTACTAGCCCACTACTGCTACTACTACTACTACTACTACTACTAATAATAATAATAATAATAATGTGCGAATCAGGTGTCTGATTAACAGTATTAAATACAAATGTGCAATCAGAGAAAAATAAACCTTGCTTGATATAAAGTAGGTTGCTTGTCCAGTAGGCCATAGAGAAAAAGTCGATCTGTAATTATCCCCAATCAAATTCATTTTTTACAATGAGCTGAATGTTTCTTTTCCTCCTAACAGCAATTCAGCAGGAGTAACAACTCAGTGCAGGCGAACAGCCTCAAAGACCTGCTCCAAAGTAAAATCGACGACCTGGAGAAGCAGGTCTTGTCCCGAGTAAACAGCATCGAGGAAGGGAAGCCCGGACTTCGGAACGAGACGGAGCAGCGTGGGAAAGTAGAGTCCACCCTCACGTCTCTACACCAGAGGATCACCGACCTGGAGAAAGGTAGTTGGGAGGAGATTATAGGCATGTGCGCAATATAGTTACGGGGGTTTGGCACCGGTGGGCGAGTAGGGATTTATCGTGGAAATATTGACAATTGGGATCCGCAACCAGAGGAGAGATCAGATCGCAGTGAGGCCGGACAAAGGAAAAAAAATCTCTTCTTTACATCCAGTTTGGCATTATAAGCTTGTATGACCCCAGCAGTCGATTTAATGTTTTACTTATCCGCAGTTTCCTGCTCTAATTCATGCAGATTAAACCGCTTCAAACACGCATCCCTCCATTTTCCTTTGTAAACCATGTGAGAACTTCAAAACCAGTTTGGTTTGGGACACATTCGATACAGTACCGCCTAAAAAAGTGTGGCAGAAAAAGACAGAGATGTGTGGCGGACGAGGATGACGAGGTGAAGGTTAACAGCGTCATGGCGAGATTAAAGCAAATCTGGAGCGTGGCGATTGTGGATTTGTTGTGTAACGCCTGATTCCTATAAATCCCCAAGGTTGTGTGCAGTGATATATCTGTGTTTATGCAGCCTTCTCCAAAGTATCTGAAGCCAACTATTTTCAATTTCTTCTACACAGGTCAAAGAGAAAACAGGCCTCTGGATAAATTCCAGCTCACATTCCCGCTGAGAACCAACTACATGTATGCAAAAGTGAAGAAGAGTTTGCCAGAGATGTACGCCCTCACCGTGTGCATGTGGCTCAAGTCCAACGCGTCCCCGGGAGTGGGCACACCTTTCTCCTATGCAGTTCCTGGTCAAGCCAACGAGCTGGTCCTCATAGAGTGGGGAAACAACCCCATGGAGATACTGATAAATGACAAGGCATGTCTATAAGACAGTGGAAATGTTTATGTGCATCAATTCGATTTTTTAGGTTACTGCAGCAAAACATTCACGCCTTTTCTTCTGTCTTATTCTAGGTCGCAAAGCTGCCTTTCCTTATAAACGATGGGAAGTGGCATCATATCTGCGTAACCTGGACCACTCGGGATGGCGTTTGGGAAGCTTTCCAAGATGGCGTCAAGAGAGGGAGTGGAGAGAATCTGGCTCCATATCATCCCATCAAACCACAGGGCCTGCTGATCCTTGGCCAAGAGCAGGTAAAGAGCTGTTTTAAATGTCCCCCAGTTCCACGAAGGCAACCCATTCTGTTTTAAGACACACATGAAACTACATGTGGAGAGCATCTTCACTTTTTTCTTTACTGTAACAGGATGTTGTGGAAGGACACAATGTAGGGGGATCATTATGAGATAACCTATCACTTTGTTCAATACAATAAACAGGAGACATTAGCATTAGCAATGTGGAAAAGTAATTTTTCCATTTCATTGTGACTTTAAAAAACAATCAGTTTTCCATTTTTTAATAAGGTCTAACTGGAACTCATCGATAATCCCAGTGGATTGAAGATGCGCGTCCCTCATCCAATTTAATCAGTCAAAAATAAATAAATAAAATCCAGATAATCCATAGAGAAAATTGTGTTCTTTCCATGAAGCAGCAGGAGGCGCAAACTCATATCACCCTTGATTAAATCCATTTATCTTTACCACAGGACATGCTCGGAGGAGGGTTCGACGCCACACAAGCTTTTGTCGGAGACCTGGCAAATTTTCACATCTGGGATCGGAAACTGTCTGTCGGGGAGATATACAATCTAGCTACGTGCAGCAGCAAAGCGCAGGTGGGCAACGTTTTTGCATGGATGGAGACGAGCCTTGATATTTACGGAGGTGCCTCGAAGTGGACATTTGAAGCTTGTCGCCAGCTCAACTGAACTGCAGAGATGAGTGCATTCGTCCAAGCCACTCTGTCTGTTACAGCATTGGTAAATCAATTTGAAAGAGCAGGAGGCGAATATTTCAATGAATAGCATCTGGATTTGTTATAGATATTTGAAAACATAATTTGTGGACACTTGATAGATTTGTACCAGATTCCCAATGGGGGGGAAATGGACACTTTGGCATCATGTGGTGCCTGACTAGCATATCAGGCCTACTTTCATATGAAAAAGCATCTGATGAGGCCCCAGAGAGCAAGGGATGCTCCCAGAGGCCTTCAAAAAACCCGACAGGCCAGCATCAAAAGTCCAGTAGGAGGTCATATAGTTTTTAACGAGCAGATGTCACGCAATTGAACAAAATGACTGAGTTCTTCAAACCGTCTTTTCTGTCTCGACTGCCAGGGATTTTCACTGTGAAAAGGGACATAGCGGACTTCGTTAAAAAGGAATGAGTTCTTCAAGGAGGTCATGAAATAGACGACGTTGTTTCTCTCTCTCACTCTTCTGTCTCTACCACCACCCGCTTGACGTGATTTTGTGTAAAGATTGCCAACATTTGAGCCTGAGTGCCTTTGGGCTGTTGAAAAAAAAATCTCAGCACATTCATTATGATTTGCAGAGTGTTTGTGTTTATTTTTCTCGTCAATTAATTCTCAAAAGGTGTTTCCTTGTAACACTCTGAATGATGTCGGATCTGACAGTTTATTGTAAAATGCAGCTCGTTGATGATAATGACGCATTTTGCAGATGTTTGTACTTCAATGGGAATGTTCTCTGTACAGTAACAGCATGTCTTAACTTCTGTAAATGCTGCGTCAGCATCTGATCTTTGCTTCTACTATCCTACTTTTGGGTTGAGATTTTATACTGTATTGTTATATGCTTAAAGCATGGCAACACCGAGAGATTAAAAAAAAGTTCTAGTTTTTGTAATAAATTGTGATATTTGAATCATATACAGGTGTAAACATATTTATTTGAGAAATCTGAAACTTTGCACATCTTTATGTCATACAGATCCAATGAAATTATGGTCTCAATTGGACACATGGGGGTGCTACAATTTAAGGTCTAAATTTTACCTGTGTACTAATGGACAGAACCTTAAACCTGCTCTCCAGAGTGTGCATCATAAGATTGCCAATTGGGCCATTACATTTATAATCAATAATTTTACAGTAACAATGGATCATGGGACTATTTGCATGTGAAAGGGGTTGCTTGTAATGATGAACGAGTGAACAGACACTTTTCTCAATCAACTCTGAAATCCCATTCAGGTCTGCAGAGTGTATTAGCATTTTTTTTAAAAAGTCAATGTTGTGGTGTTATGGCTCGCAACTTTACTGTTTGGGTTCTCACTGCTCTCATCAGCAGTTATTTTCAGCAAAACAGCACTAGAAACCCATTGCGTGTGCTCAGCACCAAATAGCATATAAGGTTAACGTCCACATAGTGCAGCATTTAGCAGCTAATGTTCCCCAAAAACTTCTGAGGAGTTTGTGGAGATCAAAACCGGACAGATTCGCAAGGTGGCCTCCAAATGAGTGCTAGTGGTTAGTAATAAGTTTGCTACAACAACCTAAAAAGGTTTTGTTATGTCAGCATGTTTGTGCTGCCCATGCAGCCCAAAAAAATCAGTTAGCCTATTACAGGTGTGGTGTCCGAACAATAATGCTGCGATGATGTGTTGAGAAGAAATCCGCTTGACACTGTTCTTGATCATAAAAGTTTATTACATCAAGGAGTTCAGCATCAATTACAAGCTCTGCAGCAGCTTGGAGAGTGACCCAGCCCGATGGCCACTCTGTCTCTCTGTACATCAAACACAGCTTATATAGGACATGTTTAGGTATCTGCTAAATACCATACAAGGGTCTGAGTCTGCAAACTAAGGCTCCAATCTATATAAGAGCAAAGTTCTATAGGATAAGTGTAGACATCTTGTTGGACACCAGATAAGGGTCTGAGCCTCCACGTAACCACTGACCTCTACTCTCCCCTTAAAGGTCACTAATCCTCTATCTAGCTGCTACAGTGCTATGTTAAACTGTTATGCGTCAAATGCACATATGTTATACACCACACAGGTTTAATATAAACTTTGTATGATAGTGATCATGAACAAACAGGCTAATGGCATTACAAAAAGCTGGCCATCAAAAACCTGACCGACTGTTGAATAACAGTAGAGCAGCATTTTCAAATCAACTGTCCAAAGGCACCAGAAAGGCCATTAAAAACATCCCCCCGAGGCCGAGACAGTAAAAATAATGTGAAAAGGTTATTTTCCCCACTATCCCCACTATGGCTTCTTGTTTTGTCGACCAATTTGCAGCTCATCTAATTCTCACAAAACCTGTCTCATATGCACGAGGGACCACAAACATATTTTCATACATTCAAAAGCGCGTCTTATCACAACGATGCAACAAATTCAGTATGAGAGAAAAAAAATTCATCGCTAGCTAGCAATATATGTTAGGTAGTTTATTCTCACAAGTTTAGTGTAAGTCAGTGAATTAAAAGTGGGACATTGCAATAACTCAATAAGCATTCATTAGTATCGAAAGCTCACTAATGTTGGGTGAAAATACGTGCACTGTCATTGTAACAGAAATATATCTGCATGTGGGATTTGAAGTTTTCATCCTTTGTCCAAAGAGGATTAAGAAAGTGGAAACGCCATCTTTCTATAGTGAAGTATCAATCTCAAGGCAGTGAAGTACAAAAGACCTTCCAGGGGGGTACACTGTAGACACCAGCATCTTAACTGAACATAAATCACGTTTGTAAAAAGAGGAGAGAAAGACCAATACAGCAGTGTACACAGACCATGAGTACACACATTTTTACACACAATATTGTAAACACATGGCTATTCTTGTCAACAAAAGGTTGGCTTTGAGGTCATACATCTCAGTCGTGCAGTTTCTCTGCAAATTAATCACAGATGACACCGCTCGCATTAGAGGATGCAGGTTCTGAAGGTCCTTTCTTTGTTGTTAGAGAGGTTGTATGGTCCCACCATAGTCGGGTCATGTGTCCCACAAATTGGTTTCCATTCTTTGCCTCTAAGACAGTGGGGGTCTTTTCATCAATAGGGTTTTCCCCAGACACCAGTCAAACTTCAGTTCATACCTATCGCACAGCCATTACAGACAGCTAGTGTGACACATCTGGGGTTGGATTTCAGTGCAAATTCTTTCTGTTGGGAATCACAAGTCACACACAAACAAAGGAACACACCTACGTATACACACACACACACACACAGACCTGTAAAGACAGACACACACATTCACAGTATGATCTCTTGCTGAGTGGCCACAGGAGGCCTAGAAAGTAATCGACTTCCTCCACCGCATCCACCTGGCCCTGTTGACCTACAGAGCACATTTGTCAGAATCACATCTTTTTTCTCTTGACCTAAATCTTGCCCCAGATCTTGTCAGGTATATTTTTAACACAGCCAACCTGTTGACCTCTCTCCAGCTTTCCTCAAGTCCTAATTGGTTAGGAGGAAAGGTCAGATATGAGATGATTTTTGACCACCACATCTGGCTCCTCTTATGACATAAATTCATCACATCTGACTTTATTTTTCCACGGAGCATGGTCTATGTTACATTACCTTGAAATTACATGGAGGCAAGGCAGACAGACCTGAGCAATTTTAACGAAGTGGTGATGTGGATAGCAAGCCTTTACCATCATGCAGTACCAGCATCCCATTTCATGATTTGGAGCTGGATTTGCCTGTTCTGGGTAATTGCTGCTTAAAAACACAGGTAAACGTCCATGTGTCACAGCAAACACAAATTTAAACTTAATAAGCTCAGAATGAAATCCGTGTCCTGTACAAAACAACACAGAAATAAACCTAGACTAAGAGCTTTGAGCTAAAGTCTGACATAAGCATGCTCACAGTGACAATGTTAACACATTCATCTTAATTTAACATGCTAGTATGCCAACATTTGTACTAAACACGAAATACAGCTAAGGCAGTATGACAGATGTTTCATCATAAATTATTTGTCCAAAGTACTGGACAAATTCATCCATGACCTTATATCTAGCACCATCATCAGGTACAATTTTCAAAGTTATTACATTTCATCCTGTGGGACCATTAATGTGTGTATCAAATTTCACTGCCATCGATTCAATAGTGAGAGATATTTTTCCAAAAACCAAAAATGTCAACATTGTGGTGGCGCTAGAGGAAAAGTCAGGGGATCAACAAAGTCATCAGGATTCATCCTCTGGGAACCATGAACGTCTGTACAAAATGTCATGTCAATACATCCAATAGCTGTTGAGAAAGTGCCTAGTGAATGACATTTTGAATGTAATAAATTGCCTAAGATATGTCATTTGACAGACCGATTCACTCCGCGCAACGTAATCAACACAGCCACTCGCTTGCTGTGAATTGTCTGGAGAATGATCTGCTCGATTCACACATGGGCTCGGTCCGACATTACACAGAGTTTGTACTAGGGAGCTGGTGGGGTGAAGTTTAATATACGCGCCAGCTGATTCTGACATTTGCATTCTCAGATACAGCTTCTCTGGGTAATGTCTAGATAAGTTCAGGGTTGCAGTGCATGTGTGAAAGGGACTTAAGAGACCCTGTCTCCTATATTCAAAATTCACTGTGGGACAGTTGAAAATATCCACTACCCATAGACTGCTTACTGTGCTTTATAAGGCAAACACATCAAATGTCTTATCAAGTGGCTGATGAAAAATTCATGACGAGAGAATATGAAAACAAACAAAAACTCCATGTCGGTGTGAGAGAAATTTAACTGTCCCACAGATGCTGAATGCGAGCGGTTTTGGCAGAAAATATTTGATTTGAGACACGGGTCACAATCTGATAATAAATGTTGTTCAGAGAAATGCATTTTTAATGGAAAAGAAATTATCTGCATAAATTTGGGAAAAAAGTGATAGAGTTTGATAGTATATCTAATAATATCAGTATCCTTTTATTGGATCACCGCAGAAATGCTGAGACACGCCTTTATTTTTCAAAATTATTTGGCATTTTTCTTGGTGGAGTTATGTGGTTAACAGGTGAGGTATGGGCCATATACATGTCACGCTCGGGGTCAGTGGCAGATCTTGAAGCAGGATGGCCTCCTTGGAAGTAATTCGCTGTCAGTAATCAAGACAGCTGCACTGATAGGAATGGCTGTTGTGTAGGAGCCGAGGCTAGGTGATACTGTATGATGTTTTTGGGGCATGTCTGCATTATCAGAGGTGTACAGACTGACTGTCTCTGCTTAGAATGCAATACATGTGACCTCCAGATCGCAATATGACTTAGGGCATTTGAGTCTAACTTCCAGTAGGATGGCTACACACATTTAGTCACATTTGGTCGTGAATGAGACATCCTGAGTTTCCTGAAACCTTCTTCTTCAGTAGTAGTTGACTCGCTCACAAGAAATTCCATCCCAATTAGTATTTGATGGCTCAGAGTGGAACAAGATTTATAAAGTGTTGGTCTGGATTCAAACCAACACACACTGTCACAAAACACCAGGATGTCTTTTGTTTAACACTGTGTCCTTTTCTACTCACTTCTGATCCAGTTGTCATAGGTGCTATGAGTAATATCTAAAAGCTTAACATAAATATTATACTAAAATTCTTTTCATTCATTTGTTGCTATGTGTAGCGATCCAGTTACACAACAAAACAAGGGTTTTGGGCCCAAATGCAGACACAGAGGGATGAGGAGTTTTATTTAAACAAACGGGTGACAACTTAAAGGTGAGGTTGCCGTAGAAAGTCCACAATACAAAGCGTGATAATCCATGACAGAAAATAAGGCATAATCCAAAGACAAGAACAAAGCAGCAAACCATCCAATGACTGACTGTGTAGAACAAGAATGAAACAATGGACCGGCAACGAACAACAGACAGACCACCATATGTACACATACAGGAAGGGAGAGGATATTGAGACACAGGTGAGCTCAATCAGGGAAATGAGAGAGGTACAACAATCAAAGACAGGAAGTAACACAAAACTAGAACACTGGAAGCAGACACAAAACAGAACAAAACAAAACAACAGAAGGAACGCATAACACAGAGACAAGACCATACAGAGGCAGGGAAAGAACATAAGGGGGGAAACTAAACAAAACCACAAGAAAAACCAAATACCAGAAAACCCCCAAACTGTGTTATTGTAATTATGTAAACAATTATAATTGGCATAACACAGAACAGTAATTGCCTGCATTAAACGTGCTTTAAATGCTGCCAGTGGTTGTTTGGCAGAAAGACAAAAGCAGTTTGGCTGAAGTGGTGAAACAGAACATACATGAGCATGAGACACACATCCATCCATACTTGTCCTTAATCTCAGAGCTACTTCTGCAGCTGTCAGGGTGGTGCTCAACCCTCCATGCCACTGAATGAATAATTGATTTCCTTCTGACATGGGAAATTCCCCCTCCAGTGTATCACCCAACAACCCTCAGTCCAAATATATGCAAAACATGTCCTTCCTCAAGGGAAAGGCAAACACAAAACCACACTACTATTTCTTTAATACTTCCATGTTGCCAGAGTAGGTATCTAATTACTTCTCAGGGGGAGAGACTATTTTGGATTTTTTTAAAGTGTAAAATCTATAATCACTCAATTTTGTTTGTACTTTACACACATTTAATAAACTCTACAGTGTACACTATAGGGACATATACATATTGAGCCACATTGGCAGTGTGACAATCATTTTGAATTTCCAGCAGATGGCAAGGTGATACTCACTGCAGGATGGCCCATGACAAGCCAGCACAACCACAAAGAAAGGATTTTTACAATTAGAGGGTTTCATGTCTACCAAAATAGAATCAATCTAAAAACACACTCTGTTGTTCATTATCCTAATTCAACAGGCTCTATATGCTATAGTGCTGATGGCATGAACGCAATATTCTTCATCTTATTAAGCTTCTCCAAATCCAAAAAAGCACATACAGACAGGGATTGGTAAACTCTCAAGACCCCTTCAGTATCTTTGCATAAATGAAGAGCTTGTCCACTCTTCCAAGACCAACATGGAATCTGCATCCAGCATAATTATAACGGCATAATCTTAACTGCTGACCCGTGTGATACCATTATAGTTACAGCAAACCTTCCAGGTCACTTAAAAAAAGAAGAAAAATGGAACCACCTCTGTCTGTCTGTCTGTCCACGACCTCCATTTACAACCAAAAACAAAACAGCCCAACACTGCAACAGCCCGTTGTTATTATTCAAAAGTAACGCTTTGGGAGTCTGAACTTGTGTGGTCAGTGCATCTCCTTGGACCACACTTTCTTGTCTAAGGAATGGCAGAGCAGATTAATGGTGCATTCCTACAGTTCCTGGTGGCCTTCATGCTCTTGGCTCAGTGCCCCTCTCTGCAGCTCGTTACTTGTTGCCTCTGCACACTGAAGGATGAGGTTTGCATTTTCCCTCTACAATGGTCAGATTAAAATTAGGATTATCTGTAGAAGGGATTATTATTCAGCGTTTATGGACATTGCTGTATCTATTGTGGGCCCGGTACTGATAACAATACATAGAAAAGCATTGTGTTTTCTTAAGTTATCCATATATTTTAGACTGGCAAACATGACAGAAAAAAAGTTTCTGAGCTGCTTTTACCACATCACAATCATATTTAGATCTACAGGTGTGCATGATACTTCTTCAGTGTACGTCCATCAAAAATCCCTCTGTCAATGATTCTTAACGCCACAATACCATCTATCTGGAGAAGCAACATCTTTAAATTCATAAAATGCAAAACCAAAATAATCTTGTAAATTAATGGAAAAACACTAAAAGTGAAACTGAGGGCACTTTGAAATGGCCACTCTTTCATAAATTACAGTTATTTGAATGGCTTGTACTGGTGTGAAGTATTCAGGTTTTGGGTCTCTACTGTTGTAAGTTGTCAGATTTGGTAAAGATTCAAAGCTCCTTTGTTTGCCACCTGTTTATTTACTTCCACAGTGTGATGTGCAAAGTGGGAAATATTTTAGCTTGCTAATTAACATCCCACATAATCCTGAATTTCCAAAATGATGCAAACATCAATAATATTCACCATAAATCTGATATGAACGCTACATAATTTCATCTCCTCTTAGTCATAATATATCCCTTTCTTTCCTTCTTTACAGCATCTCTCTCCTTCTTGGCACCCTGCCATGGCTGGGCTTTATCCACAGGTGTCTTGTGACAGAAGCTGGCACCACAGGAATATTTTTCATGAAGATGCCACAATCCATGCACCCTCCAGGAGCAATGCCAGGGGCTGTTTTCCATAATCAGGTCAATCACAAACAGCCACCACAGAGCTCTCCATCTCTTACTTCCACCACATGCACACACACACACACACACACACACACACACACACACACACACACCAGGTACAGCAGAACGTGGAGGTCTGCTCTGTATCTGTGAGTAATCATCAAGAGTATCAGCACTGAGGCAAGCAGTGACGGAGGAAAACAGGTGTCCTCACCTAACCTGACAGAGCAGGTGCAACATGAGGCAGCAAATTCTGGTTTCTTGTTTTGTTTTGTTTTTAAGACATAACTCAACAGTAACTTTGTGCATAAAAAAAAACTTAAACTAAAAATGACACCAGAAAACAACTCAATAAAAATGTATCTGGCAAGTGAGACACATTGTTGTACTTCCAAAGCAATAATAAAGTGAAAAATTGCAAAATGAAAGTGAAGTTTCTGTTTGGACAGAACAAGTGGAATATTTCCCCACAGGAGAGCAAGTTGTTTTGGAGGATATGGTATACTTTTTCTGAATTACGATAAAAGCTGTGAAGTTCAGTATAATGTGAGTGAAGGACGGCGCCCCTAAGCTTGTTATCGACGGAGCCGCTTAATAGAAATACAAACATTCCAGAGGTCAGTACTGTACCGCAATCAAGGCACAAACTAAACTACTGAAAAGCTACCAGCACAAATGAATAGATGGAATGAATAGATGGATTTCTGTCAAGGTACACTCAGTCTACACTTAATAGCTTCAGTATTCAAGAAAATAAAATGTCAGATTCAGTTTGTCCTGCAAAACAACTGAAGGACATGTATTGTTGTTATGTACGCCAAATGCATCCATTTTGTCTAAATTTTATTTAGTGCAGAATGGCAATATACATTTAAATTTTAGGTTGCAGATTCTTAGGACTCATTATATTTAACTCTGGGAAATAAATCTTGGTCACAGAGAGTGTGGGTAAACTGTGATTACTAATCAAAGGGTCCTGGTCTACAATAAACGTCTGCCAGCGTATGGGTGAGATGTTAGCAGACAAATGGCTTGTCCAACGAGGCAGTGAGAAACATCTTGAGTTATATACATGTATTTGCATTTCCTTTAGTCAGCTCAGGAAGAGCCACTGAGTGTATGCTAATATCCCAGATGTGGTATGCCATTTGTTTTGCAGTTTAACAGTGGCTGTTGTGTTTGCACTGTCTTTCTCTCCGCGGCCACATATAAAGAAGTGATTCATTACATCTTTGACTCTGTACTCTTCTTCTTTGGGAAGAAATTTTCTTTGACAAAGTATAATATGTGACTCCAAACTCTTCACTGCAAAAAAGGATCCATTTATTAGAGATTTAAAGTGCACAGTTTTAGGGGATTATATCGCACTGGCCAAACTGCCAGCCCACAAAGAAAACTTCCATTATTTGGGAAAGCTGTTTGGTTAAGGTCCCTTGCCACTACCCTGTATAGTATTATATACTGGAGAATGTGCTGTGATCAGTGCTCAATGTCAGAGCCACTGACAGTATTGTTAGGCACAATCACATTCTTGGACAAGAAATATTAACTGGAAAACTTAAAGTTCAAGGTGACTAAAAGCAATTACAAATGGCACAAATAAAGCAGGGGTGCAAGAAATGAAATTCAATTGACAAGATACTATATAAGAAATAAACTAAAGTATTAGGAACTCTGTGTCATACCAGGATGTGTTAGTGGAAAATAAAGTTAATTAAACACATGGAAGTGGTTAACTCATTTTATCCTTGGAGAAACCATGTTAGGATGGGACCAACCTTTCAGCTAAACACATGTATTTGTGATTACAGGTATGAGGAAGAATACAATATGGTGATGCTGCCCAAACTTCTACAGCCACCCTTGACAACTGCAAAAGATGTGAGAGAACTTAGTAGAGCCCTTGACCCAGCTGAAGAAGATAACATGTGAGTAGTAAATAAAGGTTAGCAATGTGCGCTCCCATGAAATGTGCACGCCTGTTACGCACATAATGCGCGTGCATGTTTTGCGGGAGTGCGAAAAAAATATAATTCATAAAAAAATTTATTTAAACAAACGTGTGTATTGCGCTTATACAGATGAATGGAGCAGAAAACAACCTCACACCTGCATTGACACGCTACCCTGTTTTTATATCAAAGGACCTAAGGGGAAAATTACGCAGAAGCTTTTTAACAAAATTTTCACTGATGCTCAAGAGTACATACTACGTGGTGTTGGGTTGGTGCCAACATGTGAGTGCAGTATTCGAGACATTGCAGCAGGTGCTCTACAGATTTAGCTAAGGAACCCTTTTCTCATTGCTTCGCCTAAATGGGTAGTTAGAGTGGAGGACAGTGTGAGCACAGTAGTTAAGGAATCTCTGGACATCTGAAAGGGGGAACAACACTAAAAAACAATGGGGAATGTGTCTAGTCTACTAAACTATGTCAAAAAGAGATACATCGTGTATAAGATGAGAGCACTGTTGTGTGAAGCTGCTAACAATGTAATATTTTATATTCAAAATCAGATTTTAACCGTCTTTTTAACTTTTTAAAGCAGTGTGGAAAGTCCATTTTTATCTCTGGTCCCATTCCCACAGTTGGTCGCGGTGCTGGCCGATTCAGTAGACTCCTTGGCCTCCACGACTGGCTCCAGTCCGCCTGCAGGGCTCATCGTGTGTGTTATGTGGATAATTTTAATATTTTCTGGCAAAGAATGTCTCTTTTTAAGACAGACGGACTTCACCCAAACAAACGGGGCTCAGAAATGTTAGCTGCTCACATACAGCATGTGGTGCGGTCCACACATGAACCTTGGTGTTTGGTTTGATAGTAACTTAAATTTCGAGCAGCACACCACAAAGCTTGTTCAATCATGTTTTTATCAACTTAGAAATATAGCAAAAATTCGATCTATGTTAACTTTTAAGGACACCGAGACCATTTTACACGCCTGGATTATTGCAACAGCCTTTTCACCTGTTTAACCCAAAAATCTATTGATCGACTCCAATATTTTAGCTTCATTACACTGGCTCCCAGTATGTTTTAGAATTGATATAATAGAATTTGATATAATAGAATTATATTTCTGAACTTTTAGTCCCATACACACCAGCACGTACCTTGAGATCCTCGGGCAGAGGTCTGTTGTCTGTTCCAGAGTCTCGACTGAAAACTAAAGGGGACAGAGCGTTTGCTTTCAGGGCCCCGAGGCTCTGGAACAGCCGGTCAAATCAGGTCGGCTGAGTCAGTGAACTCTTTTAAGTCCCTTCTTAAAACATACTTTTATAGGAGAGCCTTTCCCGATCTTATTTGACTTTATTTTATCCCTTTTATTTTATTGTATTTTACTAATTTTATATGAATTTTTCATGCTCTTATCTTGTTTTTTTTGTATTATTCCTTACACTTGTTAAATCACTTTGTAACTTGTTTTTGAAAAGTGCTCTACAAATAAGGATTACTATTATTATTATTATAATATGTGACACAGATAGGATACTATGTTGTTCTAGATTTGAAAAATGTGTTATTGAATGTTTGAATGTGTCAGACGAATTACCTCTGGATGGCATACCATTGGTCATGGGTTTTGTTTTTGTACTTTTAGTATTGATTTGTGTGTTTTAATGCTAACCAGAAAACAACGTGTCGATGTTGCTGATGTGATGTATTGCTTAACTGCATCTTTGGTTTGTAAAAACATAGGTGCTTGTACTGATTTTCTGAAAAATGTATACTTGTAATCATTGCTGACGGATATGTTGCTGGAAATAAAATACTTGAACACAGACGTTGAAGTGTCAGTCTTTGTAACAGATCATGGAGGAGGTGATGAGAAATATATACTATGCGAAAAACGCAGGGGCTTACGGAGGCATGCAAAAACTGAATTTTTCATTTCAGCTAGCACCGAGGACTACCTGGATCTAAACAATACATTTCTATACACACGTGTAAAAATCACCAAAGCTAACGGCAGAAACCTGGATCAAGCAGACGAAGTAGACTTTATCAACTACCCTGGATGTACAATATTTTCAGGTTGACATATTGTTGGGGGACTGACTCATAACGCAATCATCAAACACATATCCTTACAGGGGTACAATAGAATGCGACTTTCGGGTTAACATTATGTCAGCAAGCCTGTTTGTAAAGAAAATCACCGTATCTCCGGCTATTAAGCTAGCGCATGCTAAGGCATTAACGCAAGGCAATGTTAAATATCCCATAGACACAGTCGGGGTAGTAGTGTTAGATTAGAGGCTTGTTTTAGAAATCCGCTTCAACGCACAATAAATGCAGTTATTTACGCCACATATGATTCTATAATTGAGATATCATCAAGAAGACAGGTTCTCATTGACTTTTTCTAACTTTAAAAAACGATAGTATGAATACGATAGAATTGTCAAAAGTACTTGATAAGGTAGTAAAGCAAAGCATCTTTCTTGGAGTATTTGCTAGTGACCAGCTTCCTAAATCAGTTATTACAAAGAGACTCGCCATGTTGGTGGTAAACACAGACCCCTCCCACCTGGGAGGACAACACTGGGTCGCTATCTATATTGACAAGCAGGGTGTGGGATCATTCTCACAGTTTTGGGAACTCTCCGGTATACTCACATTTTCTAGAATCCTTTTCTGTCTTTCTCAACAGTCAAGTCCGCGCAACATAGTGTGCAGTCAGTAATTGTATGTTTTATCTCTACCATATGGATAGAGGGTTATCTTATGACAATGTAATGACTAAATATAGTAATAAACTTGCATGCAACTGCATGCAACGTCATGCAATGATTTTATGATGTGCAAATTTGTGAAACAAATACAACCCTCGGTTGCATGTTGACAAAATAATTATGCAGAATGTAACCAGTGTGTCCAAGTATCAGATTATTTTAAATGTGTGAAATAATATTAGAAGCTGTGTGTGAATCATTATCAAAATGATTAATAGATTGAAACGTGTACGACAATGTTTTTTGTTATTTCTCTATGTATTTATTTAAAACCAATAATGATATACAATAAAAATCCAATCACTCAGTCACATTTTAGGAGATACAAATGGACTTGTGTGTTAATCAATGCCCTCTGGTAACAAGAGATGTAGATGGTCTAGTAATAAGAGGAGAAGATTCTCCAGAAGTCTTTCTCTTAAACTCATCAATTTAACTTTTGACTTGATTTGGCACAACTGATAAAGGTATATTCAATATTGCCAATGATTGCAGATTTTCATCCCAACCTGTAGGTCTCTGGCTGTCAGACACGTTGTGACAGCCAGCCTCTTATCAAATCATACACGAGACCCTTTAATAACATTACCATTAAACACAAACTTCCCACGCTCAGTCCATGCACATCTGTTCTCCAAAATATGCTGAGCTTTATTCCTGCTGTGCTTTTGGCATGTTTTTTAAAATTTCTTCAAAAACAAAATCTCTTCCTTCTTGATTCTTCTGCTCTGAAGAGTGAAAATCCTCAGTGACCGGCATTGACAAAGTTAGGGCCCGATTTACTTCTCGAATAAAGAGTACTAAATTGCGTGTGCATTCTAAAATATTGCACGTGCAATTTTAGTACCTGTTATGGGTGATTTATTATTGCGTAGATGAGGTGGGAGTATTTAAATTAGGGTTTTGCGTGTTTTAATGGTTTCCGCCATGGAGAGTCAGGAGAGAAAGCAGCCACTGCGTAAAAACCTTGGTTAGTTTCGTTTAGTGCGTCCCGAGTATGTGGAAATCGTATGTACCTGCCCATCCTGCCTGAGATTGGACTAAGTACTTGAGACACCACACCTGGAAAAACTGCTTTGGGAAACAGCAGAAAGAGCTACAGTATGCTACAGTATGGGTCTCCTTCTGGCAACAATAACAGAAGCCATCTCTGCACAACACTTGGCGGTTTGCACCTTCCTTTCATATGTATTAAATACAGAGGATGTTGCACTCACTTGAAATTGCATTTAGGCTTGGTAGATCACATTGTGTGTATTCAATAAATGTATTTGCATGTTAAGCCCAAATTGCATATTCATTAAGACAAAAGCACTAAATGAACAACAGGTGCTATCTTGCGCTTTTGAAAGACGTCACTCTGCGTGCACAACGTTAGTAGATCAGCTTACGTGCTAATTTGCTGGTCATATCAAGTTTGCACACGTTTTTACTCACGCAAACCTTTAGTAAATCAGGCCCTTGGTGTGTTCTGATCTCTTTCTCCTTGTTTTACCATGAAGAAAAATCTTCGGATCCAGAATGTCTTTAATAGTACGATCCAAGGCATTTTCAACAGTTTCTCGAATAAACTCGTGTGCTGGAGGTCTTCTTAAAAGATCACGTTGTTGTTTAGGTACCAGAAACATTTTTTGTGCATACTCCATAGTAATCTGAATTTGTCTCGAAGCAATAAGACTCGCTATAAAAGGCACAGCGATACTCAGGAGGGGGAGAAGAAAACAGCCGGACTGTTTAAGCATCGTCTACAACGGTCCCTACAACCCCGCCTTTATCCAGTGATGCCTTAACTTTTTCTATGAAATAACATGTAGCAGTTTCTTTCTTTTAAATGCAAACCTTTTTATTGGCGATTAGTGATTAGTCTAATCCCCGCCTTCTTCTTTTTTCATTTTTGATACTGTGTATTATTTAAGGGATTTTACTTTTTAAAACATTTTTGTAATTTATTTTTTTAATTGAAAAGAGACAATGTACACTGATCAACATTCAAGCAAATGTAAGCGTACCCGAGTTAGCCACAGGCTAGTTCTCATCGGCAGTGACCTTGCCAGATATTATTAGGTATCCTAAAATAGTAAACTGTTTTAATACAATAAAATACATTATACAATTGACAAAAGGTAAAAAATTACACTGTGTTAAAAATCACAAATAATTGAGTAAACAAGATGAGCAGATCAAATCTAAAAATAGATGATACAGTTATTGTTGGTGGATGGGACCAGCGTCAGTGTTGACAGTGTTGATTTTCAATAAGCAATTTCTTCCATTACTTTTAAATGAGTAATAGGATGGAGACTGTAATACAGGTTTTTTGAGTGGGATTGTACAGTCCCTCCTAGCTGCTAACTAGGACTCTGTTAGCCAAACTGAACTTTACTTTATTACAGACCTTCTTTATATGGGTTTTAAAGGCAAGGTTTGAGTCCAAGTGTAGTCCTAAGTACTTGTATTCTGAGACAAGTCTGTGTCCTGAAATGAAAATGTCTCGCTCTGCGTCTATGCAGGAACTTTTGGAAAGAAACAAACAGTTTTTGGAACATTCAGTTGCAAACAACAGTGGTTAAGCCAGGATGTGACCTTCACTAATACAGCTTGATTGCAATCTCTTCAGCAGTCATACCATGAGTAAAAATAACTGTATCATCAGCATACATTAAAATATCACAATTTCCACAAACTGAAGGTAAATCATTAACGTATGTGCTAAAAAGGGTATGGAGAGTATGGAGCAACCATGCCTTTATCCAGTGATGCCTAAACTTTTTCTATGAAATAACATGTAGCAGTTTCTGTCGGGTAATTATCCCTGAATCCAAATTGCATTGGGTGCAGTGGAAAGGAGCTATTCTTGAGATGGTCAATGATTTGTTTGTTAATCGGTTTTTCATATACCTTACATACTACAGACATACATACATTGTAAGTTATTTCGCATAATGATACCAAAAAGTCTGGTGATGCAGATTTAATAATATTCATTCTCTGAGATGGAGATGCAATATGCAGAGCTTGCAATAAAGAGTTTCTTTTAATTAAGACACTTCTGATGCGAATTTGTCTTTCCCAGACGTCACCTATATGACTTGAAGCTGGAGTGTTCATGATGAACTCACATCTCAGTTCTTTGAGTTCTTCTTAATCCATCTCCTTTAATGCTTCAATAAACTCACGCCTAGCGCCGACAAAGTTTGTCCCTTGATCACACCTTATTTGCCAGTTCCACGAATAGCGATGAATGAATGCAGAGCGTTGATGAAGGCATCTGTGGTCAAGTCATCGAGCATTTCAGTGTGTACTGCTCTGGAACACATGCAGGTAAGTAACAGTCCATAACGCTTTAGCTCTTTTCTTCCTTCCTTGACATAGAATGGCCCGAAGCAGTCCATCCATCCATCCCACAGTAAGTAAATGTAGGGGTTGTTTCAATTCGCTCTTCCGGCAGATTTGCCATCCTTTCTTGTTCTGTGCACTGAACTTCCTGCACGTTGTGCACTTGTAAATATGGGATGACAGTACATTACTGCATCCCAGGATCCATATGCCATTGGATCGGAGCTCATGTATGGTCATTCCCGGTCCTTGATGATGCACTCTCTCATGATAGTGCTTGACGAGTAACGCTGACACATGACTGTCTCTAGGGAGGACAGCTGGATGTTTCACATGTGGATGTCCACTCCATGTCTTGACATCCAAGAATGGACCTAATTTGTGTAATTTGTTGGACTTTGATTTGTGTGTCCTTATGA
This sequence comes from Micropterus salmoides, assembly GCF_014851395.1. Taxonomy (NCBI): domain Eukaryota; kingdom Metazoa; phylum Chordata; class Actinopteri; order Centrarchiformes; family Centrarchidae; genus Micropterus; species Micropterus salmoides. The sequence continues at coordinate 12,717,808 of NW_024040041.1, read as the reverse complement.
CACTGGATGCGCTGTATTTCTTGAGAGAGGGTTGCTTGTTGAACCATCTTGATTATGCTGAGCTCTGCTTCTTTCCTTTCCTCTAAACTGGTGCTTTCACAGGACTTTGGCTTGAGGCCTTTGACACGCCGCTTTAGTCTGGCTACAGCTTTCACCATTCTTGACCAGTCAGAGAACTTTTGTAGGCGATTTAACAGTGACCTTATTTCCTTTGCCTGGGAGTCATGAACCTGGGCCTTCTTGATCTCTGGATCAATCTCTCCCACCTTGACTACTCCGCTGGGTAGCTCTTTCTGCCAAAGAAAGTCTGGGCCCGTGAACCAGTTAGAAGCTACAAGTTGTTCTGCTGTAAGACCTCTTGAGGCATGATCTGCTGGATTCTCATCAGAAGCCACATACCTCCATTGTGCAGACTCTGTACTTTGCTTGATGCATTCCACACGGTTTGCTACGAACACATGAAATCTCCTGGCTTCATTACTGATGTATACGAGGACAACCTTTGAATCTGTCCAGAAGAATTCTTGTAGGCAATCTATCTCCAGTTCCCTTTTGAGCATGTCACTGGTGCGGACAGCTACGACTGCTGCTGACAGCTCAAGTCTTGGTATGGTGGTAATCTTAGCAGGGGCTACTCTTGACTTCCCTATTACCAAAGAGCAGTGGACTTCACCTGATGCACTGACTGCTTTGAGGTACGAACACTCGCCATAACATAATAAGAAATGATGGAGCTCGTAGCTCTGAACCTTAAAGTTTGATGGAATGTAGCATCTCTGAATCTTCACACCAGCCAGGTTTCGCAGGTCTTGGAGCCAAAACTCCCACAGGGGTCGAAGGTCATCAGGTAAGATGTCATCCCAACTGAGCTTGTCACGACACATCTGCTGCAGGATCTGCTTTCCCACCAGGATGAAAGGTGCCACAAATCCGAGTGGATCATATACTGAAGCAACTGTGGACAAGACTCCTCTTTGGGCAAGTGGATTTTCAATGACAATCACTCTAAACTGGAACTCATAAGAAGCCACGCACCACTGTATGCCAAGTGCTCTTTCCAAGTTTAGTTCCCCCAGGGCCATGTCCAAGTCTTGGGCGGCTTTAGCACATTCTTCTTTGGGGATTCTTGCTGATGGAGATGAACTTGTGCAACCGGAGTTTGCCTGTGTTGCAGAGCTCTCTTGCCTTCTTCACTAACTGGATAGCTTGGCTTTCAGTCGCTAAACTTGACAAGCCGTCATCAACGTAGAAGTTCTTCTGAATGAACTTGATGGTGACTTCACTGAAGTGTCCTTGTCCTTGGGCTGCGAGGTGCTTGAGTCCATAGTTAGCGCAGCCACGTAATGAAACAGCACCAAACAAGCGGACCTTCATCCGATAGATGGATGGTTTGGCTTCAAGATTTCCATTCTCCCACCACAGGAATCTTAGGTAATCTTGGTCTTCTGCTTTAACGTGGAACTGGTGGAACATGCGTTCTATGTCACACATGATTGCCACTGGACCTCTCCGGAAACGACACAGAACTCCCACCAAGGCGTTTGTCAGCTCTGGACCGGTCAGGAGATGGTCGTTTAAGGATGTCTCTTGAAATCTTGTAGAGCTATCAAAGACAACACGTATCTTCCCGGGCTTTTGGGGATGATACACCCCATGTTGTGGGATGTACCATGCTGGAGCTTTATTGATGTCTTCTTCTGGGACCCTTTCTGCGTCTCCAAGTGTTATGATCTCATCCATGAAGGTCTTGTAGTCTTTGTAGTAGTTTGTTTCTTATCAGCTTCTGCTCTAGGCATCTGAGACGGTGGATGGCGCACACCATGCTATCTGGTAAGTTCATTCTTGAATGGCAGCGGCATCGCATAATGACCATTGTCCTTGAGCCTTATGCCTCTTTCCATCTTTGACAGGAATCGGAGATCCTCTTGACAGATATGGCCATCCTCCAAAGACCTTTTGACAAAGTCAGATTCCAGCACCTTGATGACGTATGCAGGTGAGACTACCTCCTTGACCTGAGTTCTACAGACATAGTGCACTTTGCTTGTGAGGTTTGAAGGGGACTGGAGACCAGGCATCACTTGCTTCACGATGACCTGTTGACTTACTCCAATTTCATCTCCATAGTCGAGACATGGGTTGCCATAGCCGACTACGCTCCAGCCCAGGTCTGTTCTCTGTGCAAAGGGCTGATTTTCTTTACCACGCACGACTTGCCTTGGAACAAGAGCTTGGGGACAGTTGTAGCCGATTAGCAGGCCCACGTCGCAGCTTTGCTGAGGAGCAATCTCGTCTGCGATATGTTCAAGATGAGGCCATGCCTTTGCAGTCTCTGGTGTGGGAATATGATCTCTGTTTGCAGGGATGAATTCTCTCGAGTAAGTCACTGGCAGAGGAATTATCTTATCTGAGTAGAATCCTCTCACTTGTAGTCCAGTCAATTTCTGGCAGGACACAACGGTGTTTCTTGAAGCCATTGTGGAGAGCTTTAGCTAAACTGATTCATTCCTTGTGTGGAGAGTCTTTGCCATTTCTTCCAGAAGGAATGTTGTGTTGCTCTGTGTATTGTGGAGTGCATATACAAGAACTTCACGATCTGGCTCACTTGTGGCTGACAACCAACACTGGAATGACTGTAGATTTATGAGTGTCTTTAACATTCTGTATAACTCTATTGGATATTGCATCAAGTGATGATCTTGCTGCTTTATCTTGTGGCCGATCCAATTTCCTTTCCCTTGACCTGTCACTGTCCCTTGCTCCACTAGGCCGCGTTGACATCCTTTCTTCCTTGGTGCGATTATCATGGAGGCAAGCTGGATGTCTTTTTTCACACATATCGCAGATCTTTCTGTTTTCACAGTCCTTTGAGCGATGGCCAAACTTCAGACAGCCAAAACACAATTTCTTCTCTTGAACAAACTTGACTCACTCTGAAATCGTCTCATCCATAAATTTGCGACTCTTGTGTAGACTGTGACCTGCCTTCTCACAGAAGACACCGCTTTTGGTAACAGCTTTCTCGTCTGAGTAAGCTGCCAATACCTTTGCTCCATGACTTCTGGTCTTTGAAACCTTGATCTTCTCGCTTTCACTTGGTTTTAGAGCGTGGAGGGATGTTATTGGGTTGCAGGCGATTTTGGCTTCATGTGTGAGAAACTTGACAAACTGGCCAAAGCTTGGGAACGTGCGACTTTGTTCTTCCACTTCTATGACCTTCTTATTCCATCTTGAGGTCAGCCAGTCTGAAAGTTTAGAGAGTATTATCTGGTTTTCATTGCATCTCTGATCTGAGACATGGCCGCCACACAGCTGCGACTTCTTGAAGTTCTATACTCCCCTTGGAGCTTATCTTGGGCCTGTATCGAGCTTATCTCTGAAGGCCTTGGCGATAAGGAACGGATTGCCGTATCTCTCTTCTAGGATGGTCCACGCTACACAATAGGCTGACTCTGTGCCGGAAGTAGCTTTCAATGGCCTTTTTGGCTGGCCCACCCACATACTTTCGCAGATAGTATATTTTTTCTTCAGCTGGTATGTTTTTCCTGTAAATAAGTGTCTGAAAGGGGACTTTCCAGTCGTTGAATCTGAGTGGGTTGCCACTGAATGTTGTTGGATCAGGTACGAGAAGATGACTCGCACTGATGGACTCTGCAAATGCTCTAACAAGAGCTGCAGTATTGTCTTCTTGTCTTGGTTGTGTCAGAGATTGAGGTGGGGAGCGATGCTGCAATAGGCTACTTTCATGCTTGACTTCCTCATTCTCCTTCAGAGGGACACATTGATGGAGCAGCTCAAATATTTCTTCATCTGAGCATTCACTTCAATCATATACTTGCTGTCTCGCCTTAGCAGCCTTTAGCTTCTTAATTGTCTCCAGTCTTTATAGTTGTCTGCGCTTGGCTTCCAGCACCCTTTGTCTTTCTGCATTTTCAGCCTCTTGTTTGGCTAGTGAATTGGCGGTTTCAGTTTAGAGTCTTTCAAGTTCTTCGATATGACGTTCTTGCTCTAACAGTACCTTTAAAGCGGCTTCATTGGCAGCAACTTCAGCAGCAGCATCTGGTCTTGCAGAAGACTGGCTTGAACAGGATGTTATTCTTGAGTTTGCTCGAGAATGAGCTGACGACTTGGTGCGGTGAGAGTTGACGCTTACCTTGACTGAGGCTGCAGCTTTAATTACAGACTCTTTCACCACTTGTTCTTCATCCCCTCTTGTGTCTAGAAGAGCCCTTGCAGTCTGGATGATTGTTCTAGTTACTGCTTCACAGGTGTCTACTCTGCGACGTGTGTCTTGGTCGGGAATGTCAATGTGCCTTAAATCTTCATAAACAACGTTCAGATTATCTGAGGCGTTGCTTATCAATATCTATGGCCTTCCACTTCTCGTAGCTCACACTGAACTGGTGTGCAAATCTTCTTACTTGCTCATCGTGCAGTTCTTGGCCCTTTTCCGTAAACTTGTGGACTCTTTGGCTTCTTTGTGGCTCTTGTGAGGAAGTGTGGTTATCATCTCCTGTGCCTTCAACAGCTTGTGGTTGCATGTCTGCACAGTGCTGCTGCGCGTCTTCACCTGCCCCCTCTTTGTCATTCTCAAGGAAAAGCTCAAACTCTGACATTTTACTTAATTTACTTTAGTTTGGTTTAAATCTAAACTTGCCTTTAGTTGAGTAATTACCTTGTTTACAATAACCTAAGTTAGGTTTAACGTAGCCTAAGCTTAATTGAGCAGTTAATTTTAATGTGATATATGACTACTCAGCCTATAACTACTTGCAGCCACTAATACTAACTACTAACTAAAAATACTCTCTGCAGCTAAATTAACTTGATTATCCAAATAAAACTGTACTCAAAGGCAGTTAGATAACACTTACTTCTATCTATGGAGCTATAGTCTTGCCTGATAACTTGTCATACTTATATATGGCCTTCTTTAAACTTCAACTTCAAGATCAAACAAACCAAAAAGATGAACTCTTAGTTAAACTTGTACATGTACCATATTAAGTAATAACCATTCACCTTTAAATGCCTAAATATTACAAATTCTGCCTTACTCTTAGTACTAATAGTTCTTATGAATATTCACAGTATACTCATCAGTAAACACAATGTCAACACAGTAGCAATATCAATGAACTTCAATTTGAAAAGGTAAGTAAACAAAACAACATTAACTTGTTATGTGAAATGCAAAGAAATGTCTCTTGTGCAGAACACTTAATGTCTCTAAGTTGCAGCTTAATTTGCGTTAGGGAACCTGATGGGATGGCTGGAATGCAGGCACTATGGGAACGCCTCTAGGCGTAGCAGGTCTGAACGTGAATGAAATCACTCCAAACCTATTGGCTTGTTGCTAGAACGGTAAGGTGTGACGGAATAACCGGAGGAGTATAAAGCACACCTGTACACACTCATCATTAGCTTTTTTCTATTCAGCAGGCGCTCTGTATGTTGTTTGAAGAAAGCTCCAGTCCTACAAGCAGTGTGTCTTACCTGAAGAAGAAGTCTACCAGCATGTCCGGCAACCAGATGTACAGAAGGTGTGTTTTTTTCTTGCCTTCGGTACATCACGGATGGAGATTCTCATGAGATGTGTGTCTCATGTTTGGGGATGGAGCACGCCCGGGCAGCTCTCGAGAGGGCTTGCGCCCGATGCGAAGCCCTTTCCGTGCGGGTACTGAGGTACAGCATGGCTCTTTTTTCCGAGGATGGCCGGATGCGTTCTCCCCGCGGTGTGGGCCCTGCGGCTGCTGAGGCGGCCCGGCGGCTTCACTCATGGGGTTCACAGCGTGATCTGTCGGAGGATTTCGGGACGGCTGAGGCTTTTTTCCTTCATCCGCTGGCTCCGACGCTTCCTTTCCTCGTTCGGGAGCCCGTTCTCGGATTCTCCCGCTCGCGGTTTGGATCCGGAGACGCTGCAGCAATCCGACTCCGAGGAGGCGGACGTGCTCAGCGTAGTGGACGATGACTTCCGGGCGGCGCCCGACTATGACGTGCTGCTGGAGGTGGTGACTAGCTCAACATCAACTGGCCACAGGAGGAGCAGACACCACAGGCTAGTGGTAAGCTTGATGAAAGGTTTCTTAAGCACCACGCGCCACCTCCACGCCGGTCTCTACCATTCTTTCCTGATTTACATGATGAACTGAGTAATCATGGGGCAGACCCTTCTCTACACGGCTTTCCACAGCCCTATCACTGAATTACAGTAATGTGATGGGGGTTAGGGACCGTGGTTATGGGAGGATGCCTCGGGTGGAGGATGCGCTTGCGAGCTATCTCTCCCCTCGACTTGCGTCCTCCCTGGAGAAGCCGGCGTCACGAGACACCGACCACCACCCCCGAGGGGCTGGTTCCGTTGGCAGACTTTGCAGAGGCTTGGCGGAGCCTGACGAACATTTCTCTGTGGGTCCTGCGCACTGCCATACATGGGTTTCGACTACAGTTCAAAACCCGCCCTCCAAAATTCAACGGGGTGGTTTGGACTGTGGTCCGCCCGGAGCAAGGTCCGGTGTTGGGACAGGAAGTTCATACTCTGCTGAGGAAAGGGGCCGTGGAACGTGTCTCCCCCCCAGACAGAGACGCCGGTTCTACAGCCGATACTTCATAGTCCCCAAGAAGGACAGAGGGCTGCGCCCTATTTTGGATCTGCGGGTTCTAACCGGTTTCTGAGGAGATTCAGGTTCAAGATGCTCATCATCCCCGCCATCGTGACGCACATCCAATCCGAGGATTGGTTCGACACGATAGATCTAAAGGACGCGGTTCGGCATCGAGATGTCGTTCTGGCTCATCTGCGGCGTTTAGGGCTGAGGCTCAACGCAAAGAAGAGTGCGCTGGCGCCCACCCAACGGACTACGTTCCTAGGGGTAGTATGGGATTCGACAATGATGCGGGCACAATTGTCTCCGGCACGTGTCGACACCATATTGGCTGCCGTGAAAGGGGTGAAGTTAGGCCACGCCATCACTATAAAACACTTTGAACGAGTGTTGGGTCTCCAGCGTAATACCATCTGGACTGCTGCACATGAGACCTCTGCAGTGGTGGCTAAGGACCAAGGGTTTTTTCCTGAGGGGAAATCCTCTCCGTCTGATTTGGGTTACGCACAAGTGTCTTCGTTCCCTATCAGTTTGGAAGGAAACTTGGTTCCTGTCCCAGGGGCCCGTGCTGGGAGGGTCTTGTCGCCGGCTGGTCATTTCGACAGACGCCTCCCTCACGGGCTGGGGCGCGGTCATGGACGGCCGCTTTGCAAGGGGATCCTGGCAGGTGCATCAATCCGAGTGGCATATCAACTGTCTCGAGATGTTGGCGGTGTTCCAGGCTCTAAGGAGTTTCCTGCCCGATCTCCATGGCCACCACGTCCCGGTTCGTTCCTACAACACAGCGGTGGTGGCCTATCTGAATCACCAGGGCGGTCTGGTACAGACTGGCACGTCAGATCCTCCTGTGGTCCCAGCAGAGGTTACTATTGCTCAGGGCGATGTATCTCCCGGGGACGCAGAATCAGGGAGCAGACCTGCTGTTGAGGCAGGGGCTGAGGCCTGGGATATGGAGACTTCACCCCGAAGTGGTGGAGCTCTTGTGCGAAGAGTTCGGCCCCATAGACGTGGATCTGTTTGTGTCTCAAGAGACTACGCACTACCCGCTATGGTTTTCTCTCGTTCCTCCAGCCCCGTTGGGTCTGGACGCCATGGTACATTCGTGGCCGAGGCTGTACGCTTTTCCCCCAGTCGCTCTGCTCCCGGGGGTTCTTGAGCGGGTCCGCCAGGACAATGTCGGCCTACTGCTCGTAGCCCCGTTCTCGGACATCATGATCGCTCCTGGACGGCCCGCCGTGGCGGGTCCCTCTGAGGAGAGACCTGCTGTCCCAGGCGCAGGGCCGGGTTCTTCACCCTTGCCCCGCCATATGGCGACTGTGGGTCTGGCCCCTGAGGGGGCACAGTACCTAGAGGCGGGTCTAACAGCCGGAGCAGTCGAGACCCTCCTCAGCTCCAGGGCCCCGTCCACACGGATCCTCCGTGGTGCCCGGAGGATGAGACCTGCGACTCGGTCCAAGGTTCCCACTTGGGATCTGGCGGTGGTTCTTGGGGCGTTGGCTGAGGCCCCCTTCGAACCCCTGGAGTCAGCTGAGGCTAAGCACTTGACCCTCAAGATGGCCTTTCTCCTTGCTATCACCTCTCTGAGGAGGGTGGGGGATCTCCAAGCGCTTTCGGTTTTCCCGCAAGCCTGGAGTCCTGCACCCTCGTCCAGGATGCATCCCTAGAGTGCCTTCTTGTGCGGCAGGGTCCACAGTGCTGCAGGCATTTATCCTCCACCTCATGTGACGGCGGAGGACGGGAGACTTCATCTGCTCTGCTCTGTCAGAGCACTGAGTATTTACACTCTTCGGTCCTCCCGTTGGAGGAAGGCTGACCAGCTGCTAGTGTGTTTTGGGCACAGGGGCTGGGGTCCCTGCATCCAAACATACTATTAGCAACTGGATTGTTCAGACTATTTCCCTGGCCTATCAGGTGCGCGGTTTGCCTTCACCTGTGACCGTGAGGGCTCATTCTCCCAGAGGCATGGCGGCCTCTCAAGCCCTCCTTTTCGGGGCCTCTTTGCAGGATGTTTGTTTAGCGGCTGGCTGGGCCACTCCACACACATTCATTCGGTTTTACAGTCTTGACCTTCCTTCGGCACCTGGCACTCGTGCGCTCTCCTCTTAGTCGTGCCACTTTATTGCACACTGGGGCAGGCGGGGTTTCGGCACGGTTAAGTGGGTATCTCGTTCCCATAGTGTCGTAACCGACGCAGTTCGAGTTCCCTCGAAGGGGAACGTCTCGGGCTACCTATGTAACCCTGGTTCCCCGAGAAGGGGAACGAGACACTGCGTTGGCCCGCCGCACCTCTCTCCCCGCCTGAAGCGCCTGCTTCATAGTTTAAGCTAATGATGAGTGTGTACAGGTGTGCTTTATACTCCTCCGGTTATTCCGTCACACCTTACCGTTCTAGCAACAAGCCAATAGGATTGGAGTGATTTCATTCACGTTCAGACCTGCTACGCCTAGAGGCGTTCCCATAGTGTCGTAACCGACGCAGTGTCTCGTTCCCCTTCTCGGGGAACCAGGGTTACATACGTAACCCGAGACGTTCTCACTGTAGCTTCCTCCAGTAGTCAACACGAAGCACGAAGTCTTGTTTAAAAAACGGGGTTTTATTTCTACAACATATCATGTCAACCCGTGAGAATTGGGTGGAAAGAGAGAAAAAATAAAAGGATACAATAAATAAAATGCATGTAGGCATGTCTTGAATTCAGTTTGTGCCGCTATAGTTACATAGTAGTTAACACAAGCTATGCACATGAAATATATCACAGAAAAACGGATACAAAAGAAACATACCTCGTAGGCTGCTTTCTACTTAAGAGGGGCTAAATCTTAAAGTCTTTCTCCTGAGATAATATACTTCCACATATGTTTAAATTCTTAATATTTAACTTACTTAGCTTGGAGAGCTTCTTCTTCTTCTTCTTTTGATTTGATTGGCGGTTGGCAACCAGCATTTAGGAGCATTACCGCCACCTACCGGACTGGAGTGTGGAACAGATTATGTGCAGACTAACATAAAAAACAAATAAACAAATAAAACAAAAAACAAACAAACAAAAAATTTAATAAATAAAAATTTTCTCTTTTTAATGCCCATTTTGTATGCTGGGATGTATATGGCAGCTCCTGTCCGTCCGGTCTCTGGATCTTTAGAGCCATCAGTAAAGACCATGTGGTTATCTCTATAGTGCTGCTCTATGTAACTTTTTGCTATTCTTCCCTTGCTTGGATTTCTTTTTGATTATTTGCTGTATATGCAGGTCAATGGATGGATTTACAAAAAAACACGGAGGAAGATCTGGATATGGGACTACTGGGATAGATTTTATACTGCACAGACCAAGGCTTTCTGCTTTCGCATTTCCCACCCATCCAAAACTGAAACAGCTACTTTTATTGTGTTCCCAACATTCTTCTAGGATGGCTTTAGTGGGGTGAGAGCTACAGTGTCCCTGAAGATTAGTCCAGTATGTTAGCATAATTCTTATTCTTCTTATTGTTAGTGGCTGTTCCCCCATTTCCACTTGCATGGCAGCCACTGGAGAGGTCTTAAATGCTCCACTGCATGTCCTTAACGCTTGTGCCTGTTCCACATCTAGTTTTTTAAGATGGCATTCTGCTGCTGAGATATATGCTATACATCCATAATCTAGTGTAGATCTCATCAAGGTCTGATATATTTTAAGCAATGATGTTGTAGTGGCCCCCCAGTCCATTCCTGACAGACATCTTAAAAGGTTATTGATTTGTTTGCATTTGTCTTTGACCTTATCAGTGTGCTGTTTCCAGGTCAACTTTTCATCAAACAACACTCCTAACAGTCTGATAACTTTTACTTGTTTGAGGGTTTGATCATATAATTTTAAGGACACTTCTTTATGTCTCCTGGAAAAACATATCACTTGTGTCTTTGCACCCGACACCTTAAAACCCCAGTTATTTGCCCACTGTTCCACCTCCACAACAAACTTGCTTGCTGCCTTGCTGCCTGTAATGTTTTCTGAATAAATTTCAAATTCCGTCCTCTTATCCATAAGGCCCCATCGTCTGCATACAAGGACTTCCCAATCCTTCTTTCCACTTTTTCAAAAATATCATTGATCATGATGTTAAATAGTACTGGACTACACACACTGCCTTGTGGAGTACCATTTTCAACTTTATAGAGTCTTGAATATTCTGTGCCCACCCTGACCTCTATTGCCCTGCCAAATAAAAAGTCCAACACCCAGTTGTACAGTCTACCACCTACACCTAATTTATTTAATTTGATAAGTAACCCTTCCTTCCATAACATATCGTATGCTTTTTCAATATCAAAAAATGTCCATTGTATTTCTCCCTTTCCGAAAACCATTTGGATATGGTGAGTACAGATCTAGAAAGAATGTTAATCTGTCTGTTATCATATGTTCCATGGTTTTCCCCAACTGTGACGTGAGTGCTATTGGTCTATAATTTGAGGGGTCTGATGGATCTTTCCCAGGTTTTACTATTGGTACTATGATTGATTGTTTCCATGCTATTGGTATTTTGCCTGTTTCCCAAATCTGGTTAAATAATCTTAAAACTACAGTAAGTGCACTATCTTCCAAGTGAGCTAACATGCTATAACAGATGTTGTCCTTCCCTGGAGATGATTGTCTTGTCTTTGAGATAGCCCTCATGGCAAGAGTGTTATCTCTGCACTTTCTGGCTTCGACTAATAAATTATCTGAACTGTGTACTTTAACTAATGTTTCTGCCAACATTTCTACCTTCTCCACATTACTGATTGCTGTTTTATTGCCACTTATTAAGACTGGCATTATATAACTCCTTCTGATTCCACTAATTTTTCTAACTATTCCCCATATATCAGCCAGTGATGTCTCTCTTCCAATCTTATTGCAGTAATCCCTCCAGAATGCACATTTTGTTGCTCTTATAGTCTTCCGGACTATGGCCTGTGATCTTTTGTAATAAATTAATGTCTCTAGTGAATGATGTTTTTAACTGCCTAAATGCCTTGTTTCTTCTTTTAATAGCTTTGCTACAATTTACATCCCACCATGGTACATTCTTTTTCACTCTGCTCCCTGTACTTCTTGGTATTGTTTCCTCTGCTGCATTTATAATGACTCCCACCGACTTTTTATTACATTGGTCCCCATCTGATAAATCTTCTCTGATTAAACTCTCACACTTATTTTTACATAATTTTTGAAATGTGTCCCAATCTGCTCCATCTAGTTTCCACCTTTTTATTCTTGAGTTTTCCTCATGATGTATCTCTACTCCGATCTTAACTATTATAGGGTAGTGATCACTACCTCCTGATGATGTATTTAACACCTCCCTGCTTGGAGAGCTCTTGCCATGCTATGTTTTTAGCGCTTTGCTTGCAGGTGCTGTGCCCTTTTAATTACGTGCGGAACACAAGATCGGCGCTAATTAGTTCCGCCTGTACGATCTTCTATTACATTCGGGTAGGAACCAAAAGCAGTAACAAACTTAACTAAAATGTGAGGCAGTTACACAGGGGTTTCTAAAATGTAGAAACAGTAACATAAAAGTAACCTGAGTTTGCATTCTCTATCTATGACACCTGTGCGTCCGACATTAGGATGTGATTTAAGCTGAGACAGATGTCAACCAATCTACTATCCTAACAATAGGACACAGTTTTAAGTAGTTTTTTTTCTCCTTTCTATGTAAGTCACCATGTTACTTCAATAAAATAAATGCTCTTTTTCTCCTCTCTGGCAACGCAGCATGCTATTGCAATTACTGTCCTTAAGAGTCACAGAAGAACGATAAGAGAAGATAATCACTCACGCATTTGAAACATTTTGTTAGTGAGAAAGTTTAAATGTCATTATTATTTACTATAACACAGTTTAGCCACAGTTAAGAAAAAGCATTTATAATCCACACTGGCTCTCATCCCCCCGTCCTTCCTCTATGGGAGAGACCACAAACTCCTCTTTTCACATCTAGGTATTACTGCATGTCAGAGTCAGAGACTCATACACTTACATCCCATATTTTGCAGGCAAGCCAACACAAGAGGTAGCAAGATTCTCTGTATTATCGCCATCACAAGAGGAAGCAAGATTCTCTGCATTATATGCTTTAAAATTTTGATATTTCTCTCAGAATATTGATGAGGCAAAAGGATTATAATACACTATATCTAACATAACTTAGCTGCATATAGCAGGATAATAACTGTAGGTTATATCATGAATTTCATAGGGTCCTTAAATGTTTGTGTTGTGCAACCACCCCTACACCCGCGACATCCGCACCCCCGATTTAAGCACATTCACGAGAGCGTGCCGGAGGGGGGGTTCTGTGGTGTGCGCAACGCTAACCTTTATTTACTACTCATGTGGCAGAGGAAGCTGGTTAACAAAAACAAAAGTGTACACAAAACATTGGGCATAAAGTTCGTGGCCAAACTAAAGGTTAACAGGCTGGAGACGGAGGAAGCCTTAGACAACAATCAATGCTACCAGACTTGACTAGACAGAAAGAAGAAGGCTATGAAAAACCACTTCCCTTTTTGAAAAGCTGCATGTTCAGAAAATGTTAAGACAACAGGTTAAAAGCTGCTTGGGAGACAGAAAATGTGATAAGAAAGACAGAAAAAATAGATCTACACCATTTCTGTGCTCAGAAAAAAAAGACCAGATCAAGGTTACCAGGAATTAGGTAAAAAGGGTGAGACCTAAAAAAGGTCAAGGCAGAGAGTGCCATGCGGGGCAAGTAGCACAAAACAAGGGAAGCTAACAAAAAGAGCACCTCTGCAGACCATGGTGCTGCTCACTGTAGAGAAGGAAGAGCTGTAACTGACACAAGTCATTACAATACCACATGTGACTCTGTGGAAGACAGAGAAGGAGGACGACCAACCAGTGCTTTGGCAATGCACAGTGTCCCCCCACAGATGTAATGTAAGTGAAAGCCTCCAATTCATCCTGTCACAATGTTAAGACTGCACTGTCTCAAGGGTATTACAGAGGATGACCAGGTTTTAAAGAACTGATGCGAGATGCAGAAGTCTGTAGCCAGGGAATCAACTAAAGCCGAGTCTGTTTTTCAGGTCAGGAGGGAGCTCTGAAAACACTGGGGGGGATATTAAAGTTGGCCTTTAGCAAGAGGCTACCAGATTTCCCAGATGATCACCATGACGAGTGCGTGCACACACATGCTTCAAGGACACTGGGAAATACTGATGCAGGGGGTGCAGAAAAAAGTATTATTTCTCATTGTGGATACTGACAATTTTGACAAAACTTTAACACAACTCAAATAAAATAAAAAGGCAGGCAGATTTGATTTCAAAGCAAAAATGAATTTTCCTTTCAGTTGGCCTTGCAACATTTTTGGTTTTAATTAAATACAAGAAAAGTCAAAGCATGAAACAGAATGCAAATCAAAGGTCTGTGATGTCATGTGCTTTGTACACCCAAACTGTCTGAAACAGGTATAGAAGGAGGCAGCAAGAAAATGGAGAGCTTCATAATCAGGGTGCTGAACAGCCTATTTTTCTCAAAAACTATATTAAGTGATGTAATGTTCATAATGTTCATGTATTGTGTACTTTCAAAGTACACAATACATTGAATATTCCATAAATGAAATTACCTGCGGTAAAATACAACATATACAAGACCAGCACTTACATTTACTCATTTAGCTGACGCTTTTATCCAAAGTGACTTACAATTGCTATAGATGTCAGAGGTCGCACGCCTCTGGAGCAACTAGGGGTTAAGTGTCTTGCTCAGGGACACAATGGTGGATGTCTCAAAGTGGGAATCAAACCCAGGTCTCCCACACCAAAGGCAAGCATCTTATCTATGCGCCATCACCACCCCACTTGGTTAATATACAGTAGCAGTTTGTTGTTTTCAACTAGCTAGCCACTACAATAAAAGGTTTTTAAATTTTAATATGGCAGACAGATCTGAACTTGTACTGGGTTATATACTAAAGAGCTACCTCCAGTGATGTCTGTGCTTGTAATACTCGCCCACCAAAGGGAACCAGATTCTTTGTCCTTTTTTTGTTCATTTCCAACCAGCACTCCCACATACTTTTCTTTTTCAAAAACCTTACATCAAGAGCACACATAAAAGAAGCTGTTGGCTTTTATGATTCTTCTTCGTCTGTCCCAAAATTGAATATTGTGTGCACGGAGATCCTTGTCAGTGCTAACTCCGACTAGGCCTAAAAAGGGTGCATGCAGCAACAAATCTCCAACACACAGTGTCACAAGATGCAAGTGAGATTGTTAGAAACATGCATGTTAATTAAGCATATCACTTCAGTATGTGTACAGCACTACTGTTGCTGTAATTTCGGAAACTGAGCAACGCATGTAAGCGTGATCTTATTTAATTTTGTATAATAAAATCTGTTTCACCAATTCAGTAAACAGACCTGATGAGGGCTAGTATGATTCTCTTTGTGAACACCAGCAAAATAAACCCTTTTATTTTTCTGCAGTACAACTCACATTACCGGCTGCCATAACCAAGTCTAACTGTAAAATAGTGTCAAATAAAGGGTGACCAGACGGTCTGTCATAGGCAGAGAAGGGAGGCAAATATAGCTGGCTTATCACTGGGGGAAGAATTGAAAGAATAGAAACTGAGAAGGGGGCGCTGGCTCTATTGGACCAATCATTAGACCCATGTCCATGTTTTTACAGTTGCAGTTGTTGATGTCAAATCTTCCTCTGCTTTGGCGTAGCAAGTAAATTAAAAGGCCTGTAATGGACACATGTTTTCTACCCAGTGAAAGTAATACAATCAATGTTCTTTTTCGTTACATTTTTTATATCCTTTTTATTTAACTTAAGTGTTTAACTTGAGTTTTACGTGGGTTAAGGATTTTAGTCATCCGACATGGATTTTAAGCTAGATGACCGTAAAAATGCTATCAACGTTACTGACCACAACAAAGCTCCGTTGACTAACGTTATGCTAGCCGAGATAACTCTGCCCCATGAGGACTGCACACTCCTTAAGAAAGTAAACAAAACGATTGCTGACCTTATGGAAGACATCCGACGACTTTCAGAGGAACTCAAAGAGAAAGATTCCCTGCTGACTGGCTTTATGGATGTGGCTTCAGTACAAGTCAAACAGATTGTTTCCCTTAGCGCAACCACCAACACCCAGGACACCATGTTATGGGACCCGTCTATCCCTCCCAGGCTTTCCTCCTGCTCGACTCCAAAGCATCAGTCAACTTGGGCTGAAGTGGTGGTCCGTGGCTACAAGAGAGGCTCGGATGGGGCTGCCTCTCCTCCGCACATCGGCCTCTCCAACCACTATGCAGCCCTGTCTGACGACACTCCAGTCCATCCAGCGGATGCACCTGCGGCTTCGAGTCTCCCTGATACGGATCTCTTTCGGCAGACAGTGCCTGCCGACACTGTTGCATCTCCTTCACTGGCTACATCTCCCGCGCTGACGGCCGCCGATCAGGCCCAGCGGCAGACCGGCGGCTGTCATCCCGGTCAAAAACCTCCGCTTCCCGACGTAGGATCCTGAAGGAGGCTGTGCTTAGACGCTCTGGAGGCCGTCTCTACCCTGCACCGTCTTGTAGCCCTTCTCTCAGGTCTGTTACTGCTACTCCAACACAACACTCGGCAGCTCACACACTCCATCCTCAGTCCACACGCAGTGTTGAAGCAGATTCTGCTCAGTCCTTCTCTGGAACCACACAACCGGCATCTCCTCGTCCTCTTTTCTCCCCAACCACACTAATAATTGGTGACTCCATAACCAGAAACATCCGTTTCTTTAACGCTACCACTCACTGCTTCCCCGGTGCCACCACGGCTGACATTTTAAAAAACTCCAGGACCTAATGCCATCGCTCCCGTCCTCCATCACAAGAGTGATAGTCCATGTCGGAACAAATGACACAGCTCTTCAGCAGTCTGAGCTGACAAAATCAGATTTTAACCGTCTTTTTAACTTTTTAAAGCAGTGTGGAAAATCCGTTTTTATCTCTGGTCCCATTCCCACAGTTGGTCGCGGTGCTGGCCGCTTCAGTAGACTCCTTGGCCTCCACGACTGGCTCCAGTCCGCCTGCAGGGCTCACCGTGTGTGTTATGTGGATAATTTTAATATTTTCTGGCAAAGAATGTCTCTTTTTAAGACAGACGGACTTCACCCAAACAAACAGGGCTCAGAAATGTTAGCTGCTCACATACAGCATGTGGTGCGGTCCACACATGATTTACGTGAATGACTAATCATTCATGGAGCACACCTGTACACACCACTGGTCACTGAACAGATCTCAGCCTCACTTCCACAAACAACTGTCTCCACCTGCTGTCTGGTTTTAAATTATGACAGAATTGTTCTTTGTGGCGATTTTAATATTCATGTTGATGACCCCACCAATGTTAATGCAACTGACTTTTTAAATATGGCCACTTCTTTTAACTTCAAACAACATGTCAAAGGGCAAACACATAACCGTGGTCATGCACTGGACTTGGTTTTTACCCTGGGTGTCAGCATTTCCTCTGTGGAATTAGTGGACATGACCATATCTGACCACAGATGTATTGTTTTCAGCTGCGATTTGCCTGTTACTCATGCCGCCTCACCAAGCTCCGTGTGTTCTCGCTTCTTTAATGAACAAAGTGTTTCAAAGTTTTGCGCATTCTTTCAGAGCCAAAGCCAACACCTGTCTGATTCCAACACCAACAATCTGGTTGATCACTTCAATCATATCTGCTTGTTGTCACTAAATATTACTGCTCCTCTAAAGGTTAGGCCTACGTCTAAAGCTAGTAAGCAACCCTGGATAAATGACAGCATTTGCAGCCTAAAAAGGGAATGCAGGAAAGCAGAGCTTTCACTGTATTACTACACATAAACACAACTCCGGGTTTCTGTTTAACACTGTGGATCAGCTGGTAAACCCAACCCCTCCTTGTGCCTCAGCTGGAAGTTATGATGACTGTGAATTGTTTTTATCTTATTTTACCAATAAGGTGGTGTCAGAGCCTCTATTACCCCCTTGGCCTCTTACTCAGAGGTTCCTCACCAGCAAACAAGAGAGTTTTAACCAGTTTTATCCCATCGACTTGTCTGAGCTTTTAAAAACAGTATCACAAATGAGAGTGTCCTCCAGCCCACTTGATGTAATACATACAAAGTTTTTACTGAAAGTAATAGATTCTGTTGGGCCCCATTTGATCTCTGTTTTCAACAGCTCCCTATCTACTGGTTGTGTCCCTGATTATTTTAAAACGGCTTGCGTGAACCCACTTTTAAAGAAACCTGGTTTAGATCCCTCCCTCCCACAAAACTTTAGACCAATTTTTGCCTTTTATTGCAAAGATTCTAGAAAGAATTGTGTCCAAACAGCTGCTCACTGTATTGGAAAATAACAAAATATTTGAAAAGTTTAAATCTGGTTTTAGGAAGTACCACGGCACTGAGACTGCCCTGCTTAAAGTCACCAATGACCTTTTAATGTCTGCTGATGAAGGCATGTGCTCAGTCCTAGTACTCCTGGACCTTAGCGCTGCTTTTGACACCAATGATCACAACATCATGTTAGACAGACTGAGGCACTGGGTGGGGATCTCTGGTACTGCCCTAGAATGGTTTTCATCCTACCTGTCAAATAGGAAGTTTTGTGTGTCTGTAAACAACTATGTCTCCTCATTCTGTCCAGTTAAATATGGTGTGCCTCAGGGGTCGGTCTTAGGACCCATTTTGTTTTCCTTGTATCTGCTTCCCCTTGGACATATTATCCATAAACATGGCATTTCTTGTCATATTTTTGCTGATGACACTCAAATATACTTGCCCGTCAGATCCACAGACCCTGGAATGCTGAGTTCACTTAACAACTGCCTTTGTGAAGTTAAAAAATGGATGTCAAATAATTTCCTCCAGCTGAACAAAACAGACAAAACAGAAATCCTAGTCATTGGGTCCCAGCAGATGGCAAATCAAATACTGCCATCTGCTGGTTCCCTAGTAAATCACATTAAGCCTGTGGCAAAGAACCTTGGTGTTTGGTTTGATAGTAATTTAAATTTCAAGCAGCACACAAAGCTTGTTCAATCATGTTTTTATCAACTTAGAAATATAGCAAAAATTTGATCTATGTTAACTTTTAAGGACACCGAGACCATTTTACACGCCTTTGTCTCATCACGCCTGGATTATTGCAACAGCCTTTTCACTTTTTTAACCCAAAAATCTATTGATCGACTCCAGACTGTCCAGAACTCAGCTGCCAGGCTTTTAACCAGAACAAAGACCACATTACTCCTATTTTAGCTTCATTACACTGGCTCCCAGTATGTTTTAGAATTGACTTTAAAATTCTATTGATCACTTTTAAAGCTCTTCATGGTCTCTCGCCTTGTTATATTTCTGAACTTTTAGTCCCTAACACACCAGCTGTCAGGGCCCCCGAGGCTCTGGAACAGCCTGCTTGAGGAAATCAGGTCAGCTGAGTCAGTGAACTCTTTTAAGTCCCTTCTTAAAACATACTTTTATAGGAGAGCCTTTACCGATCTTATTTGACTTTATTTTATCCCTTTTATTTTATTCTATTTTACTAATTTTATATTTATCTTAAACGTGTATTTTAGTCTTTTCTTTTCTTTATCTTGTATTGTTTTTGTATTATTGTTTTTTGGGTATTATTGTTTTTTGGGTATTATTGTCTTTACACTTGTTAAAGCACTTTGTAACGTAAAGTGCTCTACAAATAAAGGTTATTATTATTATTATTATTAATCAACAAATAACAGCAACACAAGAAGCGTGCAGATCATTTCACCGTATTATTAGTAGTCACTGACATCAATCACTAGTGATCATTCACGATTATGGACTTTGGACGCGTGACAGCTTTTCTTGACCTGATGTTATTAGCCCTGTCAGTCTCACTGGGATATGAGCCACACAATAGGACTGCGTCATTTCCCTCCATATCCTATGAATAATCCATGACCTGAGAGGCACAGGGAATAGCTGTGGGTACACTGTGAGAGCCTTTCACTAAAACAAACTGTCAAAACAAGACATAGGTGTTTACACACACTCGAGAGCAGGTGGGAGAAGTTACACAGCAGCAAGCCTTGGGTGTTTTACGAAAAGATTTTTTTGAGGGTAGTTAAATTACATTTTCCCACTGTATTTGTCTTCTTCACTAAGACAAACAAGAGTCAGTGTGTTGTTCAAGGACATTTAAGAAAGGGTGAATATGTAAGCCGATGCAAATCTTTCATGCTTCACTTTATGGCAAAAGTGCACCTTAGGGTAAATTAACATTGGGTCGCTCTTGTGCTATGAAATACATTTGACATTAAGAAAATTAAGAAAATTGATTTGGAACAACACATAGTTACCATATCGACCACTAGTCTAAAACTCAAAGATATTCAGTTTATCATCAAGGACAGAGCAAAGCAGCATATCCTGACATTTGCTGAGCTGGGACCAAGAAATGTTTGGCATTTTTGATTGAAAAATAACTACAAAAGCACAATTTATTTTCTGTTAATCAATTTTTGCAGCGCTAATGTACACTTTGTGCGATGTTCTACAACAAACCTGTGGCCTTCTGGCTTCTGAATCATTGTCGGCAGCCACCAAACCCAGATACCAAGCCTGAATCACAGACTTTAGTCTAAATTTCTGATTCTAATTCACTAAAATGAGTGAATGAAGGCAGGGAGACTCTCCCTTCACAACTCCATCCAAGTTATTCTCACTTGCCATGCATTGAATGTAGGAGAAAGTCCGCAGAAACACAAGAAAAACATGCGAGAAAAAGACCCTGAAGAAGACACTGCCCCTCCTACAGGTTACCAACTGTGCCATGGAGTAACTGCTTATACAATAGTTGCCTGGAAGGAAAAAACAAAAAAGTCATGTGCCTTCCCTAATATAGTCTTTTCTGACAGGGAGACTATAATAGCACGGTCTTCTGCTTCACCTGGCTTACAACATTTCTCTGGCAATGACTGTCCCATCTTCCCTCCACAATCTGCAGCACAGCCCTGCAGCGCTAGGCAGGTTCACATACCAACTCCCTATAGCACACTTAATGAGAAACCTGCAGTGTGTGTGTGTGTAACTTTTTATAGCTCGCCCCCTCCTCCAACCCTTCAGCCTATTCTCTAGCTGCTTGTCCACACACACATGGCTCTGTGCAAAGCCACGCAAAATTAACATATTGCCATACAAAAAATGGGGGGTTACATGTTGGACTTTTTCTTGGCCTGAGAGCAGTAATTTCCTGAAGTTTCTGCTGGTTGCCTGGTAACTGCTGCCACACCTGGCACATAACTTCCCTGTAAAACATTTTTATACTTCAGTTTTTTGTACGGCTTAAACAAATAAGATATAAAATGTTAGTGAGCTTTAGCTGGTGGGCTAGCTGGCTGTTTCCAGTCTTTATGCTAAGATAAGCTAACCTGTAGCCTACAGATATCAGACCGGTACCATTGTTGTCATCTAGCTCCTGGCAAGAAAGCAAATCAGCGTATTTCCCAAAATGTCAAACTATTCTTTTAATTCAGACATGCAATAATCCACATAAAAAAAGTAACATAAAATAATTGGCTTAACAATAAAGAAACCTAATTGTACTTAAAAACAAAGAAAAGTAATAAAAAGACATACTGTATCTTTGTGCTCTTTAACTCGAATTTAAAAAAATTAAAGAAAAAACTGCATTAAAACATCATAGGCAGTAAAATCTCAGCAACAATTACCCCCGCTAAATAATGAATTGTCTTATCTTTACTAAAAGTGGACGTTGACTGACTTTTCGTAATTTGTTTGAGGGTTTAAGGACGTTATGACTAGGCGTTAAGATGAAAAGATGCATTTATGTGCGCATAGATCAAGGAGATCATGTCAAGTTAATTGACACTTGAGACTACATTGAGGATCATCATTACACTAATGGACAAAAGCCATTAGAGTGGCGGTGATATAATCTGTCTTCACTTAATTGCTGTTACCATGAGGGCAGAAAGCTCTTAAGTGACCCTGTCTCAGCTCTCAGTGTGAGCCTCTCTGCGCTAATGTAAGAGATATTTCTGTAACATTAAACTAGAGTTATTTTAATACATGTAAGAATGCAGCGTAAATCAAAGACGGATGCAACCAATAGATAATTAACGGCCTGCTACAGCACACCACATAATATGTTCAGTAGCGCGTAAAAGAAAGCCAATTGATTGTGTGGTTAGACTGACTAAACTGTAAGCTTTGAAAATAGAGAATGAGCTGAATCAATGTGAATGCCACCTGAAGTTAGCCCTCAGGGATATGTGACAGGAGGAGGAATTGATATGACAAATGCTCTCTGTAGAATAAAGGAGACTGGCATGGGACTTCAGGAGAACAGTAGCCCACCATTTACTGTGTCCAACCTTTAAGCACATGGAAAATCTGCAGAATCCTCATATACTCAGTCTTGCCCTTTCCTGCTGTAACCTCTGTCTGGGCCTTCCATTCAGGGCAAGTGGCTTTGTCAAGAAAATGTTAATAAACCTGGTTTTTGTTAGAGTCTGCCCCTCAGGTTCACCCAGTGGTGTGCTGAATAGAGGACGTGGCTTTTGAACAGTACAGGGTTCAGCGCAATTAGGTTCCCTCAGTGACAGGAGCAGAGAAGGGCAAATACAGAGTGAACTAATGATTGAGAAAAAGGCCTTTAATGAGGATGTATGTGAGTGTGCATTTGTGTCCATTTGGGCACAAGTAGTATTTAGATGATGCATAATCACACAGATATATGTTCCATAGTGTAGCATTAGTGTGCTGTAGCCTTCCTCAATAAGGTGACACAAGGTGACTTCTACTTGTCCCAGCTAACTTCATTGACAGCAGCCCACTGCAAAGAGTCAAACATACAAGCGAATATCTCAGGAGGAGCCACGGCTCTTCAGGAGCCAACAACTACACGTCCATCATCAGCAGCTGCAGTCCAGTGATGGTCTATACAATATAATATAAATGCTCAAGCGAAGAACCTGTTACTCTCTGGCAAGCACCTATTCACTGGCAAGAGACAGAAGAGAAACAGTAGGTCGCCTAGCAAGCTCATAGCGCGGTCTGATCAAATGTTTGTAAAAGGAAAAAATGAGAGCTGAAACTATAAGTCGATTATTCAATCAGTTGAACCAACAGATAATTAACCAGCAGCTACTTTGATAACTGATCATAAAAGTACATTTTTTTCATTTGAAATATCTACAACAGATTAATCAATACTGAAAATAATCAATAGTTGCATCCCCTTACACAAGATAATCTGTGTCTGTAATAGTACTGTACATTTATTCATTTGCATGTCATTTTTAATGTATGCTAATGCTGACTAATGTCTTTTCTATCAGCCGCAGCAGTCTGTGTGTTTACTTCAGCTGTGATGCAGCAGAGTCCCGGTATGTACAGGTGCCACGATAAACTTAATGTAAAACAAAAAAATCATCATTCTACATATTTCTCGAACACTCTGTGTGAACCCTCCAAATGCTCAACTATTCTGTGTGGCTCTGACTTTATTACCACCTGCCTCATTTACTGCAACACTTCACACCATGTTTTGGCGGTCACACCTCCTCCACTCTGGTTCTCAACACCAGAGCCCCCCAGGGCCGTGTGCTCAGCCCCCTCCTGTTCACGCTGTACACCCACGACTGCAACCCCCGACATGGTGAGGCCTCTGTTGTGAAGTTTGCGGACGACACCACCATCTGTGACCAAATTCTTGTTGACTTTTACAGAGGACTAATAGAAAGCATCTTGACTGGAAACATCACCAAGTGGCATGGGATGTGGAACGCCCAGAACAGCTGGGCTCTGCAGCGGGTGATTAAAACTGCTAAGAGAGTTAATTGGTACCCATCTCCTGAGCATCAGTGATATCGGTGAGGTGAGGGGCCTGCGTAGATCACAAAGGAAAATAAAGGACAGTACCCACCCAGCCACAGTCTGTTCACCCTGCTTTTGTCTGACATAGCAAACAGACATATCTGCTGTCGCACCACCAGACTGCAGAGCAGCTTCGTCCCTGAGACCGTAAGTATCTTTAATTCATCCTCAGCACTGACTGCACCATGCAAAATAGTTTATTCTGTATATATTGTTTTCTTTGTTTATTGAATAGAAAGGGAACTACAAACTACATCTCATCTTACACCCCTATTGTAAAAATTACAATAAATTTGCTTTGTACCTTGTATCACTGGAAGTTCTCTATCCTGTCATAAACTAATGTAGCTGCTAATGCTACAGCAGCTCAGATTCTATGCTCCTTTCACTGCAGCAGTACAGCTTGATTTAAAATCTTGTCGTTTGACTACAAAGTCTGGAGAAAGAGACAAGAGATCTTGTATGCAAAAACTCCTGCCTGTTTCAGGAGATGTAGCACTTATGTCTCATCCACACTACTGCCCAGAGGAAAAATCTTTTGCTCAGAATAGTCTTTTCTTTAACTCTTGAGAAAACACTAAGATCTCAATAGTATATCTTTTTGAGATCACTCCAATCTGATTTGTTGCTCCTAAAACCCCTTAGGAGAAAAGGATGAGATGAAGTGAGATTGAGGTTTTGAGACTTGGGTAAGACAACTGGATACTGAATTGAGATTACAATAGGATAAATGAAAGTAACAGATGAGATCTCATCATTGTATCTTTTTGAGATCAATCCAATCTGAATTGTTGCTCCTAAAACCCCTTAGGAGAAAAGGATGAGATGAAGAGAGATTTAGGTTTTGAGACTTAGGTAAAACAACTGGATACTGAATTGAGATTACAATAGGATAAATGAAAGTAACAGATGAGATCTCATCATTGTATCTTTTTGAGTTCTTTAATGTCTTGCTTAGTGCTCCTAAAAAGCAGTTGGGAGCTCTTGGGAGATGTTCGTGAGCTTGATTGTATCACATTACTGTGCTGGAGGCTTTCCCTGAGCTGGATTTGAACCCTGCTTCTGCTGCGCCATCCAGATGAAAGCAATTCATTATTGCTTTCATCTGGACATATTGTCTTTAAATAGAGTACAATTTTCCTTTACTTAAAATAGGAGAAATACCATATCCACATTTAAAGTCCTCAAAATTCTAGTCAAGTAAAAGGTATAAAAGTATTCCAAAGTGAATGTATCAAAAGTAAAAGTGCTTATTCTGTATGACAGATACATGTTGTATCTCAGTTCTTGCGTGCATTTGGTCCTTAATGAATTGATCTCTAAACATCATGTCAAAGTATTGGGTGTTCCAGTTATGCTGGCTGTGACCTTAACCATCTTGAAAAGATGACATTTGAAAGTGCATTATTTTCAATGTCAAAATTTATTTTATTTTTCTCAGTAACTTGTAACAGATAATTAACAATAAATACAATAAGGATTTGAAATTAAGGGGAGTAAAAGTACAACCCCCGATAAAAAGAAAATCAACCTCAACATTTGACGTAAGTAAAGTACTTGAGTAAAATAACCCCTAAGTGGGTTCACTAAGACAAAACTGAGAAATATCTTGGAGCTTTTTTCTGATCCACATTCTGGAGACTGAAATTACAGTTATTTAAGATACTGTAGAGATCTCATCCTCTGATCAGAGTAAGACAGAGATGAGTTTTTGCTCCTGAGGCCAATATGAGAAAACTGAGACATATTTGAGAAGAATCATGAGATCCCAGGAGTAATAGTTGAGTTTTCTTTGAGCTCTTTCTCTGATCTCATGGTCCAATGTTCAGGAGACTTAAATAAGACTTATTTAAGATCAGTTAGAGATCTCTTGTTTTGATCAGAGTCAGACATAAATGACATTTTATATGGTTGTTTCTCCTGAGATGAATTTGAGAAGTGGGAGAAAAGGCCTTTGGTCTCATCTTGGTATTAAAAGCAACTCATTTGTGTCTAGGAGAAAAGAAGGAAACAACTGTGAGATCTCGTCTTGGATTTAGCTTTCCTATGGGTGCTTTTTGGTTTTAAAACGGAGACCTTTTGCTACGTTTGTACCTCCCGTCCAGACTAAAACGCCAAAAATGAAGACCTAAAACAGTGAAGTTTGAAAATGCTGCTGACCCCGTTTTTTGTTTTGAAACTTGGAGGCCTTTAGAAATGATGCCTCAGATGCTCACGTTTGGCTCTCTGAGTGGGTCTCATAAGTCATGCAAAGCAGAAGCATGATGCTACTGACGGAGTTTTTGATTTGGTATTTTTATTAAAATATTTTGTACCATGCAAATAACACCTACACTTACACCATCTGCTACTGTGTATGTCAGCGTATTTACTTTGTGACAACTTCCAGTCTGTTTTACGCCGCCACAGCCGCTTTTAACTCCCCTTTTACATTCAGTAACAGTCCCAGCTCGTTATTGGTCCATGCAAAAAAAATCGAAAGTGGTTCTTCGTCTGTAGTATTTTATTCTTTCGCCAAATCGTCTGTAACTACAGAATAGACCATCTGCTTCACGTTTACACCGGCACGCGCAAGCCCAGTGTACATGAACGGCCACTAAATGTGCATTTTCAGTCCTTTTAACACAGACGGAGATCAACTCTGATAGGCAGCTAAAATGCTGCTGTGGACAGAGATCGTATTCGTTTTAAGTTTTTAAACAAAAACGGAGTAGTGTAGATGGGGCCTAAATGTTCAGGCTTTCTCAGCTGCTACCCGAAAGTCAAGACATTCCTTTCCCTTTATTGAAGCTTTCCAGATTTAACTTTAACGTACTGGAGTTTACCTGTTCTGACTTTCGTGTGCAGAAAGATGGCTGACGTATCTTAACGTAAGAAGAGTAAAAAAAAATTTCAAACTGACACAACACTCTGACACATGGATATCAAATACATCATCATCATGAAAGAAATTTCACTGTGACTCATGCACTCACACACAGACGACAGTGATGATGCGGCTGCTCAACACCATGATGAGTCAGTGTTGGGAATTTAAGTGTTTTGGAGCATCTGATGTGACAGCTGCTGAGGATATTGGATGTATTACATACTAAACAATAAGGTGCTTGGAGATGCTTGTTGTTACTCTGTTAAAAATGATGGAGCGAGTGACATATTGTTACAGAAGGCTTGCCATAGTGGTATGTAAAGGTAAACTCTGACAAAGCCTAAGCGGCTTAACTGAATAAATTTAAAGACTGGTTGTGTGTTACTGTGCAAATCTTATAAAGTCCTTGACTCTGAAAACCTATATGTTTGAACCCTGCTTGTCAGACCATAAAAATGTGGTTGGAAATAATCCTGTGTATGATACCGGCAGAGCAGTGGTTTACCATAATCCCTGGACACTGGCTCTCCTGCCAGGCCATGTGGAAGGGCCAGGGTCTAATCCAAGGTCACTTTATCAACCATGTCGGTCTAAGCTCATCATTATGTTACATAACGTTCACTTTTGGGTTAATAAGTGACTAAAACCGCTGGAATAGTGCAGTCGAGAGTCACGTTTTGTTGTTGTTGTACTTTGCTTGTTTGGATGTGTTTGTTCTTAAACATCACCAACAGAAATGGTGTGCAGGGAAGCTAAATCTATTTATTGCAGAGCTGATGAATAAAAAATAGAAACAAATCATCCTAGAGATTTTCTGTCTGAGTCAAATCACAAAGGGGAGCCTGAACAAAGATCAAAAGACTGCATCGGAAAAGATAGACAAAGGGAACAGGCAATACAAACATAAAAAAAGATTGTTATGGTATATTGTGTAGGTGGATACAAAAGCAGTACTTGTAGAAAAATAAATGTGCTAGGTATTAGAAAGGTATTTGGTCATACTTACACACCATATTTACATCCAGTCATTACAAACCTCATTACTGCATCTGCAACCTGTACATAAAGTGCACCTAAAGATAACTTATATAATATGGTGACTTGACCTCAGCTATTATAGCCTACTTTTTTCAAATTACAAACAGCAGTATTCAATCAAGATCCAAAGGAGGCATGATGTTTAAATAACCTTCTCTTCATCATCATCCTTTCTAACCCCAAACAGCAACACATTTCAACCAACAACTTGCTGTTAATGAGAACATGCAATTGCTTTTAGCTCAGCTTTGATCTCTATAATACAAAATGCTAACAAGATTGTACTCAGCTAACCCCTACTTTCTCTCTGTTCAATACTAAATTGCTTTGTTGCTCTTCTTTTTGTCAAAGTTTCACCAATCATATATTTTTGAACAAAACATGTCAGCAGGCATTGTGACGTAAACGGACAGCATACAGCAGTGTGATTAGCCTTCACTAAAACAAGAGGCAAAGCACGAGTTGGATTTTTCCTGCGTCCTTTATGGGACGCAAATGTGTTTTATTCCAAACCCACTGCTAGCATGCAGTTTCTATTGCAAATAGTTGTTTACAGATTAGTGGCTCATACTATACCTGCATAAAATACAGTATATGTATGTGAACAAATATGTGAAGGTTTACTTTGAAAGTGTATATAATATTAAAATAGTCTAGTAATAAATGAATCCTTAAGCTTCTCTTACAGTGAATGGATATATATTTAAGGTCATATAATTTAACCTTTTTTTTAAACTTTTGTTGTTGACATTATTAGGCCTATAGGAAAAATCAGCAGTAGTGTGTGCAAGCTACTGTAAAAAGTTACGGCAATATGGGCAAGGTTGATTGTCCTGCCTAGTCCTCTCTGTTGCTGTGACTCACTAAACGTTTCTTTATACTTGCCATTAAGTGCCCCTCTGACATCCGGCCTCGAAGGAAAGATCATATTAGAATTTGTTCACAGGTGTGATTTTATTTCACAAAAAAAAGCAATGATAACTTCTCAAAATGGTTTCAGCACATCTGACCAAACCAAACCCACATAATAGGCCTTTACAAGTGTAGACTGTATGGACCAAGTGCTCAGAAGCTCAAGTTATTGAAACCCTCTTCTGCAATGTAAGCCTCACAATTCCATAAAACACAAGAGGGACAAACACTTCACAAATGGTAGCACAGTTCTGGGGAGCACACATACTAAACAACTGTGTTAATAAACACTTCATTGGGCCCTTCATCAATTCAGGCCATCTAAAGTTGTGTTCCTTTATGCTGCACTCTCTCTCCAAAAAACAAATGGGTGCTGGGCTTTAACAAATGAATCTAGTCTGTAGATGAGAGGGAGTTTGTACATAATGAATCATACTGCCACCCACAAAGCAGACTCATACAAACGTGTGCACACAGACACAGAGGATTTGAGAAAACACACACACACACACACACACACACACACACACATAAAAAGAGCAATGGGGTGTCCTTGGGGAGAGGGCCAATGTGGCTGTTGTGGCTCTCGTTCAGTAGATGACTCAGTCCTCATGAAAGAATTGGGCACACATATTTGTTTCCCAACAACTGAACTGATTGTGTTATTTTACTTTTGAATAATAGGTTCATCATTGCTGTACAAATGTGGTTGGTCTGGCCTGGGTTTTGTTGAGGATGCAGATAAATACAGTTGTATTAGATGAGTTGTCGATCTTGACATTTTTCCCCAGTCCTCGACTGGTGCTCAAACATGGTCTTTTAAATTCTAATTAGACAGAGCAACGTGCAAAATGCAAAGAACAACGCACTGCCACTTTTGCTGAATCCTTCAATTAAACATTACATTTTTCGTTGCTAGGCAACCACCGAATCACCTGGACTTATCCTATGTGATTTCTGTGTTAAGTAATCTTACAAATCTGAGCCAACTGGACAATGTGACAAAAACGCACATGACTTCAGGTGCTCAGGGCATGTGAGTAGCACAGAAAACACTTACCGCCTAAAGAAAACTGGACAAAGATGCGTCTTACTGCAAACACAGCACTTTGTGTCAAAAGCTATCAGGCTTAAACTTGTCAACTTAAACTTGTGTGAGTGAGGTGGCAATTCATCCAAACGTGGTAAATAATTAAAGTCATGGCTTGCTCGGTTAGTCAGTAAGCGAGTGAGAGTGTGTGTCTGGGAAGGATTAGAAATCAATCTGATTACCCGTCAAACTTCTCGAGAGGCAATATGCTTAAATTAGTGGGCACTTTCAAATGTAAGAGGTAAACTGGCCTCTCATTACAAGATCCTAGGTCTGTACCGAATAGTTCATAACGTTGTCATTTTAATTCTGAATCAACATTCAAATTCTGCGCAGCTTTTTCTCTTTTTTTTCATGTCTATCCATTCTACAGCATTCCACTGTGTGAGCTATAACAATGTTGACTAAGAAAACTGTCCCAGAGGCCAACAAAACATAGTGAAATTGACACTTGAAACTTTTCATTTTTTATCCAACCAACAGTAAAAAAATACCCAAAATATTCAGTTACTATCATTTATGACAAAGAAAAGCATCCACATAAGTTTTGGCATTTGTATGAAAAGTTATGAATCAGTTATCAGAATAGTTGTTTGATCGATGGTTTCAGCTCCAATTGACACAAACACACCCTATAAAAACGTGTACATCCTCTATGCCATTTAAGCTTTTAATGATCACAGGATCAGTTACAGCAGCAAAGTTAACACGATAGATGCTTGTTTCAAATTCACCACTTGAATGTACATGCTTCACCTACACACCTACACTGATCATCCACTATTATGGTAAATGAACTCTGAGATGAATCATTATCTTACATAAACTGAATTTTTCTGATTGTTGAGTGGAGTTGAAATTCACGTCTTTCCCTTGTTTCCAGTTGTCACTTCATCTGAGGTCTTTTCAGACTTTTTTCACGAACCCCTCTGATGCAATATTATTCTCATGGCTCCCTAAATGGAGAGGGTGGCGCTGACAGCTTTCATCTGTAAATCAGTCGCAGGCTCAGTTCTTCTTACGTACGAGAGCTGAACACATCAGTGCTTCACTCTCTGGTTTGTGGTGGGAAACATCAAATAGGCACAAATGGGGAAAAGGAAAAAAACACATCACTGACAACACCCCCGTCTCATTTACTCTTTGATCAGGAGCAAACAGCGGCTTTGCTTCAGTCAAACGCTATAGCACAATGTGTGGAAAATCACACACACAGGCACAAACATGTATTATAGAAAGTATGCACAGGATAACACCATCACTGCTAACGTAGAGTATTCACAATTTCTTAATCAAATTATGAAAATAATGTGGCTTTCTTTTTCTCCTCTGGGGAATGTGTCGAGTGTATGGAAAGACGTCCTTATTTCTCTCTGGTATACTGGATTTTTAAATTATAAGTCTGGTCACAGAGAATCTGAGACAATTTATGAGCCACTTTGGTATCAAGCAAATCCAAAAACCTGGACTTTGTGATTATCACAACAACCAAGATCTCAATACCAGTGCAAAAAACATATCACATATGGGACCTAGTCCCATCTTGGGACTCTGATAAAGCAAGTGTTTTTTGTAAATTTGTGGCATAGCTCAACTTTTACTGATCATTTCAACACAGCCTGGCTTTAAATGCATTATTACTGCATGCAGAAACTACTTTTTAAATGCTAAGTGAAATAAATACTTAATTTCAATACCTGTGTGGTTATCATATCCCCATACCGTATATTTCACAAAATGTGTAGGTGCCCCGACTAAACGGTAGGAAATGCTACTGCAGCCACAAAGTTGCTTCAAGGAGACACGACTAGTCTTTGTGGATGTGGTCAAGACTCTTTGAAGTGCCACTCCTTTTAGATTTTAAACTGGCATTGAAAAATAACATGACCTTTATGCAGGTTCCCTGAAAAATTGCTGTGTCAAATCACTTGTAGCCATTTTATTATAAGGCATCTCAGTCAATAGACTATTGACAAAAACATTAAAAACAACACTAGAAGAAGTCACAATCTGCCACTGTTGTCCATCTATCTACACAAACAACACAATTACACTGGCAATCAGAGCATCCAGTCTTAATGCCATTAGCACATCTGAGATGAAGCAGACAAAGCAGAGGCCACAGGAGAGCGGGATCAGCGGCTCAGTCAGAATCTGGGATTCAACAGAAACTCTCTTCCCTGCTTCGCTCGGCTTTAAATCTTTATCCATTCCTCAAAACCCGTCATCCTCTAGTGCATTCCTGCACCGGAGCTTCTTTTAATAACCATCCTCTTTATCTCTGTGTCATATTTCTCCCCACTGCCTCCATGCCGCACACATGACTCACTTCTAATGATACCTGCAATGTATAGAAATATACCAGTGTATTATACTTGGACCAATTATCTGAGTTGGTAGGTGGATGAAAATGGGTTTTCCAAGTGAGAGGCTGGCTAGAGCTATTTCCCCCGCATAGGTAGAAATGCCATTGATTAGGGGAATAATACACTGGGAGAGAGCCACAGCACAGTGTGTGAGAAAACATGAGAAAGCCAGCAAGTCAATAAAAACACACACACATCAGGTTTACACTCAATGTTTATTGCAGTTTTTTTGGGATGGTGGACTGTTTGATGCTTCTTGAAGGAGCAACAGCTCACATTGTGATTAACACGTTTATAGGAAATCTGTAAAAGTAATGAAATAGGGTGCTAAAACAGAGCTGAGCAATCAACTAACCAAACAAATAATAATCCAAACCGAGCAGAGCTTAGACACATGGGAACCAGGTAATGTCATGGAAATTAAAAACATCAAGAAGAAATATATTAGACAGTTCTGACTGACAGTTGTGTAATGGGAAATCCCATTCACAGTACACTTAACAGGTGAGGGGTGAAGTCTGGATGGTCAGTCATGATTACACCAACTGCATCAACCTTTTTCCCTCTATGACAGCTCTCATGTTCAGCTACACTGCAGTGCCAGCCATCAGTGCCACTCTGCCTGCTGTCCCAGCCGTGCCCTACTGACCCTCATTATATCCGTGACCGCGACCACCACTGTGCGTAATTTAACCCCGGGCCTGCTAATTTGCGCCGCAGGAGTGAGAAGCCACAAATCACTTCTGCTCTGCTCTTTATCTCTGAAACGTCTACCCACCGGCTCAGAGGTACAACTCAGTCTTCAGTCTTCCTCAAAGTACAGTTGAGTTACAGTGAATGAGTACAGACAAGGCATTTTAGTGAAAAGTATTTTTGTAAATACCGGGTACCTACAGGATACAGTGATGTACACTGAACACTGATATTCTGAGGAAACTATAAAGTAATTATAGTATGTAATTCACAGTTGTATAAACAGTAAGGTAATAAATAAAACTTGTCATTTTGGGAACATAACACAAATATTTTATATGTTATTCAATAAACCCTCTATCTGAGTTTCTCAAAGCTAATTTTAACTTAATGTATGCCCACAGTTTTAGTAGCATATCATATCTGTGAACTACATTAAATGTACCATAAATAATTAGGTTCCGTAAAAAATCAGTGTTTCAGTATTGCTTCCCAGTTTTGTACCCCGAGTATAATTTATTGCTAATTTATTGTTACTCTCTTGTTGCCCATAGTCTTGTTTTCTTCCACTGTACCTACAATTAAGTACCAGAAGGAACCAGTAAGTAGTTTATTGGCACTTTATTCATATCCTATAATACGTTAAATTCAATATTACATTGTCTTGGTGTTGCCAGTCTTCACAGCTTAGAGCAAAAAATTATCTTGATTACAACATTAACTTATCACAGTATACCTGCACAGGCAATCGCATCACATGCAAATTTCCTAATTCACAGTTTTATTAGATACTAGGGAAGGGGAAAACCAAAGCAGAGACAAAAGAGAGAAATAGTCTTAATTAATAAGACTATAACAAATAATTGACATTATAGAACACCAAATTTGCTTTCAGTTTGAATTAGAAATGGGCAAAGCTGGAGGCCAAATTACCCATGAAAGTCAAATCAAAGGCTACATTTTGTCGATTTGCTGTAGCAAAAAGCAATCTGCTAGTGTAATCGCTTGAAGAGGCTATGTCTTATATAAGACATGCTTGCTTTGCTGTTTTCCTGAAATGTGTGTGTGCGTTTGAATCATATGGCCTGAGAATCTCTTGCTGGTGTCTACTTCACAACAAAACATGACAGTGGCAGCATGTACTGTAATTGATTCAGTAAGGAGTAGACACATGTACTGCATCCTCTGTTCCAGTTAACAACAAACAACAGTTATGAAAGTGATATTTTTATATCTGACTGCAGAGATCTCAACAGGTTCAGTGTCACAGCAATATGCGGCTCCTGGTTATCAAACATGGCAGGCAAACAAAATGCTGTGGTACAAC
Organism: Micropterus salmoides; assembly: GCF_014851395.1. NCBI lineage: Eukaryota > Metazoa > Chordata > Actinopteri > Centrarchiformes > Centrarchidae > Micropterus > Micropterus salmoides. The sequence continues at coordinate 12,683,983 of NW_024040041.1, read as the reverse complement.
ACAACAACCAAAAGATAATTGAGAAACATCGGCTGGCTCACGTGTTACGGAGAGTCGTATCCTTCAGCACAAGGCAGGACCTCACAGGCCTTTGGAAAACTATTCAAACTGAAATTACATTTTAGTGGTGCAGCCCCCGGGAGTGTGAGAATGAAATTCTGCACATATCCAGTACTCACCTAAGGCGAAAGACTGTAATGAATTTTTATTGCTGTACAGGCAATGATTACTGAATTGAGAGAAGATACGAGCAGTTAAAAACCTAATGGATAATTTTGAAATGTGTCATGCAAGTAGGAAAGGTGAACGAGGGGGGAGTCCTGCTTAAATGATCACTCCATGGTAGGATCATGAAAGGATCACAACCAACAAATCACTGGGCTGCCCTGTCAGGTGATGCAAGTCTGCAAACCCAGTGATAAGCAGGCATCTAGCATCTGGAATGACAGACATTCACCTAACAAGAAATTGCATTTTAACACTATAAAGTCTTCCTCTGTGACTCTAATCAGTCTGAGATAGAAAATCACTGTCTTGGCTTAGGTTCAAGGCCTCAAATTCTTTAGTTACACCTTTTCCCTGCTGAATAATCTCGTCTCAGGCTGGAACCTTTGATCCACAAGCAGAAAGAGAATTTAAATTCAGATGTAAGAAAGAGTTGGATCCGGACGAGGTGACTTCTTGATTGCAGCTGACATAACGACCTATTCGATCACACACAAGCAAGTGGTGGAAGAAAGGACTATGATCATCTTATGACGCTGTACGATAACAGTCACTTTACAACACATCGTTCAAGTTATGTGCCGAGAGCTTGATCTAAAATACAATTATCGTTTTAATGGTATGTCGTCGTGAGTTTACAGGGGTCGTGAACTACTCCATCAGATCTGCAAAGTGAATGGACGGGCTTAAGGTCATCCTCTCAAAACTGTCTCACCCTCTTTCTCTCTCTTGCATTTGCTTTAAATAATACACCAGGGCATAATTTATAAATTCAAATTAAGGTTATCCACTTACACTACTCTAATCACAGAAATGTTGTAAGCATGCAAAATATTTTCTGGCCTATTAAATAACTAAAACATTATCTTTGTGAGAGACACTACCAGTTTGAATAACTTCTAAAGCTTTATTTTGCACAGTTTTGCAGTCTGTGCAGCATATATCCTGTCAGTATGGTGTGAAACTTTGAAAACTGGCACTGTAAACACTGCCATTAAGAACTGTTGATGACATTTGCTAGATCGGCCTTTCCCTTGGTTGACATTGCCAGTCAAATAAATTATATATTTTCATTCAAGTTTCTGGATACTAACAACAAAGTGAGATATCTAACACACATCTCCATCATTTCAGTAATTCAAGGGTGGCAACATATGGAAAGATCCAGATTAAGAAGTGTAGATTTACAGAAAATGCATAGAAATGTATTAGTTTTCCTCCAAATTGGTCCAAAAAAAGAAAAAAACGGCAACAGAAACCTTGTCTCTCTTCACAGCCTTCTGTAATATTTACAACATTCAAACATTAGCAAAACCAAAAGTCATAAAACACTTTCCCACTTCCAACATAATACTTTTACTGTTATACTACTGTTCATATGGTACATACTGAATAAGACAACAACAACAGATGCAAAACTCTGCAGGACTCCTTGTTTAATCACATGACATTGGTCCAACTGTACAAACAAAGCACCGCCCACACATATGGTGAAGGCCACATACACCCACACACACAAAACGGTGTCTGATGCGGGTTAGGAGTGGAGTCAAGGTAGATTATATAAATATTGTGAGCAAGTAAACATCTCCTGTCCATTCCTTACACTCTCAGGCAGGCTGTATGTACCGTAGGGCCTTAACAATATACAGAATGTTGTTACCCTGTTTAATAATCTGTCCATTCAACTTCTTGCTTCTTGTCAACGTCTGTGTTGTTGTGGCAACTGTGCAAGGAGCAGCCTAATGATGCTTTTCAATAACAACTTCCAAGAATCCAAAGCTGACGTGGCCATGAGGTATACCTGCTAAATCTCTGAACTACCTCAACTGGTGGTTAAAAAAAAACAAAACAAGGGGGAGCATCTCTCCGTTTTGCCAATCCAAGCATACAGTTAGAGAGACGTCATAAATAAAAACTGGACAGCATCAGCAAACTGATGGTTTGCCACTGTAGCGAAATGTACCATACCTGCACATTACTTACTTGTATTTTATTTACAAGATCACCCCTCATGTCTTTGAACCATGGGCTCTACACAAAGCGAGTTCACTAGGTTTAATGCACTTGTAACCCCGCTGGCTCTCTCTAACTTTACTGTATTGGGAAAAGAAGTTAAATTGACATACCCACAGCTTCTTTACTAGACTCTGGATGTAGCCTGCACATTAAACTGCAAATTGCCTTACGTGAAGACGCCATAAATCTTGTGGCTGTACAAGGCAATAACGGGTTCCTTTAATGAACATCCCATTTTTCAGTGTTTTAAAAACAGGCAGTTCAGGATATTTTTAATAGAGTCAGGGTCTCTTGAGGAGGACACTATTCAGTCACTGAACACCATCGAAGCCCACAAGCATGTCAGTCATCAGAGAAGCTGTCTAGGGTGGGATATCTGCCAAGTTTATGCCAGGAGGCTCTGTTTGAAACTGTCCAAACATATTTATTGCAAATCTACTTCTGTTGCTTTCTGTTGGCCTTAGAGTTGATGTTGAAAATGCTTTTATACAACAGGCCTGCAGTTCAATTGTTTACAATTTCAAGACCATTGCCACAACTAGCTGGTTTTGACAATCAAAAGACCTCTGAATCAATTGCATGGTCTACTCTGTATTGAAGTGCTAATGGTCCACAGAACAAAAGACCTAAGTCACACTATATTTCAGCACAGACGGGATGTTGTGGTGCCAAAGAAAGTGGCACAAATTGGCACACACACTCATGCTTTCATCCACGTAGGATTGTGTGTCTTCATGCAACAAGTATGTACAGTAATAGGCTTAACAGATCACAGCTGAAAGATCCTTGGTCCTGAGCCTAAGCCAGTCTTGAAGGCAATTATAACAACAATGCTTTCACACCACACGGCAGGAGGACAGACAGAGAGAAGATGAGCCAAGCAAGGGAGTGATGGTAAAAGCCTTCATTGCTGTCATACATCTCTCTGTGACTGTCAGTCTCGTGTGGCTGCGCTGAGGGGAGACTGTTCATTTCAATATCCAAACAAGGAATTGAAAGACAATAAACATGGCTAACGCACCAGCCTATAATCATTTTGGCCCTGACAGGTAATGAGTTTTCCTCAGGCACATACAATAGGCAGACCTGTCAAGGTCCATATGTCTTCTCTGCTGCATGTCAAAGCAATTTTCCCCAACTGCCCAGCAGGCCAGTCAAAAACAGTTTCTACAGCACAAACCTATCCCTATAGTTTATGTAAAAGTGACATACTTAAACTTGCAGCAACACAGTATACTGGGAGACAAAGTTGGGACATTAAGGTGTTGATTTGAAGAAGGTTTCACGTTTCTGGAAATACGCTTCTTTGTTTTCCTGCTGAGAGTTAGATGAGAAGGACGATACCACTCTCATGCTCAGAATGAGAATCAGCTTTATTTGCCAGGTATGTGTACACATACGAGAATTTGACTCAGGATTGTGCATTGCTCACGATGTGCTTGCTTATAGAATAATACAATAATAAAATCATACACAGGCTACAGTATGGAGAACACATATATACAAACTATAAACAAAAACAATATAGACAGAATAAACAAAAACACCAAAAGCACTATGGAGCGTAATCCAGAGGCGGCTGTCTACGGCGCCATCTTGATGTTCAATCAATGTTGGCTCTGAGCAGGGAGCTACTCTTCCAGACCAAGAAATAGTCCGTCACATAATGCCCCCAGTAAAATAGCAAATCTTTAAAAAAGGTGCTAGCGGGAGAATTTGTCACCATTGGGTAAAGCCGGGCTATTTCCAGTGCTAAGCTAATTGAAGTAGCTGCTGGCTGCATGACAGTGTTATCAATCTTCTTATCTAACTCTCGGCAAGAAAATAACGAAGGAGCGTATTCCCCAAAATTTCCAACTGCTGCTTTAACTCATGTTCAAATTTGAATAAAATGCGCCGCACCTTAATCAGCACTACGCCCAATCAGGTATGAAAATAGCACATTTTGAGCCATTATATATGGTTTATCTGCTTCGTCAGTCATACAGCATCCTTGCTAGAAAGCTTTCGTTGTGTTCACAACTTCAGCCAGATGGAGTTACAGCCAGAGTGTGTGCCAGCTTGGACCAATCAGCCATTCTTTCTCCTCCACCAGCTTTTATGTTGTGCAATCAGACTCAAAATGATAATGAACTTCATTCAGTTCTACCGTCACCAGAGAATAGAGGTGTCCCTTTATGGTGAGAAAAGTTTATTTCAAATTTATACAGTGCTATGAAGCAGGTAGTTCATACAAGGCGGGAAGACTCAGAGGCTACAGACAGACTGAGTGGTGTAGTGCCAGCATGCATCTAGGGATCGCTTATGGGTCTGGCTTACAGTAACTACCTCATAATGTTAGAGAGAGACCGAAGGAGAGAGCAGCGGATACCGGTGCCAGAAAATATTTTCCACACACACACACAAAACACAGTTTGGCTGTGTTTCATCTGCTTTGGTTCTCTGCTTCACTGCATCTGTAATAGAGTCTTCTACAACAAGAGGCACAGACCGGACCTGTTCTAGGTTGTATGTATTGTCATTTATAAATGCAGTATAACTTTGCCACTGTATGAGTCAATTTTAGAGATTACAGTTTTTCTCGATTGCCTAAACACTTTTCTTAAAATCATGCCTCTTTTTTTCTTGAAACTCTAAACACAAATCCACAACTTCTCACCCAATTCCCCAAACGTCCTATTTTCAGGTCAAAATTAAGCTCTCCACTTAAAACCATTACATCTTGCTGAAAAACCAAACCGGTTTTACACACTGGTGAGATAAATTCAAAACAATACTACAAAAATTGATTATTACAAATGTTGCTTGTGGTTCTCCCCTCAAAAACCTTTTCACATGATGAACACAACAAAAGAAATAACAAATTTATACATTTGCACACATTTTTTCTACGTTACTGTACTGAACAAACAACTAATTATTCTGCCCCAGTCTTCTTCTCCTTCTTCTCCTTCTCCTTCTCCTCCTCCTCCTCCCAATTTTGACTCCTTGTGTTTCCACCAGAGTAGCTGTGTGCTAATTGAGCTCAACTTGTGCTGATTGAGTGAACAATATGGAATGTCAGGGTTTTCTCAATGACTGCATGGTGTAGGCAATGAGAAATGAAGGGATTTGTGTGTAGAGTTTAGATAAATGGGTGTGCTTTTTGAAAAATGGAGTTATGGTTTTGAAATTTTAGTTCAAAAACCTGGTTATAGTGTTTAGGTTTACAGATGAAACACACCCTGATGCCCTGTGTTGAAAGTATAGTTTGGTCTAAGAAATGTCATAAAGTAGTGAAAACAGCTGTTACAATTTCCCAAAACCCAGGCTGATGTTGAGAGCTGAAAAGGTTAGTTGATTGGTTATTAGATAGAGAAAAAGAGTCAACTATATGTTCCTTCTCAGTTTCACAGATCTGGAGTTTTCTCTATTTTATTTGATAGTAAAGAATTAAATTTTAGGGTTTTGAAGTGCTGCTTAAGGAAAACAAGCAAGTTGGTAAAGTCACGTTTAATTGTGATAAGCATTTTTCAATATTTTATGAAATTTTACAGATGATTAATCGAGAAAATAATTGGTAGCTACAGCCCTTGTCTTTTAAAAATCACTTCTTTTGTTCGACACATAGTGCAAAACGTCATGGTAATCACTATAGTGTTATAAGACAAAGAAAAAAGCAGCAAACCTTCACATTTGGGAAATGGAACTAGAAGATGTTACTTTATTAAATGTTTTTCTGCCTGTTCAAAACTGTTTTAAATTATTATATTAAGTGCTGTTATTTAGTCTGTCTGCTACACTGCGTTGTTTATACCCCCACTGTACCGGTACCTTCTTTTTTAACCTCTGTATGTTATTGCCTTGTCTGTTCCTTAACCCTGAATGTTTTGTATGTCTTAACTTGTATCCACTCCCCCCTCCCCTTAAGAGGCTAATCCCCTTATGCAAGCCAACATCCTTGTTAATAAGAAATTGGTTCTTAAGTGTCCTGCCTGATTAAATAAAGGTTAAATAAAAAATAATGCTTGGCCCAACAGCTTATTAGAGCTGAAACAATTAGTTTAAATGTAAGCTGGCAAAAACACTGCACACGGATCATGACATAAGACGACAATAAAATAGGATGTTAATGATAACTAAATATTTCAGCCTATCATGAGTTGTTAAACAATGTATTACAGATTACAGAGCATATCGTCACATTTGAGCAGCTGGGACCTGAGATTATTTGCCATTTGTGCTTGAAAGATGACTAAATCAATAAATTGACTAATAGTTGATGGTCTGGTTGTGTGTGTGTGTGCATACTGTACATGGAATGGTGCTGGTATGTCCTGCACCCCTCATCCCTAATCCTACCTTCACGCCTTTATCTCACTCTCTCCATCTATCTCTCTATCTGTCTTTGCTCTCTCTCTCGCTCACTCTATTCTTTATTCAGCAGGCACACACATCATTCAAGTATAGGGGATTCCTGCCAGCCCCTCAATAAGGAAAATCTGTGTTCGTTGAGGGATGCTGAGGCTTGGCAGGTAAGAGGAGCGAAGATGGATGCTTAATAAATGCCACCCTTTTCTATCTGCTGGCAGAAACAGTTGTGCACGTAATCACTACAGACTTCCTACTATGTGGAACCCATGATTACATAGAACCTGAACTAATACTCAGGAGAATGGACCAACCGGCAAGGGGAAGGTGTTACCTGTCACTGGGGTAATACATGTCAATAGGCAACGACCGGGTCTGAAAAGTGAAGCCAATGCAGAGTCCCTTAATCCTGCATTCTTTCTAATGGCCAGCAGAGGGCGACTTCACTGGTTGCAAAAAGAAGTCGGATAGCACTGGAGTTAATGACAAAATGGCCGTACTTCTCACTTAATTTGTTACCTCAGTAAACACTTTGCTAATGAGTTTGTGGTCCCAATCTCTAGTTTAAAGTATTTTTCATTATAGCATCATGTTTGTTTTGCAAATAATGGTCCAATTTAGAGAAAAATAGATGATAAAGTAGGGTATGCTTTGGCAACCGTGTGATTGACAAGACGCTACCACAATGACCTGTCAATCAGGATAGAAGTGAATCATATCCACTGTACTGCACACATTTAACTAAACTGAACTTGTTTTTCAGTGCTATCTGGTTATCTGCTATATTATCTGCTATCTGCTGTCTCTAGCCTTAGAACACTGACCCTTTCACAATGTGTTTTCAGTTCAAGAAAGCTAATTGAAGCATTATGGTTGCATAGGCTATAAATAAAGAATCAGATTTAATCGAATAACCTTTTTAAAATGTTAACACCCTGACTGTGACATGCTACTGTTTGTATCTGCTGTCTTTCATAACTGCATTGACTAACATGCAGAATATATTTTAGATTCATTGGTTAAACCTCTCTTCAAGTGTTTAATCTTGTGAGATTACGGGAGATACACTTCCAATTGTCAAAGTTTAGTATTCTTTCCAGATAAGCCATGGATAAATGTGTCTTCCCAGTGTAACATTTATGGAGGTCAGGCTCATACTGACCTGCACAGTTCAATGCCCATTTAGAGTGGGAGGAATGGAAATGTCAAGTGTAGAAGTCAGTGAGCCAAGAAAACACCAGAGAAATAAAACCAGGTCTGATGTTCGGAAACCGATAAAAACAACATACGACTTAAGCAGAGCCTTGACAGTTCTTTGCAAATGAGGGCAGTGCTCAGAAATTGGCCTAAATTGAAGCTAGATTGATGGTCGCTCTTGTTGCAGAGAAAATCAATGTTAGAAGATATGAGAGCCAGTGTGAAGCTTCAGAGATAAATAGATGTGACTGTATCTATTTGTTTGTGGACATATTAATCAGGCCCAGTAGTACATCAAGTCAGAAAATGAATTTCAACACAGCCGATATGAGATTAGTTAAATGGACAGGTCCACAACTCAGATGGAGGAGGCATAAAACATTTACTGTTTTTCAGGTTGTACACATCACAGGGAAGAGAGGCCTAGATTCAAGCTGCACATTTGTACACACAAACAATCCCGGACAAAGTTTCTCTTCCAGTGCGTCAAGCCTCCTAAAAATAGTGCACACTAATCCAGAGCTCTCCTTTTCAATTAACAGGAAGGTCAGGATTGTCAGAAGGAAGCAAATGAAACACAAGCTTAGGTTTTAATGAGGATCTCCACTATGGCGAGACTCTGCATCATTGTCTGATAAGATTTCCTTACTGCGATCACATCGAGTTAGAAAATAGGCCGTTTCCATGCAGGATTTGATGGGTTGTTTGGTGGTTTTGACCCGTTGTATTTGCAGTGCTATTATCGTTGGCATATATGCTCTTTCAAGTAGAATCAAACGAGTATGTTGACACGTTGAAGTAGTAGTGCATGAATCATTATTTTGAAAAGTACAATCCTTACCTTTTGCCATTTATGAGATGTAAATACAAAAAAAGAAACACTACCAAAAATCCACCCCGTGTTGACAACCCCCTCTGGTATTTCTGAGAGAAGATGATTTATTATCATGTACATATTCCCAGTGAAGGCTGGGGTGTTTATATCTATATCTAACAAGAAATCTGAGACTAATACAGCAGCACATTATCAATGCGCTCCTCCTCTGTTGCTTCTTTACTTGCTGATGGGAATTACAGGTCTTTGAACGGAGCCAGATCTTACGGCTCCATTCCTTTCCAAGAAACGGTTCTTTCAGCTCCCAAACGACACTTCCTTTAGTACCACTTCTGGTGGTCACTGCTTAAGTTGTATTTTTATTTGTTGCAAGAAATATATATACAAGCTTCATCATTTGCAATACATTGAAATATTCTGCCATATTGATGGTTAAAAAGTGTCAAATGTCAAGAATAACTATCCTAGTTGTACAACAAAAATAACCCTGCTAATGAAAATTAATTTGCATTGTTAATAAATAATTACACCAATCTATACAGACACATACTGTATATTTCAATTAGTAAAAATAGTTAGTATAAGCTAGTAGGTTGTTGTTCCTACTTTTTTTTTTACACCGAGGGGTTGGGGTGCGGGTGAATCGCCCTCAGACTGGAGCTGGCTCCTATCGTTCACAACAAAGAGCCGGCTCATAGAGCCGACTCGTTAGCAAAACACACATCAATAGTTTCTTGCAGGAATTTGGCGATTAAATCTTGAGGCCAGTTTTTTAAGAGACAAATTCCAGATGATTTTCTTATATCTGTGAAATCAGCACAACCAATGAATAACAGTGATGAGATGTACAAATGTGGCAAATGCAAAAAAAGGAAATATCCTGAGCAATATCTTCATGAATGAAATGCATTGAGTTGAGTTTAGAAAGAAATCAGTTGTCTTTTATTATGAGCAGTTGATAACAAAACTTTGAGTTTTACATAGTTAGAAATATTATGCACGATTAACAACAATATGGAATCATGAAATACAAGGTCCAATAACTCTCATTATGGAAAATAGCCTACCCTATCCCATGTATAAAAAAGTCCAGTGTGTAATATTAAGGAGGATTTACTGACATAAATGCAATATAATATACATAACTATGTACCTTACATAATGAATGAGCCATATCTATCTACATACACCGCGGGTACACTTACAGGGACATCGCCATGTTGCACCACCATGTTTCAAAGAAGAAAAACAAGAAAAGCCAAATGGTACCCACCCATATCATGTAGCACAAGCAGACAGAGAGGGAGGGGTGAGCGGTGACTGATGGTGCATTCATGTGGTGTCGGAATAATCATAATCTTGTTTTCTTCCTTAAATCTTTATTGCAAAAAGATAAACAACAGAACTTTGATTCGTGCAAAATCACGTATTGCATTTACATATTTTACAAACATGTAATTTGTAAAATGGTTATAACGGTTAGTTTGCTGTCCGTGTAGAGTGAACTATATGTCTGTGTGTTGTTTATACGCTCTGATAATGCTAATCCAACAACTCTTTGTAGTAGCGTCCATGTTAATTCCACATTCCGATTTAAGATTACATGAAAACACACTGAAGTTGGAAGAACAACTTCACAACTCGAGATACGGAACCATCCGAGGAGCATGTGAATGCACCGTGAGCCTTTGGTTGCAATTTGCAACCCTCGCCACTAGATGCCACAAAAACTTACACACTGAACCTTTACAGCATCATTTCTTTTTTATTTGTCAAAGAAACATAGGACAAAATACATACCATAACAATAGCTTCCTGTGTCTCAAGAGAATATGCATATGGCACAAAAACTACAAAGATGACCTCCCATTCTGTGATTGATGCACAGTCATGTGAAGTTATTGGTAATTATGACTCTCATGAGATAGTTAAGTACATATCCACTGTGGAGGGAAACTTTTGGTTTTGTCCAAACATTTATCCATGTGGTTTCAAGGAAAGGGCATCATTTGTGATCCTCATAAGATGTATCCTAATGACTTTTCCTCTAAAGCCACCATGAGGTTCACATTTGTGGTTTTGAGTGACAACTATTGGGTCGATTGTAAAAGTGTTCCTTTCACTTTTCATCCAGCTCCTTCATCAGGTTCCTGTTCTTAAACACAGTGTGTCAAATACTTTGGTTTATGACTAAATACCTGCAAAATGAATGAAATACCCATCATCCTCAGCTGTACGAAGACGGTGACCATTGTATCTGCTAAACATCAGCATGTCAGCATCATTATGACCATGTTGATGTTAGCATTTAGCTTAAAGCACTGCTGTGCTTCATGGTAGAGATGAGAAAGATTCCCATGTTAACGGCTTCAAGTGTTCACGTCATCTAACAACTCAAGATTGACAGAGATTAACACAGTTTTTGTTGAGACTCGTGTTTTCAACACAATTCTCTGGACAATTTTCTTGTTTGGTACCTATATAACAGTCTTTCTTTTTAAAGCCTGTGAATGCCAGTAAAATAATTCAGCCTTAAATCACTTAATTGCTCGAGAACAAGTGGTTTTAAGAGCAAATTAGGCGTATCAGGTATAAGAGGTGCTGCTATTTTTACGGACAATGTGTGTCTTGGGAGGTCATTAGAGCAAGTGGAGGAATTCAGTAAATAAGCTTCTGGCAAAGTCAGTACACTTCCTCTTTCTAACAACCCTGACATGCCAGCAGGAAGTCAGGCTCCCGTTCAATCAACGCCTCTGAGACCTCGGCCCACCTGACTCTGAACTGTATTGAGATAAACAGCAACATGACACAAGTTTGCAAACCAAGAAAAAAAAATAGAACGCAGGGAAATTCAATTAAGATTTAGCTGGAAGCATCTAATAAGTTTATGGAAATTAAAGTTTTATGTAAATCAGTTGTCTGCCTGGCCCTGTGCCAGATCACAAGGGGCTGCACTATATTGCATTCAGATTAGCTGCCTCAGAAAACTCAACAGCTAAGCCTAACAAGCCCAAAAACAACATTACATGAAATCTAGAGAGTGTGCTACATATTTTAAGGATATTTCACATTATCTCCTCACTCTGAACATCTCACCTAATGCTGTAAAATGATTATCAACCCGTATCCACGATTATTCAAAATTACTACCCCACTACAGCTCTGCTACTGCAGTCATTGTTTTCCCAAAATGCAGACACACTCTGGAAATTACATCATTATTTATTCTTTATGTAAACAAGTCTCCTTTTGAGTGTGCAGCAAGTGAAACCATATGCGCTAAGTACACTGCAGATTTGAGAGCAAGTCCAGGCAAAGAGTACACTGACATCTTGTGGACAATGAAAGCAATTTCAGGGACAGAAGCTGCACTGTCCAGCTAAAGATCTCCTTTTGCCATTACTGATCCAGCACATGCAGAGCAGATGCTCCACATCTGAAACTACAAATCATAGACTTGGCATTTGCACTGTGCTTTGCATTTATTATACACTACTATTATTCAAACGAATGAGAATAACAAGTCAGTCATTATGTGCACAGGAAACTGATACTTTAAGCACTTCCTTCATTCCCTAGAAACAGAGTTCAATTAAACTACGGATCCACTAAATATATTATTTAGTCAGGTCAAATTCTAATTTAGGTGTATGAGTAAAACACCCTTTTTTAAGGCTTAAGGCACAGTCGGAGTAAGATGTCAGTAGCTTTAGGTCACAGCTGGGCAGATGCTACCTTGAGATGGTGGAGCTGGCGTGTGATTGGCTAGAGGAAGTAGTGGCAGCACTGAGCTGAGAGAAACCACTATGACTAGACTCCAGACTGGTCATGGATCCCCTAGAAAAAACAGACAAGGCAGAAAAAATAGTTAATTTTTAACCAATCAAATACTGTAAAAAAACAACAACAGTATAACAGGTTTAAAAAGTATATATCTGGCAAACATATCTGTAAAACACAAGGACAGGTCATTCCAGGAATGTGACAACATTGATTTCTTTTTCAAGAGCAGTGCAGCCTTTGTGAAAAACTTCATTATTATAAAAAGAAAAGCACAGTGGAATAAATAAACCCACCTGAAGTCATGGGACGCCAGCACCTCGGTGTAGTACATGATCTTACACTTGTGGGAAGAGACCTGCAGCGAGGCCAGCACATCATCCACACGAGGCAGGCTGGAGGCGGTGCAGGCTGGGGAGCTGTGGAAGCGCCACTGGAGGATGTAGAAGCCAGGCCAGCGTGTTACATGGGAGCCCTGTTTGAACAGAGGAAAGCTGCAGGATCAATTTTGGGGCTGCGATGATGAAGAATTTAACTGCCTGGATGCAACGGACAGCAAACAGGGACAAACTACGTTTTGTAGAAACTGCTAAAACACTAATCTCTACCATCTTCTCCCTGACCTGTACGCTCTCTCCCTCCCTGCAGGTGAGGGATTTCTCCACCATGCTGAAGTCCTGGCCCAGCACCCAGTTCCTGTCTATCAGCTGGGCATTAACGGCCCCTAGGGATGTGAGGGCATGGGCTCCGAGAGTGTCTTTCTTGGGAGGCTGTGGGGCCCTCTTGGAATGGTAGATGTTGAAAAGCACATCTCCTTTAGACACGTCAAAGTCCCAAGTGATGACGGAGGAGGCCTCTGCGATCTCGATCAGCATCTGCAGGAGGATGTAAGGAAATTGGAAGCACAGAACGGCAGACAGCAGGCCATTAATCACAGGTTTCTCTTTTGCTGCAAGCCTGCAATGTAGATTTCTTCCAGCTGGTGGCATCCTAATCCACAGGATAAAATCCAGAATACACATAAATTGGAAAAGGGCAGAAAACACTCCCTTTGCTCTCACCTTTATGCACTATTAGCAGAATTAAGGTATCCTTATTCTTTGATACATGTGGATTTACTGAGACTGTACCTCATATGGGGCTCCCTTGAAAATACTGGCACTCTTGTAGATGGAGTCAGTCAACAGGCTGTTTTCCTCACTCTCAAGCTCTTCTGCTGTCCTGTACAGAAATTTGGGAACCATACCTCCCTCAGGGATGTCACACTGGAGAGGGCAGCAGAAAAAAAACCCATCAAGCTCAACCAATGACAACAACAGACAACTCACATGAATATATGTGTGTATTGTAACATGAGGTTGCATATGTACCAAGGTTGGTACAGTGTCTGATTTCACTTAATTAAAGTAGTGTGGGTTTAGTGACTCACGAGCAGGCGCCCTCTCGGTGGGTAAAAGCCACTCGTAGCTGTGTAAATTTGCCATTTTAAGAGAGATAAGGCCAGCTTAGGTTTGTTGGGCTCAATGAAATGCAGTTAAAACTGTAAGGAGTGGATGGAATGCATTGTACAGTGTTGAAATGTGAGCTGGCTAGCAGTTGTGCTAAAATAACTTGTCAACTGTATGACTGACCTGACCAGTACATACAGTATATCCTGCTCCTGTCCAAACAGTAAACGGCTGCAAAAGAAATATCTGTATATATAGTTCTATGAATACTCTTGTTTAGTTGATGCACTTCTCAGATTAAATTTTTAGAAAGCAATATGAAATTTTCAGTAAGACACATACCACATGGAGATACTTGCTACTTGTTGCTGATTAGGGTTGGGCTGCTGATCTGAAATTTTCACATTGTACCACCCTGTGAAAGCAGGTTTTCATGACCACGAACATGCTTATTATTGTTTTTAAGTATACTTTGCACCTGCCTCGGAAATCGCTTCTCCCCACACTCTGACACACTCACACACCTACACCTCAGGTAAACACCCCAGCTTGACCCCGCCCCAACCCTATTGCTGATGGATTAAAACCACATAAACCTGAGGCTATAAGGACTAGCGCACACTAAAGGAGTGAATGTCAGGTCATGAGCACAAGGCCTGGCACACATTCTTTCACCGTGCCTGTTCGGGTATGTTGAGGACTAAACCTCACCATGCAGTCCCCTCCCAAGGAGTCAGGGATGATTTCTTTATCAATGTAGTCCACCAATCCTCCTGGACCCTGGTAGTCGTTTCCAGCATAAACAAGGAACTTTTTACGGGTATTCTCATGTATCAGGGGGCTAACCTGGAAACAAGACACCAAAAGTCATCAGAGAACATGAAAGCAACCACAGGGTCACACTGTAAAAATCAATCCATGAATATCTGAAGTAATCATGTTTAGAAATAAACAGGTTAGCTGATGGATGGTTGGTTATATTGATTTTATCGTCATAATAGTGCATCCTGTTTAACTATTTATAATTGAACTTTGTTGTTTGTTGTTATTTGCTGGTAAATATCTTTCACATCTCTGGGTAGAAACTTTTAAAGCCCTTACTTAACATCAGCTTAACTATGGTTAACTATGGTTACGCAACAATGGTTTCATTGCTATTATTATTGATAAGTTTGATTTGATTTATTTTCAAATATTGATGTACTACCACCACTACTACTACTACTACTCTGCTTTATTTCTTTTCTGAATGCTATTACTCTCCCACAAACTATACCTTTGAACATTGCTGTAGCAATGATCAAATGTACCCCCATGCGGATCTGCATATTGCATGGTTATAATTAACTTTCTCTTCATTTATCATTTGCTCATATTCACAATGTTGCACCCAGCTATTAAGAATTACTATCAGCAGGAATATTTGCAAGCGGCAATCTCTGCGTCTGCACAACTTGATCCATTCTTCCCCAATTAGATGATTAATTAAATCAAAATGATGAGCTTCTTACCAGGGTCCAGAGCACTGGAAAAACTCTGGGCGCCCTCAGTATGAGCAGACGACCCAGGGTCTCGGGGTAGTTGGCCTCCACCACCTCGATGATTCTCAGCAGAGCCTTAACACCTGGTCTCCACAGGTGCCGCATATTAAGACCCTCCAGATCCACCAGGCAAGTCCAGCAGCTGACCGACACATTAAAATAGACATTACAGGATTATATATGCAAGCATGTGTTCACCTGATTAGCTGCTACCAGTGAGAAACTGACAGAAGATAGATGAATTAATATCTAGGCACCTAATGGGTCGCCCGAAGACTCTGGTGTTTTCTTCACAACGCCTCAGTCCCTCCTCGTTGATGGACAGGACCTGGGTCATATTCATCAAGTTGTAGCATTAATGTAACGGAAGGTATTTTAACTGAAAATGTTTGTGTGTACGTTAAAGCATACATCTTGTGTATGTACCTGTTTCAGTAGCACCTCCTCTCCCAAGGCTCGTACCAAACCCTTAGTGTCCATTTGCCCCAGGCGCAAGACATACAGAGGACGGCCGTCTAAACCACACACACACACACACACACACACACGCCAATTCATAACAGAAGTTATCTCATTGCACTTTTCATATAGAGCAGGTCTAGACTGTACTTTGCAATATTTCCGTAATAATAACTTTTACAGCGCTGTCGTCTAAATACAGCTGGTATTTACCACCTTAAGCATGTAAACATTCAAAGGGCACTTCCTGTGTTCAATCCTGGTTGATCAGCTGTTAAAAGCAATGACTCATTTTCAAACATTCGAGCTGGGACAGATGCTGCTCAGACTTTACGGTCAATAATTAACAGGCTGTTTAAACCTATGTGAACATATATACTATAAATACAGAAGACCAAATCCTGCTGCCCCTGTATCTTTACATTTACTGATAAGTGACAAACAACAGCACAATAACAGGAAACAGTGACATAAAGTGAAAATACACACTTAGGCAGGTTATTATTCACAGTACCTTTGTCGTGGTGGTGCCAGCCTCCAGTGTAGTAGTCCTGAAGCAGTTGTGGGCACTCCCATGTGTCTAACAGGAAATCTACCTGGTGCTGCTTCCTCCAGGTAAGCGACTGGCACAAGAGCTCCCGGGCCTTGTCCAGGTTGAAGTCTCTGGCCCTCAGGAAGCGCAGCACATGCTGATCTTTTGGAATCTGTGCAACAACAAGCAGGGGTCAAACCTCTAATGCATTGCTCCAAGTTAAAGTTACATGTATTAACATTTAAGCCAATGGATGCTTGTTGTTTTCCATCTAATAATCTACAGTCCATGTGAGAAGCAAAACTAACATTAAGCGTGGAAGCATGTCTAGAAATAAATGTGTATTTTACATAACTGCACAGACTGCTCTGTAGTCAAACAAAACTGTTTGTGACCTTGCCCTTGTGGTTTTCTTGGAGCCACTGGCGCAGTCGAATAAGACAGCTCTCCTGCAGAGGCGTTAAATCACCTAGGTAACGTCTGATGTAGTCAGCATCCAACTTGTCTACAGGCCAAAACACATGTACAGTGTAAAGTCAGCACATATTGCATGCACACAATGGAGACACCAGGAGCTGTGCACTATAGTGTTTTTATTTGAACATTTGGCACTATTGTTCAAAATAGTGCCAAAGAGGGTGTTAAACTATTCCATCCTTAATCACGAATAGTGAGTAACCACTGACCGTCAGGATTGCCAGCCAGTAGCTCTGTGGGACAGGATGGGTCTTTACTGTCGAGCACATTCTTAGCACTGCTCACTGGGATGGCTCGCTCAGTTGAGGGAGGCAGCAGCTGGAGCCTGGCAGCAGCAGTGCCAGAGACGACAGGGGGGATCCACCGAGGTATGTAAGTCACTCCTTCTTCCTCCAGTTCTCTGAGGTAGTACTCAATAATCTCTTTACCCTACAACACAGGAAGGAGACAAGACTTCTGGTTGATGCAACTGTCCAGGTGACACTATGGCTAATACATGTAAAGCAATAACAGACCTGAACAACAGATCAAACAATACTGGAAGCAAATGCAAGTTATCTTTCCACAATGTTTTTGGCAGGTGTGTAAAAAATGCTGTAGTAAGTAAGAATACTTTAAAAAACATTTTATTTGTCAATTAATAAAATAAAAAGTGGCTGAACGGAAATAAAATCCAAATCAAATAAATATTTGGTGTGGCCACCCTTTGCCTTTATAACAACATCACTTCTTCCTACTTTTGTAGGACTATCATCAGGTGTATAATTAAACACTTATATCAAATAGGTGTTAATGATCACCAATTCTACATGTAGGATGAAACACAAAAACAGAAACAGCTATGTGAGAGGAATACAACTGGCCACAACTGGAACAGCCACACTCCGCTAACAAGATGAGTTTGCTGAAGACAGTTTAATGTCAAAAGTCATACACCATGGCAAGACTGAGCACAGCAACAGGATCCAAGGAGGTTATGCTGCAACAGCAAGGTCTCTTTCTGGCAGAAATTTAAGGGCAGACGGGTTTCTAGATGTGCTGTCCAAGCTCTTTGAAGAAAGCACAAAGAAACAGGCAATGTTAAGGACTGTAGAAGCAGTGGTCAGCCAAAGAAACCTACTGCGGCTGATGAAAGACACATCACACTTACTTTCCAAGACGTCCAGCAGTGCTGTCAGCTCAGAACTGGCAGAAAACAGTGGGACCCTGTAGGATGGACCCTGTAGGATGGACCCTGTAGGACCCATCTACTGTCTGGAAAAGTCTTGTCAGAAGTGGCCTTCATGAAAGACTTGCGGCCAAAAAGCCATCCCTCTGACATGGAAACAAGGCCTTTTGGCAGACGGAGTTGGGGATTTGGTCCAAATTACTGATCTCCTCAATGCAGAGAAGGACATGCAGATACTATATCAGTATATATATATATCCATTATGCAGTACCATCAGGCAGGCATCTGATTGGCCCCAAATTTATTCTGCAGCATGACAATGACCACAAACATAAAGTGAAAGTCACTAAAAACTATCTTTAGCGTAAAGATGAACAAGGAGTCCTGGAAGTGATGGTATGGCCCCCACAGAGCCCTGAACATCATCGAGTCTGTCTGGGATTACATGAGCAGAGAGAGCAAGTGAGGCTGCCTAAATCCACAGAAGGACTGTCGGGAGTTCTCCAAGATGTTTGGGCCAACCTACCTGCCGAGTTCCTTCACAAACTCTGTGCAAGTGTACCTAGAAGAAGTGATGCTGTTTTGAAGGCGAAGAGGGGTCACAGCAAATATTTATTTAATTTAGAAAATGATTTCTGCTAATTCACTTTGCAGTTTGTTAACTGATAAATAGAATCTATTAACATGTATTTACAGCATTTTCCCCCACACCTGCCTAAGTAAAAGTCAATTCAAAGATGCAAACCTTTTTAATGCTACTAGCATACTGTTTCATAGCTATCTTCTCTGCCATGCTCTCAAAGCCAAAGAAGGACTTAATATCCAGACTGGCCGTCTGTTCGAAGCACGTCCAGTCCTCATTCTCTGGATGAACCTACAGAAGAGGGTATCGCAGTATTACACACAACTATTTTTATGTCAACATTGCACAGTTCATTTGATGTACTGTATGTGACTGTACATATATTTTAAAGTGAGTGGTGTATCATAAACAGCAGAAATTATATTGGTGGTTTTATATTATGTTGTGAAAAGGGCAGGTAGGTATTACTTGTGAAAGAGCCACTTAAGCACATACATATATTTGGGAAAAGTTGTGATCACATGTTTAGTAAGTTCTAAGATTATTTAGGTTTATGAAACAGTTTAAGTATATTTTGATATATTATAGGTGGACTACACTAAGATTATGTTTGCATTTGCTATTATTCTATTTTTGTTATTTACAACAGGTGACAGTGCTGTAAGGCTGTTTTTAGTGTTCATTGGTGGAAAAAGTTTAGATGGTGCTAGTAAAGTGTTTTTGAGCATGTGATATTGTGTGAGAACACGTCACAGGTAATAAAGTAGGAATAGAACATCATGTCAGTAATGGACCAGGCAGAGATGAAATTTTGGATAATAATCACCTTCCGTGATGTTGAAATCTGTCTTCAAATAAAACCTCATTCGCCCTCCTGAACTTTATTGTAGGGTTTTCAAAAGTAAGTTGCATTTAATTCAATGGAACACTAAATGTGAAAAAGTGAAAACTAAAATACTTTGCAGACTTTGGAGCATGGTAAAATGGCCACTACAATTGGAGTGAGTCAAACTACATTGACTTTGTGTAGTGTTTAGCACATTTGGCACACCAGAAGATCACTTAGAATTAATTTTTCAGAAAACAAAAGCCAGAGTTTTACTGGTATGCACATGCAGAACTTGGGATCTCGTCTGACTGGTACTTCTTTTTTGAACTAGGCATTGTAAAAGTGTTACACACACAGTGTTAAACAGTAAAACAAGTACAACAAAGAAACACTAATAGAGGCTCCTGTGTTTGTTCTCTCTGTTGTTTGTCTCTGTGGCTCACCGTGTAGTTGCAGCACTCACTGACAATGACCCTGTTTGAAAAGGTCTCGTTGTGGACCTCAATGTGGAGCATCCTGTCCCTCCGATTCAGAGTGTTCTTTTGGATAAAGTACAGGTAGTCTACGCCAGCAATCTACATGCAGAAAAATATAAATATGTTAAAATATTCCACATAAGTTGATCAAAAACACATTCATGCAATCTAATGCAACATTGCCTCAAAATACCACCTTTAAGAGTTGCCACTCTCTGGGCACAGTCTTGACAAACATTCCTTCATTTTGTTCTTCTAAACAAATAATCTGATTATAGCAACTGTTTCATGGCTTTTGCACCCTAAAAGGTCAGAGGACAGGTACCCGTTTGAGAAGCCGCGGGGCATCAATGTCGATCACACAGCGCCTCTCAGTCACCAGCGTGGATCCATCCTCGCTTTGGCTCTCACTGGTGATCTCACTATCCACAAACACTGGGATCAGGGGGCACTTTGGGAACCTCTTCAAATAGGCCTAAGAGGGGGAGTGAAGTCAAATTTAAATTTAGTAGCAGAAATTAGTAAAGAAATGTGTAGATTCTCTTGTCTTGATGTTTTATTGTTCTTGTCCTTGACGATTATAAATTTTATTGAACAACACTGTTATGCCCTTTTGTCCTGCCTACAATGAGGCAGCTCTCGTAATGGGCAGGAAGGCCTCTTTGAATGGATCCATTACAAGAAGCTTACTTGTACCTGCCACAAGCTCTTGCTGACTTAATAGTAAAACACGTAATTTCTGTGTCAGGTTAGGATGTATTTAATAGTTAGGGGCTTTAACATTTTATATAATTACATATTAAAATTTGATGCTGTTTGCACGGCTGCGGCAGCTTTAACAAGCAGTGACCATCTGTCCAAGGCAATTTCTCCAGAGCTCACCAGTCAATATTCATTGAGTCGCTGAGCTCAGTCTATGGAGCCAGTAGCAGAGTGGGTTTTCCACATAAACTGTTAAATATAAATGTTATCACCATGCTGTATAAAACTTTCGCTAATATTATAGCCCTAGATGTGGCAATATAATATGCAGCAATTCAGCAAAATTACCTGGAACTCAAAAGCTTTTAAAAGTTTGAAGTGTGAACCTGACTAGTTGATTACTTGACATGCAGTAAAAAGCAACAAATAAAAGACTTTTAATTGGTTGTTTTATCTCTCCAAACCGCTGATCTTTCAGCAACACACACACACACACACACCCTGCTTGTATTGATACAGCACAGCAGCATGAGCAACCTAATCAATACAATGACATTATTCACTAAGCAAATTAATGGGAAAGGTTTCCTTGGTAAATAAGCAGCATTGACTGGTGCATTTCAAGCACAAGAAGACCTAGGGAAGTCATAAAGACGCGCCATGAAAGGCACAACAATGATGTCTCTGGTTAAACATTCACTAATATCCAGGACAGTGATTAGGAGTGTTAGCTGGATTAATAACCTGGAGTACGTCAGTGGCAGAGTGGGGGAACTAATGAGGTGGTAGTCTATTCACTGCTTTCTCTTTTTTATGCCGTCAGTGCCTGGATCTTTTCAGAGGAGCTATTATTTACTTTTTCACAAAAGGTCCATTTTCTAAATCTTTTTCAGTAAAGTGCAGTGATGCAAGAGGGATTGTACAGAGAGATGCTTCATGGGAAATGAAGCTTGTATCGTTGTTGACTAGGGACTGTTGGGTGAAGGAGTTGTACTCTGCAGTGCAAAGTGTCAGTGTAGCATCACAGTCTTTAACCCGCTCTGAGGATATTGCATAAGTCTTTGGCTTAATATATAACTGCAGAGAACAAGAAACAGACGGTAAGGGTGGGTGGAAACAGACGGCTTCTCATGAAATGCACACATTTTACTTTTGTTCAATCTTTACTTCAGGGTCACTTACACAAATTAAAAGCATTGAGTTTTAGGTTGTAGGTGAAGAGAGCAAATGCATCGGTGTCATCAAGAGCAAAGCAAATTAATCATACAGTGAGTAATTGATGGAATCCTTGTTGGTATTTCAGTGGATTGCCCGCATATGACCGTTGAATCCTGCTGCATTACAATCAGAATTTTTTAGACAGTTATATAAATATAGCTAGAAACATTTCTGCTGCCTCACTCTCTTATCTTAGCATTACGTCATCTACAAGAAATTCAAGGTATACTGTATCATCAGCTTTTTAAAAACTGTAGCAATCCTACAAAATAACTCAAAGACTCCTGACCACTTATATGCATCATATTGTAATGAAAATAAAATAAATAATTGCAACCACAGGACAATACACAAGACGAGTTTTAAGAGGTTACAGATGCGTCAATAATGTGTGTATGTCTTTAATACTTTCTGTATAAATATCAGACATCTAGGCAATTTAAAAGAGGCTAAAAATGTGAAAAATCATCAGCCTGGCAGTGAATAAATGTGAAAGATACTTTGCATTTCATAAGCACCACGCAGAACAAAGTTTAATAAGCAGCTTTCTCACAGTGTGTACCCTGTAGATTACTGTATTTACTGCAGCTTCAGGAGAGAAGAAGGTATACAGTGTAATTTGTCCAGTCACTTAAGGCATTTACTGCAGACAAGTGTATATCAAGAGTGAGACGGATGACCCTGGGAAGCAGACAAGGCTACAGACGTTATTGTAGGTTTCTGAAAGTGTCTGATCGCTTGTAAATTGCCACAGCTGAGACCCGGAATCTAGTGAATAAGTAATTTATTATATATTTTTGTGTTTAATAAGAGCAAAAGTGGAATATGTTTAAATATTGCACGCCGAAGCCACAATGGCTAGAATAGAAATAAACAGACCCCATTCCAGTTCAGTTATATAAGATCCTGCAAAGTAATAGCCTACAGGTGGCAGCCACTGCTGTCTTCTGGCTGGTCATGTGAGTTAAAAGGTGACCGACACTCTGGATCATACTCACCGCCATTATTAACTCGAATGGATGTTTGTAGACCCGAACAGGGGACTGGTATTCCTGCACCATGGTTGAAACTCTGTTGGATAAACACAATTGACACTGACATGACACAGGATTGAAGAAGCATGACAGCGATGTGCACGGGCTCTCGTCCCGTGTCCCTCTTCTTCAGGCTTCAGCTGACAAAATGACCAGTAAATTTGACATAACCCTCATTTGATGGTGAAGTGTTTAACTATATTTGGGTTAACCCATAGTCTGTAGGCTACAGTAAAGAAGAATACGTTTTTAGAGCCACCATGGTTGACATCTTTAAATAATATCAAGTATGAATAGGAATACATTCAGGCCGAAGTTTGTAACGTTATGTGCGCCTATGAAAACTATACGTGCACATTATTTCGCCTGACCAGTGAACAAAAAGTCCAGCTTGCCTTATAGCAGCCTAGAATCCTGTCCGTTAAGTGTATGAAGCGTCGCTGTAGCTGTATAGTTTCCGTATTGTCAGGTGAGTGGGAAAAGTGTAATTTCCCGCATTGTAAACGGCAAAATGAAAACTACAGTCGTGTCCGTCCGTCAATCTGTACTACCACATACTGTTTAACTCCGCCTTTTGCACACAAACAGGAAGTCACCGTAACGCTTTCTTGGAAAGTTAGTAGCTGGCGTTTTATTGTGAAAGGCCCACACACTTTGTCTCACTCGCTTTGGTACATTTCTCGAATCATCCCTGACATGCACAAGGCTGCACTTTTTCATGGCATATCAATTTCGACAGTATAAATTTATACATTGCAAGAGATTGGACAGGATTCATAGTTACGTTTTTACTGTTAGTTAATTAGAAATGTAAGCATGTGAAACACTCCTTAGGCTGATGTTCCTATTCACAGATTCTTATCACAACGGATATCTTCATCAATAGACATGTATAGAAAATATGATTGACAGATATAGATATAGATAGATACAGTAGATAGATAGATAGATAGATATAGATATTGAAACCGCAAATACAAGAGCCATACCGGCTAGGACGTCGCCCGGGTCAACAAGGTGCTAGGGAACCAGGGCAACCTGATGACAAATGGGCTACTAGAACAAGACATTCATGGACTAGTGCAGAAAATATGGATCTGAACTCCTAGCTCAGTGTTCTAACATCCACAAATAGCAACTCCTATCAAAACTAGAGATTGATGAGGTACAACAAATATGCTACGGCAAGGGGGAGCCAGGACGACAGGTCAGTGGGGGGATTTGGGTCCCAAGCCCCAATAACAACAAGCCCTTACGGCACAGAATCGCTCAACATAAGGGCAATTGAAGATCATAAGTACAACGACCGAGATTGCCATGGCAACAGTGATCCTAGAGATGCTTGGCTATAAGATGAACACCACAAGCCACAAAGAGCATTACCCCCCATGGAGGAGAAAACTAGAGACCAAGATCAAGGCAACATGAAGAGAAGTTAGTCAGCGACTGCGGCATATACCAAGTTGATGCACTATCCCCGCTGCTGTTCTGCATGGGCCTGAACCCCCTTCCGAAGTGGAGCAACCATCAGTCACCTCGTCTACATGGATGACATCAAGCTGTATGACAGAAATGAGCGAGACATCAACTCACTGATCCACGCTACCAGGATCTACAGCAGCAACATTGGAATGTCGTTCGGACTGGACAAGTGTGGCCGCATGGTATCAAAAAGAGGGAAGATGATCAGAACCGAGGAAGTTGAACTACCAGAAGGCCACATTGCAGATGTTCAGGACAGCTACAAATACCTTGGGGTACCGCAGGCTAATGGAAACCATGAGAAGGCAGCAAGGAAGTCCGCCACAGCCAAATACCTACAGAGAGTAAGGCAGCTGTTGAAAAGTCAGCTAAATAGGAAGAACAAGATCCGAGCCATCAACACATAAGCCCTGCCAGTCATCAGATACCCCGCTGGTATAATAAACTGGCCAAAGGATGAGATAGAGGCCACTGACATCAAGACAAGAAAGCTCCTCACAATGCATGGAGGGTTTCACCCCAAATCCAGCACTCTGAGACTGTACAAGCGTAGCAAGGGAGGCAGAGGGCTAGTGAGTGTCAAGACCACTGTCCAGGATGAAATGACAAAGATCCAAGAGTACATCAGAAAGATGGCCCCCAAAGATGAAGGGCTTAGTGAATACCTCAGGCAGCAGAAACCCGAGGGTGAGGACAAGGAAGATGAAGGACCTTCATGGAGAGACAAGCCGCTGCACGGCATGTACCACAGACAAATAGAAGGAGTGGCTGATATCAAGAAATCCTACCAGTGGCTGGAAAAGGCTGGACTAAAGGACAGCACAGAAGCACTATTCACGGCGGCACAAGAACAGGCACTCAGTACAAGATCAGTAGAGGCTGGGGTCTATCACACCAGGCAGGACCCCAGGTGCAGACTGTGCAAGGATGCACCTGAGACAGTACAGCACATAACAGCAGGGTGTAAGATGCAGGCAGGAAGTGCGTACATGGAACGCCATAACCAGGTAGCTGGCATAGTGTACAGGAACATCTGCCATGAGTATGGGCTGGAAGTCCCAAGGTCAAAATGGAAGACACCTCCTAATGAAGTTAAGATCCTGTGGGACTTCAAGATCCAGACTGACAAACTGGTGATGGCTAACCAACCAGATATCGTGTTGATCGACAAACAGCAGAAGAAGGCTGCAGTGACAGACGTGGCAATCCCAAGCGACAGCAACATCAAGAAGAAGGAACATGAGAAGCTTGAGAAATACCAAGGGCTGAAAGAGGAGCTAGAAAAGATGTGTAAAGTAAGAGCAACAGTGGTAACAGTGGTAATCGGAGCACTGGGGGCTGTGACCCTCAAACTGGGAAAGTGGCTACAGCAGATTCCAGGTAATGCATCAGAGGTCTCTGCAGTGCAGTCCTAGGAACAGCTAAGATACTGCGCAGAACCCTCATACTCCCAGGCCTCTGGTAGAGCTTGAGGATGACACATACCACTCCGCAATAAATTATATAATATGTTGTGATTTTTTGTTGTCTATTCTTATTTTGTTTATGTTGTTTAAATGCAATGAACTTATGCCTAGATGTTTTGGGGGGTAAGACTATTCAACAGAGAACTGGTATAATACATTGTGATCAGCATGACATAACCAGTTGATAATGTAGGAAACAACAGACAGTTGTACATAATCATTTGCATCAATGTGTCAAAGCATTTGCAACATGTTCTAAACAATGAGAAATTGCTTTTAAGATGTGCACAAGTGACGATATGATGTGGGGGATAAACATGCAGGCTATTGTATACCTACATAAAAAATTGTAAAGCAAATATATGTTTGACAGCAGAACAACTTCAGCTATCACCTGCATTGAAAGTTTCCTTATAATATTTTGTATAATCGTTTATTAGTGTTTATTATATGTGGAAAGGGCCCCCTCTCTTCATTTCCAGCATTACTGAAGTCAGTGAAAATGCAATTTTAAACCAACAGCAGCACTTCAATGTTATGTTGAACAAGCAAACTGTTGCTCACACAAAAGAGGTGAGGGGCTTTTACATGTCTGTGCCCAGAGGTCTGTATTGACATTGGTGTTTTGGAGTGCATTAACAACATATTAGCGATCGACTTTAGACTCTGCAATTTAGGTTTGATTTACTAAAGCCAAATGCAGATTACATTCATAGCTTCAGCTCAGCTGCTTGCCCAATAGGCACCTGACATATATTCTTCAACTTGCAGATGTTAGGTGTTAGGGCTGCAATATAATGGCTTGCTTTTGCTGTTTTCACAAAATACACATATTTTTTTTTCAAATTCTTGAAACGGTAATGCCTTCCTGATTTTCTGAAGTGTGTGGTTAGCACCTTGTCACTGTTTAGTTTTTTAAGGATTCATCCTGGAAACACTATCACTGTGATCTTGCAGTTTCAGTCCTTTACACAGTTACAGTGAATACTGCTTGGCATTGCAATACTAGTTTAAACACGTTATTCAGGAACATTATTTTGTTGAAGTATTTGCTGTCTTTGCTCCAGGGAGATGCAGCTGGTCCCACATTGAGACTCCTGAAGCAGCATCTGGGAGGTGGGGCGTTCAAAGCATCTGGATCTGGCAGCCTACAAAAGGTACTGTAGTCCAGCAGGGGACATCCTGAGAGGGGGAAGTGTAGTTCAGAAGCTCTTTTCCCTAATCAGCCTCAGGCACAAAGAATAATGTCATGAAACAAGCTGCGCTCAGCAACTGTCTGCACACAAAAAATGGTGCCACCGTGCAACTACACACACATACTGGTCTTTCTCAGAAAACACTACAAAATATACAAAATATGTGTGATTTGGGTTCATTTCTCAGGCTTTGCTTTATCAGTCATGGCAAATGACTGTGTTGTGTATTATTCTGGCTATTTGGCCTAATAAAGTTTTGGTATTCACAACTGAGCTGTAATTTCAATGCTGATGGTCAACCAAAATCAAGCTGGGTACAAAAAAGATTTTTACATAAAATTACTATATAAATACAAAATAAAGCCATAGATAGACTGTACGTCAAGACACATCCTTTCCTTTCTCAGAATTCTATCCTCTTTTCCTGAATGTGTGAGATTGAACATTTGGTTGTTTTCACTGAAGGTATAAAAGTTGGGGTGTCATTTCCATTTGATACACAAATTATGATCAAGGGCCATAAAAAGCATCCTTGACTCTATTATGACAAAAGATACTTTGAAATTCATATCCTGGCATATCCCACCGCCAAGTCAAAGGATATCACAAACACAATGACTCATCTATTCCTTCTGATTACAATATCACCCATTCTCAGTTGCTAGAAATAATTTTAGTTCGGCAAAGGAAAACAAGAACACTGAAGTTTACTGTCCGTCTCTTTTCAGCTTGGCTCATCACCTCTCTGAGCTCATCATCCCTTTTAGAATCCTCTTAGTGCTCCTGTTAATTAACTCTAATAATGTCTAAAGAATATTGGATGTATTTCTGTCTTGAACGCTGCCCAGACTTTGCAATGACTCCACACACTCGGGCTTTTGAGTTGAAACCTCTGGCAATAAATCTCATGGAGATTATGCAGTCACACAATTTTTTATTTATGCATTGGTAATCCACAGCATAAATAAAACTCTTTTCATCCGCTGTTCAGTAATAAAATAATAATCTTCACAGAAAGTACGATCTGTTAAATAAAACTGTACATTACAAACATTACAAGCAATGACCCATAAATAAAAAGACAAGGGCCTTTATGACCTCCATTTCATTATCATTATAAAGCATATATCATATCAAGAAATATTGTAGTTGTTTCTTTCCTCTTTTCCTGCAACTTAAACTTCTGAAATGAATAAGTAAAGCGCAAGGTAGTAATACAGATTAGTTTACTTGTGGCTGTTCAGCTTGAGTGATTACAGTTCCATTTGGCTCCTGAAACTTTGCCATTTTCCTCCTCTGTTTCTCCAAGGAATGCCCCTCAGGGTGGAAGTCAATTTGAATTAAAATGAAGGCCATCTCAGAAAAAAATAGATACACTGTGCTTTGAGGAATCTGAAATGATTTTCAGACAAACAGAATTTATTCAGAAACTGCAGAGTTTAGCACTGTGAATGAAATCATTTAAAATTCAATTAAAGTACCCTCTGACCCATTCCTACCCAACACCCTGAAAACATTTCTGTGTGTGTAGGTGTGCGTGTGTGGTGTGTGTGTGTGTGTGTGTGTGTGTGTGTGTGTGTGTGTGTGTGTGTGTGTGTGTGTGTGAGAAGAATACTGAAGGCATTCTAGGACAGATCACAACCAGGGGTACAGGTGCTGAGGGGTAATATAGAAAGCTCAATTAATGTATGCAACTAAACTCAACTAATTCAACTATAAAATAGCCTACAATATTTGTAAAAGTTTTAGGCATGTGTGGCAAAATTCTTCAAAAATACTTTTTGAAAATAGACATGTTAATAGATTTTATTTATTAATTAACAAAATACAAAGTTAGTGTAATCATCAATCAAAAACGGCATAGATTCTTCTAGGTACAATTGCACAATGTCAGGGATTTTGTAGGTGTTGTCGGGTGTATCATTAAACAATTACACCAATCAGGTGCTAATAATCACTAATTCAATATGTAGGTTTAAACACAATAATTAACTGAAACAGGAAGAGGGAATAAAACGTCTCGGGTTACGTATGTAACCCTTGTTCCCCGAGAAGGGGGACGAGACACTGCGTCAGCAGATTCCTCAAAGCACAGTGTATCTATTTTTTTCTGAGATGGCCTTCATTTTAATTCAAATTGACTTCCACCCTGAGGGGCATTCCTTGGAGAAACAGAGGAGGAAAACGGCAAAGTTTCAGGAGCCAAATGGAACTGTAATCACTCAAGCTGAACAGCCACAAGTAAACTAATCTGTAATACTACCTTGCGCTTTACTTATTAATTTCAGAAGTTTAAGTTGCAGGAAAAGAAGAAAGAAACAACTACAATATTTCTTGATATGATATATGCTTTATAATGATAATGAAATGGAGGTCATAAAGGCCCTTGTCTTTTTATTTACGGGAGACAGGTTTCAGCATGCCAGGACGCAAGGAGAGGCGTTCCGGCAGTATCTCCCGCGCCGGTCTCGGTCCAGGATGGCGATGGCTACAGAGAAACGGTCCCAGGCGTGCTTATATACGCCTCCAGTTACGCCGTCACACGCTACCGTTCTAGCAACGCCAATAGGATTGGAGTAGTTTCATTCATGATTTCAGCCCTGCCACGCCCAGAGGCGTTCCCATAGTGTCGTCACCGATGCAGTTCGAGTTCCCTCAAAGGGGAACTGTGTGGAACAGCCAAACTCAGCTAACAAGGTGAGGCTGCTAAAGACACTTTACTGTCGAAAGTCATACACAATGACAGGATGGAGCACAGCAACAAGACACAAGGTAGTTATACTGCATCAGCAAGGTCTCTCACAGGCAGAAATTTCACGGCAAACAGGTGTTTCCAGATGTGCTGTTCAAGCTCTTTGAAGAAGCACAAAGAAACAGGCAACAGTGAGTGTTGGAGCCATTCTGTGTATTGCGATGGGTTGGCGCTGTGTGCAGCCACAAGTCTACTTAAGACATTGGGTAATTAGTGCAGGTGTGGCGCACTGAGAGGTGCATGGTTTTTGACCGTGAGGCACGGCGTGTAATTATGGAGACTGACTTGAGTTAAGTTATTTTTGAATAAATGTTTTATTTTTCGTTATGTTAATAAATGGATTGGCATATCCGACGTTAAGTTCAGACTTTTGAAAGTTTATTATTATTATTTTAAGCCACAAGGAAACAGCACGCCCGAAACACGCGTGCAAAACGACTTAAATGTGCGCCAACAATTAGTCAAAAAACCCCTCTGTATGAGGAAAAGACTGATCAAGTTGAAACGACACGGTCCTTGTGCTGTTCGTGCACTATCACGGTGATCGGCTGAATGGAAAACGCTGGCGCATCAGATACAGTAGGCCCATGGGTGCAGCGGGCCTCACATTGGACAGTGAGGCGGCCAGGAAGAGGTGACGGACGGCGGAGATCGAGAACGGTGAAGGACGGCGGAGATCGGTAGCGGACGTCGGTATAAAACGCTTTGAGATTCAGTGAACAGTGAGGAGGTCCGGATGGGACGCGGTTAGGACGGACGGACACCATAGGCGACGGTCACGGAGGTTTGTGTGCGGCTTCACATTGGACAGTGAAGAAGGGGCACTTTGATGCAGATAATCGGACAGTGGAGGACATTCTTGTGGACCTAGAACGAGTAAAACGAGGTAACGGCAGTTAGCACACACACATAAAAAGATGTATGCATTAAGAGCTGCAGTTATTAAAGTATAAACAGCAAGAATAAAAAGAGAACACAAAATATTGACATTTGGTTAAAGTAAATGAGGACTTGAAATAAGAGACATTTGGGTCGAGGGGTTTACACAAGAAAAGTAAAGTGTTTTATGCTTTATTTCTGATTTCTCGTTTTCATATTTAAATGAAATGTTTTTATTTTGTTTTGCTTTTTCTTGGTTGAAAACGATGTAAAATGGATGAAAATGATCAAGGTATCGAGGTAACACATGTGGTGTCGGCTGACTCACAAAATGATAAAGAAGAAGCCTCCGTAAAAAAAAAGATCTATAAAACCTACAGCAAAAGCATTGCTTTCTAAACTAAATGACTTGGAGACACTAAGAAAATCCAAATTAAGTAAAGCCGCCAATCTAAAAAAAAAACGTTCAAGGTTTAATGTGTGAGTCTGGTTATGAAGCTGAAATAAAAGGCAGCTTCAGCAAATATCAAGCTTTGATTAATGACGCAAAAGTTGCACATAATAATCTGCTTGAGTTGTTACCCGTAGAGGAAAAAGAGAAGCATGAGACCTGGTTCAAAGCAAAGCTTTTAAGTGTGCATGAATTTTGCCAGTGTGTGGAAAATCATTTTAAGAGTACAAATAATGGTACTGCAGAAGAGGTTCACCTTGAGGATGAAATAAAGCCAACGGACAGTGTATCAAATGTTGGAACATCATCATGCATTAACAGCCGCACCAGTGAAAGATCAAGTCGATCAAGCAAGGCTGCATTTGAAGTTGCACAAGCAGAAGCCAAGAAAGCTGCACTTCTGGCACGCGCAGCAGCGCTAAAAAAGAAACATGAAATGGAGAAGGAGGTGGAGTCATTACGCAAAAGAATGGAACAAGTGGAAATGGATGCTGAGATTGAAGCCTCGGGTTGCAAAGTTGGCAGTACTGCAAGCATTTTCAGATCAGGATAAAATGGGATCTTATTTTGAGAAACAAAGATCGAAAGAAATACCTGACATTCCTGAAGCAAGGTTTGAGAAGTCTACAAGATTGAGGAAATATAAAGGCTTACCTGTTGCAGTTGCAAGACCCGCTGAAAATGTTGTACATGCAGTTGATGACAATTCTACACGACAAATTCTGCAAAAGCAAAATGAAATATCCGAGCTGCTCATTCAACAACACAGAGCAAGCCAACTGCCACCAAGACAAATGCCTGTTTTTGAGGGTGACCCACTGAAGTTCAAAACGTTCATGCAAGCTTTTAAGCACTGTGTTGAAGAGAAAGCTGCATCTAAAGGTGATTGCATGTATTTTTTTGAAAGGTACACCAGAGGGCGCCCACACGACCTTGTACAAAGCTGTTTACATATGAGTGCGGAGAGAGGATTTGAAACCGCTAAAGCCCTCCTACAGGAACACTTTGGTAATGAAACCAAGATCACAGCAGCTTATATGGAAAAGCTTCTCAACTGGCCTGTGGTGAAGGCTGAAAATGTTTCGTTACTACAGGACTATGCATTATTTTTACGTGGCTGCAATAATGCAATGTCAGATTTAAGGGATATGAGAGAATTGGACATGTCTGCCAACCTCAAAATTGTTGTTTCGAAACTTCCTTTTAAATTGAGGGGAAAATTTAGAAATTCTGCATGTGATATTCAAGAGAGACACAACCGCAGACCAAACTTTAATGACGTTGTACACTTTGTGGAATATCAAGTCAAAATCTTGTCTGATCCTATTTTTGGTGATCTTCAAACTACTGAAAGAGTACATGCTAAAAGGGATGGGTATACAGCAAAGTCTAAGTTGAAGCGAGACAACTTTGCTACAAACGTCTACGCTGTTCGCAAAGTACAACACAAGGACACACAGGAAGGTAAGCATAGGGACAGCAACATCAGCATCAATTGTTTATTCTGTTTACAAAATCACAGTCTGGATGAATGTCAACGATTTGCCAATAACAAACATCGTGAAAAGATCAACTTCTTAAAGGAAAATGGAGTGTGCTTTGGTTGTCTCAACACTGGGCATTTGAGCAAAAATTGTGATAAGCGTAAAATCTGTGCAAAGTGCAAACAGAGCCATCCAACAGCTTTACACATTCACGTCAAACAATTGGACAAATCAATGAACCCCAGTGAAACTAAACCAGCTGTAAACCATACGCTTGTGTCAGCGCAGACATTTGGGAGCCAGACCGGGGCCGGTTGCAATGGAATGCTCTCCATCCTGCCAGTTCAGGTAAAAGCACAAAAAGGCAACAAGGTGATTCAGACCTATGCTTTTCTGGACAATGGCTCAACATCCACATTCTGCTCTGAAGCGCTTATGCGTAGGCTTAATCTCACTGGGACAAAGTCAAAAATATGTTTGTTAACGATGAGCCCAAAGACATCAGTGTCAACATACATTGTGAATGGACTTGAAATAGCTAGCCTTAATGGTACAAGGTACTACAGTCTTCCAAATGTTTACACACAGAAGTCGATGCCAGTGAATACAGCAAACATCATCAAACAAGAGGACCTTACACAGTGGCCTTACCTTGAGCACATTGAAATCCCTGGAATTGATGCTAATGTGGAGTTATTAATAGGGACTAATGCTTCAAAGTTGCTGGAACCATGGGAAATTGTGAATAGTCAAGGTGAGGGTCCTTTTGCTGTTGAAACTCTATTGGGGTGGGTGGTCAATGGCTTCGGAAAGGATTGTAAAGACATGAATGACAATGGTGGTCATAGTGTTGCTGTTAACCGATTATCTGTGGAATCACTTCAGCTGCTATTGGAGAAGCAGTACCAAAGTGACTTCAATGAAAAAATCGCCGACGACAGAGAAGAAATGTCAAGACAGGAGGCAAGATTCATTGAAATAATGGACCAATCTGTAAACTTAAAAGACGGACATTACAGTTTAAAATTGCCATTCAAAGCTCAGAAAGTGACACTGCCAAACAATCGTTGTATTGCTCAACAGCGCCTCACTGGATTAAGAAGGAAAATGGAAAGAAATGAGAAGTTCCACCAAGAATACGTGAGCTTTCTTGAGAATGTCATCAGCAGTGGCTATGCAGAAATAGTACCACGGGATGAATTGCGTTGTGGAGAAGATAACCTGTTCTATATTCCTCATCATGGAGTGTATCACCCACGCAAAGGCAATTTGCGAGTTGTCTTCGACTGCGGAGCTAAGTTTAAAGGAACTTCTCTGAACGAACAGCTTCTGCAGGGTCCGACCCTCACAAGTTCCTTAATAGGAGTGCTTCTACATTTCAGACAAGAACCAGTTGCCTTTATGTCCGATGTAAAGTCTATGTTCTATCAAGTCAAAGTGGCTGAGGAAGACAAAGACTTTCTAAGGTTCCTGTGGTGGCCTAATGGAGATCTGTTCAAGCAAGTTGAAGAGTATAGAATGACTGTACATCTCTTTGGAGCAGTGTCATCGCCTAGTTGTGCATGTTATGCTTTAAGGAAGACTGCAGACGACAATCGGAACAGTTTTTCGAACGAAGTGATTGACACCGTACATAGAAATTTCTATGTGGACGACTGTCTGAAAAGCTCACCATCTGTTCAGAAAGCGGTACAGATTGTACATGACCTGGCTGACCTTTGCCAGAAAGGAGGATTTCATCTTACACAATTGATCAGTAACAGTCGCAAAGTCCTTCAAACAATTCCTGAGAAGGAACACTCTAAAAATGTGAGTGAACTCAATATGGAAATAGACCAACTCCCAGGGGAAAGGGCACTAGGGCTGCATTGGTGTATGGAAAATGACAAGTTTAACTTTCACTTGAACTGCAAAGAACGGATGCAAACACGACGAGGGATTCTATCAGTCGTTAGTTCAGTGTATGATCTCTTAGGGTACCTTGCGCCAGTTCTTCTTCCAGCCAAGCACATTTTACAAGAATTGTGCAGAAGGAACTATGGCTGGGATGAAGAAATTCCACAAGCCCTAAAACAACAATGGATAAATTGGTTGACTGACCTAAAAGGGATCTCAGAGTTCAGAGTGAGTAGATGCTTGAAACCACACGACTTTGGAACACCAGTCCATGCTCAATTGCACCACTTTGCTGATGCCAGCGAAAGGGGATATGGCATGGTAATTTCACAGGAGCAGAGAAGGAGCTAAAAAGAGCAATTGCAGAGTTAAACAACAAATCAATTGAGAAAGCTTTAATTCATGACAACATCAAATGGACGTTCAACCCACCTACAGCTTCACATCATGGTGGTGCTTGGGAAAGCATGATCAGACTGGTCAGAAAGGTCTTAGTATCTGTTTTACATCTACAGACTTTATCTGATGAAACCTTAGTCACAGTCTTATGCGAAGCCGAAGCAATCTTGAATGACCGACCAATTACGAGAGTTTCTGAGGATCCTAATGATTTAGAACCCCTGACACCTAATCATCTTCTTCCTTTGAAAAGGAAACCAATTTTGCCTCCAGGCCTGTTTGATCAAAAAGACCAGTACGTAAGACGAAGATGGAAACAGGCTCAGTATCTTTCAGATTTATTCTGGAAAAGGTGGACAAAAGAGTATCTCGTTACTCTACAGGAGAGACAAAAGTGGAACAAAACAAAACGTAATCTTACAGTAGGAGATATCGTTTTGGTTGCGGATGCTACTGCACCACGAAATTCTTGGATGATTGGAAGAATTATTAAATCCTTTCCGGACAAATCGGGCATAGTTAGATCTGTGCAAATCAAAACCAAAACAAACATAATTGAGAGACCAGTGACAAAATTAGGCCTATTGGTAGAACAGTCAATGTAAAAGTGAACAAACACACCAAATAGGGGTTTTTGTTCGTTTATTTGTTTGTTGTTTTTATTGTAAGATGTTTTTGTTGCATTTATGTCTCCATACATGTATATGTTTATAATTGTTATGTCTTGTAGTGCCATGAACAATTAGGGGCCGGTTGTGTTAGAGCCATTCTGTGTATTGCGATGGGTTGGCGCTGTGTGCAGCCACAAGTCTACTTAAGACATTGGGTAATTAGTGCAGGTGTGGCGCACTGATAGGTGCATGGTTTTTGACCGTGAGGCACATCGTGTAGTCAGTTGTCACCCCCGCTACTAGCTGACTAGCAAGCGAGAACCGAAGTTGAAATAATTAGCTAGAAGTCACGGATAAATGGTTGAAATTGTTAATGCCCCCCTCCTTCCACCCAAATAATTCCATTAGCAGAAGAAGAATTACAGAAAAACACTGTTTTCTGTAACGTGTGTACAGTTTGTAAGTTAGCAACAATACTATTTGATAAACCTGTTTCTTTCTTATACATTAGACAACATCACACAGCTTCTTTTTTCACCTACATGTGATTTATTGTTGACATTACCTGATAAATCACACAAATTTAGTTTGTCATCATGAGAAGGTATTTACACAAGGAAGTAATCTGTCAGCCAGTTGCAAAAGGTAAAAGTTTGTGGTGTCTGAGATTAAATGTGTAGAATAACGTAAAGTAAAAGCAGCATGAAACATTTCATCTCAATTTCAGTGAGGTGACTCTGGGACTCAATGAGCCCTGACTGCTTGATTAGATTTCACTGAGGTTTATACAGTGAATCGCTCTAGAGTAATTTTCTTTCTTTGTTTTCTATTGAATAATTTATTGTGATATTATTAGATTATAATATTTACACATAAAAAAAATATCCATTAATACTCAATGCAAATGTCTACAAAGAGAAAAACATATTTCCCCATCTACGGTAATGAACAGTTGGTCTGATCAGACACCAACACACTTAAGCATAAAGGTCAAACTTCAAGGAGTGAGCGTGGGAAGCTGATCAGTGATTCAACCCCTGCTACCTCCTGAGAGGGATTTCTTTTTTATTTGAGTTGTTAAAGTTGTACGTTAGTTAGGGTGACAGTGGCAGTAACATCAGGCTAAACACCATTAACGTAATGGTACATAATGACTGATCTGTCAGATTCACTGTTGTTTTTTCTTTCACACAGATGGTTGTTATTCATTAACTGTCCACTTGAGGTCACTAGTCCATTAAACAATAACTGGAAAATGGGGGGGATTGTGTTGTGTGAAAATAAATAATGGCAGTTGAAGTAGGTAAGTGAAAGGTGATTTCACATAATAAAGTGTATATTGGTAAAAACACATGAACATCATCCAAGAATACTATCATGTCTTTAAGTGCTGGGGACAGTTCTTCCCATCAGTGCTATAGGGCTGGGATCAAGGGTACACCAGAGTAAAATGTCACAGCCTGCAGCCCAACCCCACTGTGCAATGTCAGATTAATATTAAAATTCAGAGCAATTCTGAAGTCCAGTGTAATGATAGCAAAGGTTCTGTTGTTCCAGGATCCCAGCTAGTTTAAAGGTCTGTCATGGATTGAAAGTCAAAACAAACCACTTATAGTTAACCCCTGTACATGCGTACATGCCTACTGTGTGTTTGAATGTCCAGGTCGGATTTTTAATTGCAGAGTTAAGAATGCAGAATCTGCTCTGTTAGTTTTACATGCATACTGTATGAGCTGTCTGAACTGCAAATAAGTTCTTATTGTTGGGGAGTTTATTAAAGTGGGAAGAAATCATGTAACTATTAAATACAACTGGTGCAATATGAATGCAATGGCTGAGATATTCTACTTGTATGTTTTAATAGCGAAATGATTTCCTCCGCCTGGTCTGCTCCACCTACACACACTATCCTGGATAAGCACCATGCTTTTTCGCTCAGTACACTCATGAGTCTAATTTTAGGGTTAGCTTCTTAAAGCACGCTGGTGAGAAAACAGAGCGAGAAAGCAAAAACAAACCAACACGAGGAGACATTTTTGGCTTGGATAAAAATAGATTATTGTTTTGTCCTGATTAAGACTGGACTGGCAGTAGTTTCACTAAGTTCTAGATAAATGTATTGATATTTTAGTAATGAAGAAGTAGCCTACTATTCTTTTATACAGCTAAGTAGGAATACTGCCCCTCATAGAGGAACGCCAGAAAGATGTTCATATAGTCTTTAAAATATGTTTCTATGTGTACAAAGAAGGAGGTTTTATTTTACCTTGACATCCTTCAGAAATCAAAGACCATTGTGATGATGTATTCTGTCAGGAGTTATATAACCGCCTTGCAGAAAGTGGCATGACTGCCACCTCTTGTTGTCATTTTGAAGCTTTTTTCAGCATAGTGTCAGGCATCCTCCCCTCCAAACATCAGCATGGTCACGCTTTCCAATAACCGTGGGGCTGCAGCTGAAACGCAAGGTGTAATGAAATACATCCCATCCATCCTCTATAAAACCACGCATCTTATATTACACCCCTACAGATCAAATTTGAAACAGAGATGAGGTGTGATTTAGGAAATCCCATGCCTCTTATTTAAGAAGAAAGGAAGAGTGTCTTGAAGTGCATACTCGTTCAAAGAAATATCAAGCAGAGCAGGAAAACTTAAAATTAGCCCTCTAAAATCACTGTACGACGTTATTGCCTGGGAGCGGAATAAAATAATTACATCTGAGAGCAGTACATTCCAGCATTGGATTAAAGAGGATGTGGAGAACAGGAAACAGACCCAGCAGACAGTGAAACAAGACGAGGTATGCAACCAGCTATCTCACACATGCAACACTGTCCTGCAAAATCTACAACAGATGTCATATTCATGCTTCTTCCAGCTAAATTGGCACAGTAGCCCTGGATGCACACTTCACCACAACACCTGTGACATTTTTGCCAAAAGGCTGCTGGCTCCAGAGCATGCCAAAAGTGTCAAGGTTAAAAAAATACTCCTTAATTGGCAGGTGTTGGCTTCAATCATAGAGGTGGTGTACAGACAGCTATGGTTGCCAAAAAACATTCAGGATCTATAGAGTTGGCAGCTGCAGCCAGTTCTTATTCAGGTGTAATGATGAGCGCAGAATTACTAATTAGTGAATCTATAACGCGTTGGTCTTCTGATATCAAGACACATTACAGTGCCGTGGACTCTGTGGCAAAACATGATAAATGACTCTTTCCTCAATTCTACTGAGAATCAATCATCATGATGTGTGCTTCCAGTGCCCTTTCATATTCAAATGAGGAAGACGTTGGAGCGTACAGAGCCCGGGAAGCTATGGAAAGAAGAACCCATTCAGGAGGTTTAAAGAAGGGATCATCCCATATCAGTCATCTTGTCTTGGCTCTGTTGCTTCATTCCAATGTCAGTCAGTTGTTTAATGGAGATTTTCATCTCGTTAAATTAGGAAATGACAACATGTTGAATTTACCAGGTTCTGGTGGTCATCTGTTACTGATTAGCATCACAGAAATAAGAATATTTCAAGGAATAAATAATTGAAGCCAGAAATACATTCTTGTTAATGGTCTGGATGTTTTATTAATAACATGTCATTACAGGTAAGTTTACCATTAACCTCGAACAATGTCAAGAATAGTGCCACTCTCATGTCTGTAGGCTAAGTATGAAGCTACAGCAGGAGATAGTTGAAACAGGGGAAATCAGCAAGCCTGGCTTTGTCTGAGAGTAAGTTAATCCAACTACTAGCACAGCTAAAGCTCATTAAGTAACACATTCATTCATATCTCATTTGTCCAGAAATTAAAAAAAAGTGTAAACTGAGCTTTTTCTTGGCATCTTGTCATGTGGAAGGAGGGACAGGTTCAGTCCGGCCTTCAGGACACACCTACCTGCATTTTTCTAATGTTGCAGTCTCTAAACTGGAACAACGCATAGATCTCCAAGTAGTAGCATCTGTACTGGACGACAGAATAAATACACAGCGCATAAAGTTACAGACTAAATTGGTTCTAAAACTTTTTCTGTCACGCCCCCCCTTCAGAAGCCAAGAAAAGTTCACCCCCCAACCCCACCCCAGCAAAAGTGGATTTCACTTTTATCAATCATTAACAATACAGGCCATTGAAACCAACAAGAATCGGGTTAGATAAAAATAGCCTTGCTAGCATCAGAGCACATTTGTTTGTTTATGTCACCATGTGAATCATATTTATGCAAGTTTAGGTCCACTCAACATCCATGACGGCCCCTGAAGTGGCTCTATGCCCTCCCAGGGGCCCGCCCCCCAGTTTGAGAGCCAGTGTGTATAATTGGACATTTTGGGGAAAATGCTTATTGCTTTCTTGCTGACTTAGATGAGAAGATCAATACCACTGCGAACAGGTGGAAACAGCATCCTAACAGCACCTCTTAAGCTCACCAATTCCCATGTCATAACTCATTTGTTAAATCAAAAGCACAAAAAGTGTAAACCCAACTAGATGTTCTTGTTTCATTATGGGGTGGAAGCAGATTTTCCACATGTCAAACTATTCCCAACACACACCTCTGGGCAAAAGTGTTTTTTAGTCACTGTGTGGCAGCTGGATGGCATTGCCTCCCCATGGCTGCCAGTAGCTGGTTAACAAGCGTATTCTCTTTTCAGTCTCTGGCATTTTCAATGAAGTTATCATCATGCAGAATATTGCATAAGACATCCACATATGTACTGTATCAACATTTGTTCTTCTGTACGAACAGACAGCACAGTGTGTGGGAGAACATTCAAAGTGTTCTGCTTTCAGCTGCTGACTATCTCAGCATTCATCAAGCTTCACAGGATATGTTAGAGGGGAAAAACAGAAATCCTCAGGTGTGCAGAAAATCCAGAGGTTTCTGTTCTTGCCCAAGGTAAGTTGGTGTCACATGATAGTGGTGACATGTAATTAGTAAGCTTTGAGAAGCCAGGCAACAGCTGTGTCCGTCAGTGCAGGAAGAACCCTTAACCAGATGAAATGAGATCAATTAAGACTCATCCAAGTGAGAGATTATAGCAGGGAGACGTGACAGTGACGTGCCACCCTGCTACTGATTTATTTGTTCACCCCGATGCCATCCAAGCTCTGGTAGCACTGCTTGTTATTTCACATACACACACACACACACACATCCTTCATTTTATTGTCACTCTGTGCTGCATGAAGAATAATTATTGTGCCATTACAAAGATTTAGCAGCTCAAGAAACAATTCTTGTACACTGTCAACCTGTTTGAAATGATTTGCTTATGCGTGTGGCTTAAGTGATTGGAATAAGTAACTCCTGCTGCTTCGTTTATTAGGTGTCTCAAAATAGCTGATATCACATGCAGATCATTTCATCAACTCTGAAAAAGCTGGCAGTACAATTATTTCTCTCTTAAATAATTGGTACTGACAGAAAATAAATTAACTGTCAGGAGAAACTATGAGGAAGACCCAAAGTTTCCTACGAGCATTCTCTGTTGCTAGTGTCGTCCCATCTGGAGAAATCAAAGACAAATGGACACAGGGGTCAGCTCAAGTGTCAACAAGGACACACATCTACCATTATACAAACATTAAAGAGGTGGTATTATGCTCATTTTCAGGTTTTCAGGTAAAATCTTATTTAGGGGTTGTACCAGAACAGGTTTACATGGTTAAATAAAAAAAAACACCATATTTTTCTCATACTGCACATTGCTGCAGCTCCTTTTTTTTACCCTATGTGTTGTACGCTCCGCTCTTGAGCTACAGAGTGATCTTACTTGTACAAAATCTTTGTTGGGAGTTGCACATGCGCAGTTCCCAGGTAAGGACTGCTAGCCAATCAGAAGCAGAGAAGCGCGAGTCGTGAGAAACAAGGAAGTGTGATCCAAATCACAGCCGCTTCAGACTGCGACCATAACCTAGCAGATGGTATAAGTTACTCACAAGTCCACAACCACACAACATCATTGTTCCACATCTTACCATCAGGACTAAACGTTGAACTGTTGCCGGTGTTCTGACGATCTATGCTGCCTTGCCGAAAAATGCTACCATAGCGCAAATCGATAGACTTGACTTTACTCGGCCCTGCTCCGTTTTCCATTGCAGATAGTACCCAGAGATAGTATGTAGCTTGTCGTCACAGCGATGCCACACACAACTGCCAATATTCAATGCGACACACACACCAGCGATCCACACAGCTTTTTCTTTTTTAAGTTAAAACGTTTCAATATTACTCAGAATGTAAAGACAGATAAGCGGTATGAAAACCTTCCAGCTGTGTTTTCCTCTGCCGTTGTTGCTGCAGCGGTCTGTGTGACGGTGGGAGCAGAGGGCTCTGAGCGGGCGGCTGGCTGGCCTCACACACTCCTCCCGCGGGTTGGCGCAGGCTTCCCCCGCAGCCACTTGCGGAGCTCCCCAACTCCAAAAATATTCAAGCACATTTTTGTTCGGCCATTACTTCTCGTAAAACTGTCAATATTTGAAGTCTACACAAAACTTCTCAGAAGTGGATTTAG
This sequence comes from Micropterus salmoides, assembly GCF_014851395.1. Lineage (NCBI taxonomy): Eukaryota > Metazoa > Chordata > Actinopteri > Centrarchiformes > Centrarchidae > Micropterus > Micropterus salmoides. Next base: position 12,641,976 of record NW_024040041.1, on the reverse strand, counting down.
TGATGAAATTACACTCAAACTGTAAAATATAAAACTTTCTGTTGCTGGCCTCTGTCTGGTGCACGCAATGATGATGCAGTGAATAGTGAATATTCTCTCTGACCAATCAGCAGTCTGTCGTGTTTTCATTTTACATTTTAGTATCCCTCTGCTCGCTTGGAACCTCGACGGAGGTGAGGTGATACGAAAAAAAGTACCTGGAAGCAGGTACAGTTACAACATTTCTACAATGGAAAACCAAACAAAGGCGAGCGGAGCCAAAGGGCCTCCGCTCAGACTAGCTTGGTTTGAGGGCGTGCCTGACAACGCTAGCCGCTTGGCAAGCTTTATGACGCGTTTTCATTGTGATGTCACAAGTAAAGGAAGTGAAGGGCTGGACTACAAACGAGCTGTTTTCAAGCAGTTCAGAGCAGTGCTTTCTGTGGGAGATGGGAACTCCCTCTGGGCTGGACTTTGGGCTTTTTCACTTTGCAAACCTGTTACATGCACAAAAAAGATAAATAACTCAATAAAGGAGAGGGGAAAAGCCAAAAAGCATAATATCACCTCTTTAACTGCATCACACATTAATCCACAGAAACAAACAGGAAGTCAGGGGAAATAATTAGTGTTGAATCATTTATCAAACATCGTCTTTTGCCTACTAACAGTGAGCTAAGGTACTCATCTGAGGCGTTTCAGGGTGAAACAGAAAAACATCTTAATGATTTACCATATGACGCTCAAGGGACATTGTTTGTGGCAGGCCCTGCGCAAAAGAAGCCGGGCAAAGCTGACAGAGAAATGGCATCACAAGTGCTATGAAGGAAAAACCTGACGTCAAAGTCATGCTCATGTATAGATTTATATTCGACACATGTATCGCTCAAACTATACTTGTACTCTAAGTAACATTGCCAAAATTTGATCACTGCTATCATTGTGTAGTGGTGTGTGTTTCTATGCAGGCTTACAGGATTTTAGCCTTGCTCTTGGAGCATCAAATTAACTCCACCCCCCCCCCCCCCCCCATCATTAGCTGAGCTTATTTAAAGCAGCTATAGTATCATGGCTGCCTCTTTGCTTTTTCCCTGCCTGTCTGTTGCCACATGAACCCTCTGTGAAGTTTAGGTAGGTGAGTGAGTAAAAACCTTTTCTTATGTTTTCAGTGTCTTTTCCCAGTGACTGAGGCTGTATGTTTTGCAGCAGTCTGCTGCCCACCTGTTTTATGTGGTTTGGCTGACTCCAAGATTCCCTGTCTGGAGTGGTGTGATGTATTGTTCCTTACAGAGCACCCCATGAACTAGTCAATGTATTTGCTACTTCTAGGCTGGATTACTGCAATTCCTTATTATCAGGCTGCTCGAAAAAGTCCTTTAAGACTCTTCAGCTGATCCAGAATGCTGCAGCACGTGTTCTGACAGGAACCAGGAAAAGAGATCATATTTCTCCTGTCTTAGCTTCTCTGCATTGGCTTCCAGTAAAATCCAGAATAGAATTTAAAATCATTCTTCTTACCTACAAAGCTCTTAATGGTCAGGCACCATCTTATCTTAAAGAGCTCATAGTACCTTACTACCCCACCAGAGCACTGCGCTCCCAGAATGCAGGGTTACTTGTGGTTCCTAGAGTCTCCAAAAGTAGACTAGGAGCCAGAGGGTTCAGCTATCAAGCTCCTCTCCTGTGGAACCAGGTTCCAGTTTGGGTTCAGGAGGCAGACACCATCTCCACATTTAAGAATAGGCTTAAGACTTTCCTCTTTGATAAAGCTTATAGTTAGGGCTGGCTCAGGTGAGTCCTGAACCATCCCTTAGTTATGCTGTTATAGGCCTAGACTGCCGGGGGATTTCCTATGATGCACTGAGTTCCTCTCTCCTCTACTTTCTCTCCCTCTGTATGCAACCTCATCCCATTATTGCATGTTACTAACTCGACTTCTCCCCTTTCCGGTAGTCTTGTGCTTTCTCGTCCCTCTCCTCTCTCCTCCTATCACTTCCTGCAGGTGTTTCAGGCTCTGGAGCTGTGGAGTCTGGAAACGTGGCTGCGGGTCACCTGCTGCCCCCATGTTCCTGCTCGACACCCTCTGCTACAACAACTATTGTTATTAGTCCTATTGTTGTTATTGTTATAATCATTAACATTACAATTGTTATCATTAACACTACTATAAATATCTGTACCGTTTTTCGTTTAGTCTATAGCAACATCACCTTTACTGTCTGTACCTCTGTGTGTATATATTGTGTAGGCTGCCTCCCTCCCCTCTCTCTCTCCTTCCATCCCTCTCTTTTTCTCTCTGTTCCTCTCCTGCTCGCTTGCTCGCTCTCTCTTCCTCCCCCCACTTCACCCCCAACCGGTCGAGGCAGATGGCCGCCCACCCTGAGCCATGGTTCTGCTCAAGGTTTCTGACTCTTAAAAGGAAGTTTTTCCTTGCCTCTGTCGCCTAGTGCTTGCTCTTGGTGGGAACTGTTGGGCTTCTGTAAATAACATCACAGAGTACGGTCTAGACCTGCTCTTTTATGAAAAGCGCTGTGCGATAACTGTTGTTGTGATTTGGCGCTATATAAATAAAATTGAATTGATTCCTCTTCAACCACCAGCTCGGCCACATTCGCGTGATGCTGATGTTGTAATCAGTGCATCTGTATCTTCCATACTTGATTACTGCATTGTTCTTTTCTCTGGTCTCCCCAGCTGTGCTACCACAAGTCTTCAACTTGTCCAGAACGCAGCAGCCAGAATCTTGACAAACTAGAAAATCTGACCATATAACACCCATTCTGGACTCTTCAATGGTTACCAGTGCAGGGTAGAGCTGAATTTAAGGTCCTCCTTTCAAACTGTACAACTTGTATTTTATCCTGTGTATTCCTTGGAAAGTGTATTGGGATGGTGCTGCATTGGGATTTTGCACTGAAAATAAAATTTGATTTGTAGTGTGTTATTGGTGAATTTAAGTTTCTGATGTCAGCTGCATCGTTCTAGAAATTCATTTTTAAATGATGACACTACTATACTACTGCTACACCTGTTTTTCTGTTCTCCCACTGCACATATGCTGTTTACAGTGATAACATTGGCAAATTTACCATCAAAATTTGTGCCATTTTTTTAAATGGTCCATCCATGACTGTTGCTATATTTTACTGCTTTTCTTATGTGTCCTGTATTTTCCTGTCTCGGGTGTGTGTGTGTGTGTTCCAGCACATGGTTCACCAACACACCAGCTGACAATCCCCTTATCAAGCGCCTGCTGAAAAACCCCTGATCTTCAAACTCAGCGCCACATTGTTTTTGTCACTCATGTGGCAGCATATCCTTGCCTGATTTGCTTAGTGTTCGCTTGGTAACATGTTTTATCTGTTTCAATATTGTCTGCCACGCTGCCACAACAGGACCATCATTGCTAAGCCACGCTCTCCTCTCCTCCTAGGTCTGTACAAAACTCAAACCTAACAATGAGTTAAATTTCACAGATAAGTGAACAAAATTAAACTTCTAGCAGACATGATTTTGTTGGCTGAAATCAACTGTCACTAGCAGATTTAATTGGCTGACGCTAGCTAGCGTAGCATATGTTAACGCTAAAACTGTTGGCTGAAAACTCCAAGCCTGTAAAAGGGTCTTAAATGTGCTTGACATTGGCATTTTCAGCAGCTCCTTTGTGCATGCAGGTTTTGTTGCACTTGGAGATTTTCTTTGTATTTCACACTCGGGCATATTTGACCATTGTGACCCTTTACAAGTGTTCAGACAACTACCTCATTTTTCCAGCTTCAGGGACAAACTACAACTTTAATGCTAGTGCAGCACTTTCTTAACTGTATCTCTCTCTCTCTGCAGTTCATCACCAAGAACATACTGTATAGATCCTACGCACCCACATTCAGTCTCTATCTTCCTCCCATCTACAGCATACTCACCTCCTGCATCAATCCATACTTCACTAAATAACTCATGAGAACATGCATCAAGCTGGTTTTAAAAACTGCACGATACCTTTGATCTCTCCAAAAACTTTTACATCAAGGTCTTGACAACACTGATCCAAGAAAACATGTTTTTCTGTGATTCCCATTTGAGAGCTCTGGCCTTTTACTGTATATCCTTGGTATGATGTTTGTAGAAGATCCCTTTGAAGTTGCCCAGAGAAGCCCTAATAAAATCTGTCATATACACATGCTGCTTTTTCCTTCCCGTCATCTCTCTCCCACTTCACTCTTTCCAGACGCTTCTAAAACCAGCCCCCGACCTTAAATTATTTTTCCCCTTACTTTTCAGTTATTTGTCTTCTAATGTCTGGCTTCTCTGATTAATTTTCTCTGCAGGGTGGTCACTTTGGTCACACACCCAATTCCTCTCGCACCTTCTCACTCACTTCTATTACAGCTTGACAGCCCACTCAGACAACAGGATCACCAAGGTGGCTGGGCTGTCTATTAGGGATGAGGATCTTACTCTCTCAGCCCACCTTATTTGTCAGAACTGAAGGTATGCCGTTACAAAGACTCTACCTAAAAACTGTGCCACAGACAGCCCATCTCTTCAGTCAAAAGCTGGCACTACTTTTCCATACAAGACTGTGGCGCATTGGCTCCTGTGTCTATTGTGCTACACACTCGGCTCTAAAGAGTCAGTAATGGTGTGGCCTTTGCAATTGTACAGAAACTGACAGTGAGACAGCTGTGACAGATGCAGCCTGGGTGTCTGCTGCTGGAGCTGCCAGCGGCAGCCATGGACGAGGATGACTCAGTAACTCAGAATGACTGCAGAGTGGCCTCTTGACTTCTCATTGTGCTCTACACTGCCACTCAGGACACGCATTACTGGGGAAATACATACAGATTGATCTAATGTGAAATGTGTCCATTTACTGTAAGAGGATGGAATATCCATCAGAATGAGGTGCTGCCTGGAGGCCATAACTCTGTCAGCAGGAGGCTGGAAGTGCAGCAAATATCAACCTGAATACATATGAAGGAAAAGGATTTCCCAGGATTTATAACTTTGGCTCTCCTGACTTGAGGGAAAAAAACTGAACTCAAGTGGAACCATCACAGAATATTTTCGCACAAAATGTCCAGTAAAACTTTGCTGGTGGTGCAATTTAAAGGAATAATTCAACATTTTGGGAATCAAGCTTATTCACACCAAGTGTTGAATGAGAAGATTGATACTATTCTCATGTTGGCTACAGCCAGAACAGAAGTTGGTTAGTGTAGCTTAGCTGCTGGCATAATGGCTGGAAAATGGTAAAACCTATCCTATCCTGCTTCTGGCTAAAAGTCACAAAATTGGCCTACCTGCACCTCTAAAGCTCATTAATTAATATACATTGTTTAATCAGAACAAAAACCAAAGTAACTTATTTTAATCAAATAGATCTCATCTAACTCTCTATAAGAAAGCAAATAATAAAATTTCCCAAAAAACTATTCCTGAATTTTAGGCTAATTTTGAAGACATTTGCATATCATCTTTTATAAAGTTCCCAATTTCAATTTTCAGTTATCAGTTAGGGATGCAACATTTGGAGTAGTGTTTCTGGCCACCTAGTAAAATTAAATTCACTCTCTTTTAAGTCTATTTTTGGTCTCTACCAAACACCTGTGGGAAATATCTGTCTCTTCAGCGGCTCCACTAAATTCACTAGCTAGTCGCTAACTGTCTTCTGAGCAGGCAGTGTACGCTGGCTTTTTAGAGCTTTAATACTGATAACAGCTGCCACCTGATGCGAAAATGATGCTTTGGAGAGGTCTGCAAGCCCTTCGGGACAATGTTTTTTTATTTTTATAGCTCGGGTCGGACTCGGGCTCATTTAACTTCTCCTTTCAGTGGGCCCATATACAAGCAGAGCACATACACTATTGTATGAAATGTTGTTATATCGATAATATTATACATCAACACAGTCTCACTCCCTACTCGTCAAATGTCTGACGCATGGTCAAGGCCATTTGTCGTCGCTTTTTAAAGACTTGGGTAGCCCTTTTGCATCAATTATTGACGTTTAGGGATCCACAGTCAAGTTAGCAACGCTTAGCAACAATAAATATGCAATATCCGGTTACACTTTCAAGATAAAACGTAACGTTTCGATACATTGCCATGTTGAAACGCGCATAATTAAAGTCGTGAAACGTTGCAGTTTCGTTAGGTTTAGGCACAGAAAGTACTTGGTTGGGTTTAGGCAACAAAACTACTTGTTTAAGGTTAGGAAAAGATCATGGTTTGGGTTAAAATAGCTATGTATGTCAATTAAGACTTAAGTAACGTTAATGTCAATTTACCTCACTCGCCTAAATAAAAACATTTAATGTTTTGTTTCGCACGGGACACAAACCCTGTTCTCCTGCTTCAAGGTCCGGGTTCTGGCCCTCTATCCACCCCAATCACCTCCTTACTTCGTCTTTTCTCTTAAATATCATACTTGCCTTTACCATCAGAAACTGACACAACAGGGCTTCCCTCAATACGTCGAAGGGATCCCTAGTGCGTCACAAACTGACGATTATGGCTCTTGACCAAGCGTCCATATGTGACGACTTGGGAGTGAGAACGGGTTGTATACATATTAAAGCCTATGCAATGTGGGTGTACACATGCATTAGCATACACTCGACAGAGCATCAGGGAGAATTTGGAGCATGGGGAGTTCCTAAAAGTTCTTAATGCCTTGGGAAAAGCTGCATTTTAGAAGAGAATCTGCGAGGCATATAATAAGTTTACCGCTAAGTGTGTGTGTTTGCACACTTTGAGAGAGGTGAAAGAGAACCAGAAAAGTAAATTGCAGCTGGACAGCTACACAATGAGCTGTAATTCTCTAAAAAGCTGAGGGGAGCTGCAAATTCAGATAATAATAATAATAATCTTTATTTGTAGAGCACTTTTCAAGTTACAAAGTGCTTTAACAAGTGTAAAGACAATAAAACAAAGCCATGATAAAGCAAGAAAACACGTTTAAGATAAATATAAAATATATAAAATAGGATAAAATAAAAAGGGATAAAATAAAGTCAAATAAGATCGGGAAAGGCTCTCCTATAAATGTATGTTTTAAGAAGGTACTCAAAAGAGTTCACTGACTCAGCCGACCTGATTTCCACGGGCAGGCTGTTCCAGAGCCTCGGGGCCCTGACAGCAAACGCTTTGTCCCCTTTAGTTTTCAGTCGAGACTCTGGAACAGACAGCAGACCTCTGCCTGAGGATCTCAATGAGATGAGGTGTAGGTTCATCATTAGGAGTGACCCCTCTGATATTCTCACATTGTCATTTAATGCATTTTCGTTATAAAAATGTAGATTATAGCTGCTTGAAGTGTAAGTTTGGTTTAAGATTGAACAGATGGACAAAACCTTCATTGTATTTAAATAATAATCCCTCTATGGGAGTTAGTGCAGATCTAATTCTAGTATTTAGTGTATAAAATGTAGTGTATTGGTTCTTCTCTGCTTGAAACTCACCACAAACTTTCACTGCCCCCTCACACCTACATGTGGTGCCTCTGGTTCAGTTGAAATGAAGCTGACTCCACTGTGGTAGACAGGGGAGCCTTATCATACAGCAGCAGAGCTTTCTGTAAGTGGTGAGTAATCTGTTACCTCAGGTGCTACATACATAACCAGTCCTGCAAAAACAAGCGCACAGACCTCGAGCAAGTTTCCTCTTGTTCACTTTGTTTAGTGCAATTGAAATATTAGCAGTGATATTTGTAGGTGAAGTGGGTTTCTGCGCTCACCTCAAGTGGGTTTTAATTGACATGGGGAATGCAAAAAGCACAAAATAGAACGAAACAAGATACATTTTTAAATCAGCCAATTCATCTGCATAATGAAAAACAATGTAATTACAAGAAAGTGTTTTCACAGAATGAAGTGATATAAGAGTAATCAGCTATTAGCTTCAACAGCTGCTGAATTTTTGTTTTTATTCAGATGTGTTGAGGATGCTGAAAACAGAGGCAGAGGTGGAGAAGGAGTGAAAGAAAAAGTGAAAAAAAAACAGAAATTAAGTGGCAGACAGAGATTTGTATTATTGGTTAACTGCTATAACTCATCATTATAACTAATAAAACTATGGATAATAGTTGTAAAATCTATGCACATCACTAACCTGGTATACCACAGTTTATATTAAAAGGTCTCTCAAATTGGCTAATATTTCTTCCAATCTGCAGTTCTTCAGTCATAACAGGCACACTCCATTAAATAAAATCTATGAGCGTGTCAGTTTTTCAGACACCTATTATTATGGAGACAGGCATCTGCATACAGTATGCGCGCGCACACACACACACACACACACACACACACACACACACACACAAATAGCAGGGCACAGAGTCATTATGTGTGATGGATTTATCTTTGTGGGAGGTAGTGATGGGGCTGCTACTTTCCATTCTGTTACCCACACCAAAGAGCCTAAGAGACGTGAGCAAGCAAAAGACAATTGATTAGAAAGGAGAATCAAACATACAGCATTAATGTAAAGGCTGGGTAATTGGTCATGGAGACATTTTGCAGTGTCTAAAACCAAAAAGAATGAAATCATTTTCGTCTTGAGGTAATGAGGTGAGGATTGAGATTTGAAGAGAGAGAGAGGAGAGAAAGAAGTTAAGAAATTAAGAAACACTAAGGAGCAAGGAAGCGGAGAAGGCATGGGTGAGGAGGTGAGGCAGGAGGAATGAAGATGTCTACTGCATGTGGAGAAGAGTGATTAATCCTATTCTTCGTGACCTCTCTTCAGAAAAGGTCGCTAGTCATGCCATGAATCATACAGTGTCATGGTCACCGTCTAATTCACTAGTGAATTACTTTCTCAGCTCTGTGAGAGTTTCTCTGTTGCAGCACTTCTTGCTGAAACAACCATACACATGAAAGCATATAGCTATACTGAATATTGTCCCATCCACAGTCCCCGGTTTTGGGGGCCTGTCCCTGTCTGAAGCTGTCCCCGGAAATGTCCCCATTTTTAATTGTGTTAATCCTATACTGTATAAGGTGTTAACAGACCTGAAATCAGATTTTATGCGGCCAGACAGACTGGACAGCAGAGCATACAGGTATCGTGCCAAAAAGTGATCGTTGGCCAAAAATTTATCCTTTGCCAAAAATTTACTGCCATCAGCGGGAGTGCGCGCAGCATGTTACAGTGTATCGCTCACTCTCTTTACATCTACAGCTGCTTTTTATCGGGGTCAAACAGACAACATTTTATGTCCGTGGTAATAGCAAAGGTATGTCTTTGTGATACGTTTCTTTTAACAGAATAATCACAATTGTGGCCAAATAATTGTTTGGAGTTTATAGCATCAGCCATGACATTTACGTGATTATAGGCAATAATAGAAGCCTGTTGTTGCAGATGGATTATGTGTTTGGTAGGCCTATGTCTAAAATCCTTGTTTATATTTGGAAAACAGAATGTAGCCTATAATTAACATGAGTTACTGCTGAGTTATATATAAAATAACTGTACATTTAACTTGCTGTGTACCAACAAATCCAGACCTTTTTACCTGTTATAATACATTTAAATGGCCAATACAGCTTCTACTTATTGACTGAAAGGTAAATTCTGCCTCAAAATGGCTTGATTTCAATTTAGTTACATTTGACAGATTATAACTCAACTAGGAGCCCACTTTTTACCTATTAAATTACCTTTAAATAGCCAAAACATATATATGAGCAGTGCTACAGTCTGCAGCCGGACTTTATGGCATTCCAGCAGCAACATTAGTAGGACCAGTCCAGACATGGATATGATGGCACTCCTCATAGGCCCGCATCATTTAAAACGAGACAGTGATTATCTGTCTCTCAGTGAAGTTTTAGTTGCAACTCCAAACTAATGCAAGATCGAAAGCATGAGATTCACATTGACTATTAAAATGTTGATTAGCAGTGCAGACTGGGCAATATGGATGTAGCCTACATCTTTCAGTAGATAATAAACATCACATACTCAGTCATGTCATACTATAAATAGTATTTTAAGGAAACGTAGGGAGCCAGTTTGAATGAGGTTGAAGCAGCTGATAATAATATCTTGCAAGTATTGATATTTATGATTTACAGGGGCTATGCTGAAGTTTGTCAGTAGAGTAGATGCTGTATCATAAGCTCGTACAAGCGCAGCTGATCCAAATCCAGTACTACCACAGACCCTGTCCAGACGTCTTTAGTAGCTCACACAGACCAAGGTGAAACACAGGCAGCCTCAGCCAGTAAAAGCACAGTCATAGGACTACAGGCAGCATCAGATACAAGCAGCTCAGACCTTAATGGATGACTGAGTTAGTGCGAGGTCCATTCAAAGCAGTGGTATTTTCTAGAAGAGGTTTCCATTCAGGCTTATTACAGAGACAGACTGTTTTAAAGGAGAGGTAGTAGTGAGAGCACTGCAGTGCAAATTGGTGTGACTGTGCAGCAGTGGCAAATTGTTTACATGGCTCACAAGCCAGGTATAAGGGCCCCATGGCAGATTTTTTCTTAGGTGGTACCATAGGTGTGTGCACTTATCCTCTGGTCAAAGCCCTTTCTGACATGACAGTGCCAATATTAATGGGCTAAGCAAAGGAAGCTGGTGAGGCACATGCTAACACATTTCATACTCTTCAACAAAAAATACGTATATCAAAATCATAAATCAAAAATGTACATGGGGAATGAGGGGGTCTGTGCCCCAGTAGAGCTTTATGTCTAGCAATGCCCCTGATCTGGACCAAGGTGGTGGACTGACCAACAGACCATCTTTGGCATCTCTAGTTCCTAGATGCTGCTAGTGTGGCTAAAACACTTGTACACTCATACAACAGAAGGTATTTTAGACATTTTAGTATAGCTGCAGTATCGCAAAGGTCTGTGACAATTGTATGATTACAGCCCCAGCAGGGATAAACCGGCCAAGCTATCCAATTAAATCTGGTTATAGAGTGGGATCCTCTCCTGATTGGTACATTGTAAAACAAAATGACTTTCATCAGCTGTACACTTTCACGCAAAGTTTTGTCCAGCACATATCCCAATAAGCCAGCATGTCCTGTGAACCTTTATTTGTGTAATACTGTTATCTTCTGGTCAGCAACGATTTTCCACAGCTGTGAGATAAAAGGATTCCATGATAAACTTCTCTTCCACTTCAGTTCACTGTGTTACCTGAAATAGTCCCCGCCAAGCTTGCAGGAAGTGTTTCTGACATACAGAGTCCCAGACTGATCCACAGCAGGGTGTGGAGAATGTGTCTGAGGTTGAAGTCACCAGGTTGTCTGGACAAAGCACACATTTTACCTGCAGGATGTAAAACCCAATGTGTAGTTTCTACAGTATCTGTTGGTTTCTTACTGTGACAGTTCTCTCTTGCCAGGAAATTAATGAAACATTCTAAGTGGTAAAAAGCAGAAATAGATCGGAACTTTTTTTCTCTGTGTTGCTGAATAGAAAAGCGCTTAAAGTAACTGTGGGTGCAGCGCTGTAGGTTTCAGAAAGTGGCAAATTTATATTCTTCTTTTCTTTAAAACGTTCAGTCTCAGGGGGTTTTGTTTAACACCTGAATTTTCGCAGTGAAAGCTGTAAAAGATTCAAAGCCTTCCTTACTACTGCCACCACACGTATTCTTCTTCCTTGGGTTTGTGAGGATCAAGAGAAAGTTCAATATTGGTTCAGAGATTATAAATTGGAGAGGAGAAATGGGCATATTGTGAAATGGTCCTTACTATCAGTCACAGAGGCACCATCATTAAATGAAAACTGGCAAACTCTAAGTCTGTCTTTTGAGGATGTCTCATTAAAATCCTCTTATCTTAGTGAAGAGGTTTCGACTTCAGTGAAACAGCAGCTCACACGATAATGACTTTAGTGACATTACAGCATTTCTGTGCACATTATAACGTCCATCTGAAAAAGTGATTTAAAATAGTTCTGAATATACAGCTTCACTTGATGGTTTCAGTCATAAAATGCATCTCTATATTTGTCTCTGAAGCCATTTGTTAACAGCACAGCAAATGTGATGAAACTGTCCATCTAACTTAAAAAATATACTGTTTATATACATGTATTTGTGTGAATCTGTCAGAAGTGTGAAGCGTGAGAACAATGCTTTCTATTGAAATCAACCAAGAAAAGAGATCATGTCTTGATCGGTTATATGATTATAAAATAAGATGATTGTTGGGAACGTATTGAAGGAAATTGTTTAGCATCACACAATAAAAAACACAATGTGTCAGGGATTGATCCATCCATGTATCTGCCTGTTACCTGTTGATTTGATGTTAATTTGTGTCTGGTGTCCTGATCTGACTTGTTTCCTAGGGTTTGTTACCCTAATGTGGCTCACCTGTTTGTTCTCCTTCCCTGCCTGTGTGTGTTAGTATTGTCTTTGTTTCAGTCCTGTCTGTGCCAGACTGTCTTTCTTTCACTCATGCCATGTGTCAGTAGTGTTCCTTGTTTCTACCTGTACCATGCCATTTGTTCATGTTATGTGGATTATTGGAGTTATGTTTTCACACACACTTGTTTCACATGATTATTGCTTTTTGTTTGTCCGTGGACTTTGGACTATAATTTATTATTATTTTGGTGAATGAAGAGCTACAGTTTTTCAAACTGATTGCCGCCATATGGAAGACTGACCCAAGTTGGCTCTGGATGGGGCAGCCTCCAGGTGGACTATGACTTTTTGTTGTGGATCCGTGTCTGCACTCTGGCCTGTTAACTCCCTGCATGTTAGCAATGAATAGCTAGCAGCATCAGCAATCACCCCATACTGCTAACTCCCAGCCTGCTAACCTGCTAGCCTGCTAGCCAACTACCTAGTAACAGCCTGTCTGCTTCCCAGCCTGTTAGCACATCGGCTGCGAGCTACCTGTCTGACATTTTCACAAAGACCGATGGAGGCCATCAGAGGAGACGTGGTCATCTTGTGTCCCAACGTTATTGGCAGCCTCAATCTCTCCTCACACCACAGCCTTCACTGCTCAGCTCCTCGTCCTCATTGCTGCCCAGCATCTTGTCCTCATGTTGCAAAGGAAAAACTGCCCTGTTTCACAGAGATGGAGCTGCCCAGCAATCCACAGACTCAGCTGGACTTAGAATTTTGTGTTGGGAACGCTGGTCAGTGGACTTTCGACTATTTACATTGCTCAGTTGGGTTACTTTGCTGTTTGTTTCTTGGATTACCTTGTTTTATTTGGACTGCCTGACGCTGAGTTGCTGGGACACTATTACCACCATAAGTATGTACACCACTTGTGTTTTTCATTAATAAATTTAATAAAATTCCTCCTGCCATGTGCATTCGGGTCCTAAAATCGGTTGTCTGTCTGAGCTCACAGCACCAAATGTAACAATAGTGATTGTTTAGTATGGGTGAATGTGCTACAGTGCGGAACCTTGGTAATATTAAGGCCACAGCACAGACCGTTGAAGAGGTTGCACGCAGAGGCTTGCATGTTATGCTGTTGTACCATTAACCCACTACCTATGTGTTCAGACTTGTTGCTTAATAAACCACCACCTGTTGGGTGATAAACAAGATATTCTGTGTCTGTGAGTCTGTGAGTATAAAGACCAGAATATAACACCAAATGTTACACAATGCAGATTTCCTTAATTCGCTCTCCCTACTGATCTGGTGTCTGGCATATGGATTTTGTTTAAATTGACCATATATCAATCTGTGTGATGGTAACATTAATTGTTTTCTTTTAGCTTGAAATAATCCCATACTTTGGACATTTCTTCTTTGTCCCTTGCTATTTTCTCTCTCTTCCTCCACTACAGTTATTAATGTCCGTACGAAACGATTAAACGAAGCATCGATGCATTTTAGTAATTGATTTAATCAATTTAATTGATGAATGGTTTCAGCCCTACCACAGAGTACATTCAATTCGATCCTCACAGCATGGCGTCCACCACATGGTGTCACATTGGAAAAGGTTTCCACAACTTTTTCTCCCAGAAATAGTTTTTGCTTGCCTGAGGTAAAAAAATATACTATGAATTTCAATTCTGCTACATGTATTTCTTCACACAATATGAAATATGATGATCATTAACAAACAGGACAGAATAATGAATTCTTGAAAGACAGACAAAATAGGAGATGTGTTCCAGATTTGATATATGGTCAATTTAAACAAAATCCATATGCCAGACACCAGATCAGTAGGGAGAGCGAATTAAGGAAATCTGCATTGTGTAACATTTGGTGTTATATTCTGGTCTTTATACTCACAGACTCCAGAATATCTTGTTTATCACCCAACGGGTGGTGGTTTATTAAGCAACAAGTCTGAACACATAGGTAGTGGGTTAATGGTACAACAGCATAACATGCAAGCCTCTGCGTGCAACCTCTTCAACGGTCCGTGCTGTGGCCTTAATATTACCAAGGTTCCGCACTGTAGCACATTCACCCATACTAAACAATCACTATTGTTACATTTGGTGCTGTGAGCTCAGACAGACAACCGATTTTAGGACCCGAATGCACATGGCAGGAGGAATTTTATTAAATTTATTAATGAAAAACACAAGTGGTGTACATACTTATGGCGGTAATAGTGTCCCAGCAACTCAGCGTCAGGCAGTCCAAATAAAACAAGGTAATCCAAGAAACAAACAGCAAAGTAACCCAACTGAGCAATGTAAATAGTCGAAAGTCCACTGACCAGCGTTCCCAACACAAAATTCTAAGTCCAGCTGAGTCTGTGGATTGCTGGGCAGCTCCATCTCTGTGAAACAGGGCAGTTTTTCCTTTGCAACATGAGGACAAGATGCTGGGCAGCAATGAGGACGAGGAGCTGAGCAGTGAAGGCTGTGGTGTGAGGAGAGATTGAGGCTGCCAATAACGTTGGGACACAAGATGACCACGTCTCCTCTGATGGCCTCCATCGGTCTTTGTGAAAATGTCAGACAGGTAGCTAGCAGCCGATGTGCTAACAGGCTGGGAAGCAGACAGGCTGTTACTAGGTAGTTGGCTATGAATTTCCGAAAGGACCAATAAATATCTATCACCTATAAACGTGCACAGCTGATACCGTTACCGGGGGGGGCGCCGATGCCAAGCAAAAGTACTTCTTAAACGACGCATCGATAAATCGTTGAAATAATCTATAGAAGCTTTGAATACTAAAATAATCATTAGCTGCAGCCCTACTCTGGTATTAAATCTACAGGACCAAGTCCAACAGTTTTCAGTCATTTAACTGCTGCAGTTTCTTGTAGGCCTTGGTTGATGCTCATCTTTTTACCATCATCAGACTTGTCCTTAAAAGACAGGTTCACATTTTTTTCAATGCCCATTTGCGCATTGACAGTATTTGTTTGTTGTAAGAGATGGGGGTAAAAAATACACAGTCCTGTTCTGTGCCGAAAGGCATTTCTAAAGGTCAGCTAAGTCAGTCTGAGTAAGACTAATCAAGTAGGTATCTGGCAAAGATGCAGTCTTTTTAGTACAGAATTACCTCTTTGTGTTACTGTTCCTCTGCATCAACTCCACAAGAAAAAACAGTCAAGGGTAACATTTAGTCCTTCTTATTTATATGCCAAAGCCTTATATTATCTCCAGCTCAAGTTTAAAAGAGGACTTTGTCTCCCATCACCTACAGTAGAATTGCGTTATATGAAGAGGAACAACAGCAACCAACAATTGTTTCAGTATACATATGGGTGTGAGAGTAGTGTTTTAAGAGATACTTGAAAACATGTGATCCTATACTTTAAAACCTGTGCCCCCATCTGCCCACCCACAATAACGTGGAACGTCATCCATGAGATTTACCGAAAAAATGCTGTGATTTCATCTGCTGCTGCCATATACCAATCACTCTACAGTAATGCTGTAGCTTATCTCTGTTGATGCCTGCCTCTGTAATTTTCTCAAAATGTTCTGCTATTACAGAAGAACATCTTTATCTAGAAAATATGACACAATATGCATTTCTGTAAGGGCTAGAATAGGAAAAAATAATACTGTATTATATAAAAATTTCTGCTTCAGTTAGAGCTAAGGGAGAGACACAAATACAGGTAAAAAACATTGATGCCAGGCTCAACATACTTCTGTAAACACTATTGTCATCTTGTATCCAAAGACTGCTTTTAAACTAATGAGTCTGAGCCAGCAAAGTTTGCATATAAATCACAGACTGAAAGAAATAATTACGATATTTCCCCACACTTGGCTTTGTGAAATTGACCATAAAAGATTGATGATTTCTTATAATTTAATTGAGTCCTATTTTTTTTAAAATTTAGAATAATTTCCACCCATATTCTATTACAGTATAAACAACGGAAATATCTCTTTCACTACCTGTATTTTATTAAATAACACTTATATACAAATATATTCATTACAGGACAAGTAAAATAGTACATCTCAATATGGTGTAAATGGCTTTGGGTGGATCTAGTACAAATATCCAAACTCCACTATGGTACTGTAGGTATTCACACATAACACTGAGTAAACACACTTGTGAAATTCAAGCATTTGTAACTTTTTTTTTAAAATCAAAGCTTTCCTTTGATTGCTAATCTAACTGGTCCATCAAATGACACATTTCATCATGCCTTTTGTAAAGACTGTGGTCTTAAAGCAGCCATGTAAACCTTTAAACTGAGGCTTCAAACCCAACAGATTCAAAGTACAATCATGCAGTTCCCTGAGAGGTAATACCATTTTACCTACTTTGGCAGCCTGTCCTTGGTCAGAGGTCACTGTTTATGTGTTACAGCACATCTCTTTTCAAAAGACAGTCTCATTGGACAGCCAGGATCTGTATTAAAAGAATCTCCATCCGCAGGTCCTCCTCTGGTCATAGGCAGTCTCTGCACAATGCCACCTGGCCATTACGATAGTCCCTGCAGGGGCAAAGGCGCTGGTATTTGGCGCTGGAGCCGGCACAACTGAATAGCAGCGGATCCTGCTGTAGGCCACATTCAGCGTGCTCCACTGAGAAGGCGGGGAAGAGGTGGTTCATCTCGGACTCCACTCCTTCACACTGGAAGTCAAGCCTGGAAACAAAATGGAGAAGGATTCAGTTTGGTCATTCATTTCAAGGGTAATAATTATTATTCTACTAATACAACATGCTAACATATTTAATATTAATGTTGGCAGTATTGCCAGAGGGCATCAATGATTATTCCACTAATATATTTAATGTTAATGTTACAGTGCAGCCACTAAGACCTCACGGAATGAAGGGAAATATTACAGGGAAAGGGTGAGCAACTGTCTCTTCTGCTGCATAATTATGAAACTAGAAGTGCAAATGATGCACGACACTGTGTGGAAGGAAAGTTAGTTACGCAAATGTATTATTGTTGCAGGTTGAGCTCCTTGAAATGCATCATTTCACTTTCAAGAAGGTGCTGACGAAGCGTTTCACAAAATAATCAATGGTGTGGATGGTGCATTGGGCACAAACAGAGCTGTACAATGCCAGTGTACTGTATATCACAATCAGGAGTATAAAGTTGACATTACAGAATGAATCTGCAGTAGCACAAACATGAAAGGTGGGACTTGGTATTGTTACAGTAGACATGATAAATATCACCATGATGTCCAAATGTACATGCAATTAATATTGTGCATAGTCACCTAACAAATTATCCCAATAAAAAAACATCTTACGCGCTGAAGGCCTCCTTAATGTTGATGAAACGATACATGGCAGGTTCGCAGATTAGTCCTGCACTCTGGCACGCCATCACACATGACTGGCCCTCCTGTGAAGCCAAAAGCTGCAGTGCACTGAGGGGTGGCCAGGATGTGTAGTTGCTGGCGTTGGAGGCCCAAGTTAGGATGCTTGAGTTAGGCAGGAGGATGAAAGGACTGGGAGGGCTGCCGGGCCAAGTCCCAGACAAGTTTACTGGAGGAAACGGCACTTCAGGGGAACAGAAGTCCTGTTGGGGCAAAGATAAAATGACCCAGATCAGCAAGTTTCAGTGTTATATTGCAAAAACTTTGACCTGTCAGCTAAAATAAACACTATACTCCACTACAGTGACAAATTATACATTCAGCCCTGCAACACATGCAGCTTCTGGACAGCTGATACAGGAACTAATTAAAGAACCGTTACCATACAAAAGGTGCTTATCAGAGCAAACAAGTCCTTGTCAATCTTCCAGGAAATTATATGAATGCAGTTATGCCTCCCAATAACAAATGAGATATGGAGGCAGAATTAGGCTCTGGTGAGAGCCCTGATTAGATTCCCCCTCCAGCTGGGGCTATTCATAAGACCCAGGTAATAACATTTCTCTGACACATCCCACTGGCCTCCAGACCCATTTGTTGTGCCCACAGGCAATAACTAGTCTTCCAATCTCTCCATCTCTGCTGCACTTCCACTCCTACACACAGACAACATCCATGACACACACATACACACTCACAGCTCATCAAGACTATAAGGGGGTATGAAAAAGGGCAAGGTTAGGAGACGAAGACGAAAAGCAGAGGTGTGTGGAAACCACTTTTTTTTTATGTGTGCACTTATTTGGTTTGTATGTGGCCTACGATTCTTATGTCGTCTTTTCTATTGTAATCATTGTTGACAAGGTTCATGTATTTAAGCATTGAACCATATGTGATTATAGCAACTTTAGTTGATTTACTATGTCATGTACATATGATTAATCATGTCATGTTCTGTTCATATTAACCATATCATGTACTGTGCATATGATTCACCATGTCATGTACTGTACATTAACCATGTCCTGTACTGTATAGCCTATGTGATTAACCATGTCATGTACATATTATTAACCATGTCATGTACATTTACATTTACTCATTTGGCAGACGCAGGAACAACATACAAGCATCGAACAGAGCATCAAATACAGCACGAGATCTACAACTGACAATACTAATAAGAGCAGCAATAAATACTAGAGCTAATAGCACATACCACATCAGTGGGGTAAATACCTAGGTAAAGAACAGTAGTTACATGCTGTAACTCCAGATTCTATGAGTATAGGCGCAGCCCTCTCAGGCTATCGCTATTGGGTTTACCCTTCCGACTGCTCACTGAGAAAAGTTGTCTACGCCTCTCCTACGTCCACACCTTGGATATGTGTGTGTGTATATATATATATATATATATATATATACACACACTCACCTAAAGGATTATTAGGAACACCTGTTCAATTTCTCATTAATACAATTATCTAATCAACCAATCACATGGCAGGTGCTTCAATGCATTTAGGGGTGTGGTCCTGGTCAAGACAATCTCCTGAACTCCAAACTAAATGTCAGAATGGGAAAGAAAGGTGATTGAAGCAATTTTGAGCGTGGCGTGGTTGTTGGTGCCAGACGGGCCGGTCTGAGTATTTCGCAATCTGCTCAGTTACTGGGATTTTCACGCACAACCATTTCTAGGGTTTACAAAGAATGGTGTGAAAAGGGAAAAACATCCAGTATGCGGCAGTCCTGTGGGCGAAAATGCCTTGTTGATGCTAGAGGTCAGAGGAGAATGGGCCGACTGATTCAAGCTGATAGAAGAGCAACTTTGACTGAAATAACCACTCGTTACAACCGAGGTATGCAGCAAAGCATTTGTGAAGCCACAACACGCACAACCTTGAGGCAGATGGGCCACAACAGCAGAAGACCCCACCGGGTACCACTCATCTCCAATACAGATAGGAAAAAGAGGCTACAATTTGCAAGAGCTCACCAAAATTGGACAGTTGAAGACTGGAAAAATGTTGCCCGGTCTGATGAGTCTCGATTTCTGTTGAGACATTCAGATGGTAGAGTCAGAATTTGGCGTAAACAGAATGAGAACATGGATCCATCATGCCTTGTTACCACTGTGCAGGCTGGTGGTGGTGGTGTAATGGTGTGGGGGATGTTTTCTTGGCACACTTTAGGCCCCTTAGTGCCAACTAGGCATTGTTTAAATGCCACGGCCTACCTGAGCATTGTTTCTGACCATGTCCATCCCTTTATGGCCACCATGTACCCATCCTCTGATGGCTACTTCCAGCAGGATAATGCACCATGTCACAAAGCTCGAATCATTTCAAATTGGTTTCTTGGACATGACAATGAGTTCACTGTACTAAAATGGCCCCCACAGCCACCAGATCTCAACCCAATAGAGCATCTTTGGGATGTGGTGGAACGGGAGCTTCGTGCCCTAGATGTGCATCCCACAAATCTCCATCAACTGCAAGATGCTATCCTATCAATATGGGCCAACATTTCTAAAGAATGCTTTCAGCACCTTGTAGAATCAATGCCACGTAGAATTAAGGCAGTTCTGAAGGCGAAAGGGGTCAAACACAGTATTAGTATGGTGTTCCTAATAATCCTTTAGGTGAGTGTACATACATACATACATACATACATACATACACACACATACATACACAAACACACACACACACAATGGTGAAACCTGGGCTTCGGCTCCCAAAATGCCTTTTCTTCTTTGCTATTGGGTTAGAGGCGAAGCAAGATGAGTCAACGCCTCACTGGCCCATATGGTACACCAAGCACAAAACCCACCTGCCCAGAGCCATAAATGAGCCAATGGGGCTCTGGATGGGGGGCCTAGCAGCTGTACAGAAGCGGGCTGGGTCATGAAAGCGACCGCATCAGCTGCGCACAGAGCAGGGCCAGCGCGAGCCGTGGCCGCGACCCCCCACCGTTCCGTGGGAGAGGGCGTACCGCACACTCACAAGGAAAAATCACAAAATACTCAGTACTGAGTGAGTCAGCGAGAAACAGGTGACATCCCACAGGTAGAAATGGACGAAAGAGCACGGGGACGACCAGAAAGCCGCCGTGCAGATGAGGGGCAGCCAGATCACTGACCCTCTTGGCCAATGTCAGAGCCACAAGCAAGGCTCAGATCGAACCATGCTGGAAGTCAGACACAGAACGGCATAGTGAATCCGGTTGATTTTCAAAATAAAATACCTTGTACAGACTCCCTATTGTATATCAACAATAAACGCATACCAAAAAAGAAACAATTTAACTATGTAGCCTTCTTAACCACGGTAGAAGCACAAAAACCAAGGACAACTTACCAAATCAACTAAATCTTAACAATTCAGCAAAATCAGGCAGGCAAAAAGCCCTTATCAGAATCACCATCAAGGAGCCTGCCAAGGAGCTGACTGTTGTGTCATCAGCAGACTTCAGCACTGGGTTGCACCAACTATGTGTAAGTTCAAACTTAGCCTAGTTTGAACGTGATTTCTAACTTAAGTCGGAGTTTACGTGCTACTAACATTTTAAGGCTTGCACCAGCTGAAATACGTCCAACGTAGACATAAGTTACAACTTAAATCTTACACCTAGTCCTTAATAGGTGTAAAGTCCTCCATAAAATAGTCAAGTGGTTGTCATGGCGCATGAGCGAAGCGCCATGACATCGCTCAAAACGACCGGGCTCTTCTGCTTAACCGAGCACACAGCCTGGATGACAGCTCATTTCGGTTAATGAAGCAAAATGCAGATCACAGAGTGGTTAAGTTATGAATTGAAAATGCAGCAAAATTAAGAGTAGATTACTAGCCCAAAGAAAATATTGGATTAAAGAGTAAAAATATAAATAATAAAGGAACGTGAAAAGGCAATGACTTATTTTTATTTATTTATTTTGCAAATTTGCATTAGTTGTAACAAGTTACTACCCACCCTGCTGCAGGCGCCCTCACTGCTGTCTTCAGGTAGGCTGTAAATAACAGCAGCACAGAAAAAAAGTCTGTAATATTGAGGCGCTTAGCTGAACCTGCCTCCAGCAAACTTGAATTTCTTCTCCCGTAACTTTTCAGCATCTCCTTTGCGTTGTGTCGGATGTTCTCTATAGGCCTAACTTACACGATTTTTGTCTGCGTTTCAACTGTTTAATTATGTCTGATGTAGAGTGATTGATTGACTAGCCACTCACAGTAAAGCTTCTCGCCTATCCAACTCCGAAATCGCTGGAGAAAAGTGTGTGTGTGGGGGGGGGGGCAAAACATAGATTTTGAAATATGAGTGGCATAATGGCTCCTACGCGTATATAAGTGTATATAAGTGATAATGTTACAATTTCATCTGCCCGTTATACTTTACCGTTCGTTACGGGCACCGTTAAATTACGTCTATGTTGTAGTTAATGGTTTTACCCCTCAATGTCACTGTGAGACTAGCTGTAGATTAAGGTTTCATAGTTATCACCTAATCATAATTATTTGTCCTTGTATACGTACCTTTTTGTTGCTATTTTTAGCCTCTTCAGTATTGCAAACATTGAAAGAGAGAGAGACAAACAGATGACAAAACCGTAATAAACTCTGTTAAGAATAGTGCTGTTCACTGATTGGCCATGGGATGTGTAAACGTCATTTTCTGCGACACTGTTTTGAGTATGGACTTTACGCCAGAGTAGCTAAGATGCAACCAAACATCAACACAGCTTAAGTCTCAAACTAACTAGTTTCAACGTATTGTTTAGTGTGGACTTTGCACCCTAACTTAAGGTAGAACTTACGTATCGCTGGTGCAACAGGCTGCAGGAGTTTGACAGATGGGTCTCCTGAGGTGCAGTCATTGGTATAGAGGGAGAAGAGCAGTGGGGTGAGCACACACCCCTGGGGCGCACCAGTGCTGATCGTCCGGGTGCTGGATGTGATGTTCCCCAGTCTCACCTGCTGACTCCTGTCAGTCAGGAAAGTTTGTGATCCACTGACAGGTAGAGGCTAGCACAGTGAACTGGGTGAGTTTGGTGCTGAGGATGTCCGGGATGATGGTGTTAAATGCCGAGCTGAAGTCCACGAACAGGATCCTTGCATATGTCCCTGGAGCTTCGAGGTGCTGCAGGATGTAATGCAGTCCTAAGTTGACTGCATCATCCACTGACCTGTTAGCCCTGTAGGCAAACTGCAGGGGGTACAACAAGGGGCTGTAACGTCATTCAGGTGGGCCAACACCAGTCTTTCAAAGGACTTCATGACAACAGATGTCAGGGCGACAGGCCTGTAGTCATTTTAGTCCAGAGATGGGAGGGTTTTTTTGAGGAGCGTTTGAAGCAGGAGGGAACTTCACACAGCTTCAGTGATCTGTTGAAGATCTGTGTGAAGATGGGGGCCAGCTGGTCTGCACAGATTTTCAGGCAGGATGGAGACACACCGTCTGGGCCAGGGGCCTTCATTTTCTTCTGCCTTTGGAAGAGGTGACTCACGTCCTCTTCACAGATCTTGAGTGCAGATGAGGGGTCAGAGAGGGGGGGTGACAGCGTGTCAGAGGGGGAAGGTGACTGAAGATGGTGTTGGAATCGGGGAGAGGTGTGACTGTGGGCTTTTCAAACCTATAAAAGCCATTCAACTAGTCTGCCAGTCGTTGAGTACCAGCAGTGTTAAGGGATGGTCTCCTGTAGTTAGTGAGTGTCCGCAGGCCTCTCCACACTAAAGCAGGATCGTTG
The DNA here is from genome assembly GCF_014851395.1 of Micropterus salmoides. NCBI lineage: Eukaryota > Metazoa > Chordata > Actinopteri > Centrarchiformes > Centrarchidae > Micropterus > Micropterus salmoides. The sequence continues at coordinate 12,618,530 of NW_024040041.1, read as the reverse complement.
GCTACAAAGTTATTATTTAGCTTTTCGGCGTAACTCCTCTTTGCAGCTTTGATCTCCTTAGTCAGAGTGTTCCTGGCCTGGTTATACAGGACTCTGTTCCTACTTCTGAAGGCCTCCTCCTTAGTCTGACGAAGCTGCCTGAGTTTCGCTGTGAACCAGGGTTTTTGGTCGTTGTATGTGCGGAAGGTTTTATTCGGCACACACGTCCTCACAAAAACTGATGTAAGATTTCAAAGTGTCAGTTAGTTCGTCCAGGTCAGTGGCTGCAGCCTCAAAAACACTCTAGTCAGTGCAGTCAAAGCAGGCCTGTAACTCCAGGCGGGATAAGATGAACCAGACAGTGATCAGACAGGCTGCAGGGGGAACAGAGCGATAGGCGTCCTTTAAAGTCTAGAGAGCGACGCCCCTACTCTAATGGCGTGTGGTAGCTCGTTCCACCATCGTGGTGTCACAGATGAGCCGGGACTGTGATTGCTTTGTGTGAAGGGGTGGCGGAGCCAGGTAGCATTCGTTGGAGAAGCGTAGTGGCCAAGAAGAAACGTAAACTTGTATTATGGAGTTCAGGTAGATGGTAGTGCTGGGTGATATGGCCAAAAAGTCATATCCTGCAGAATTCCAGTATAAAATATATATCTGTATTTTCTGCTAAGCCGGCTAGGGAGGGGGGACGGTTTTAGCGGGCATGTTTTTTCTATTTTTAGTAACTTAGCTTGTTTCTCATTTCACCGTTTTAATTATACTTCATTCTCCATTTTAAGTATCACTCACATAGTGAATCTGCCTCCTTCAGTTCTCTTCACACTCACAGACCTAACGTACCTCTGCTGCAAACACATCGGCGTGCCCCACTTCTTATGCCGTTTTTCCAATACCAGTACCAGCTCAACTCGCCTCGACTCGGTTTGGCCATCCTCCGTTTTCCATTGCAGATAGTACCCAGAGATAGTACCCCTTAATGTAGCTGGTCATCATAGCGACGCCAAACACAACTGCTGCGACATAATGTTCAATGCGACACACACACCAGCAACGCACATACAGCTGTCTCTAGATTTAAGTTAAAATGTTTCAACATTACTCAGAATGTAAAGACAGATAAGATGGAGGTGATACGAAAAAAAGTATCTGGTAGCAGGTACAAGTACAACAAGTTTTACACAATGGAAAACCAAAAAAGGCGAGTAGAGTCGAGGTGATTCGAGCTGGTACCGTGCAGTGGAAAAGGGGCTTTACCATCTCTCTTTCCCTGTATGTCCGCTTTGGTGACTTTCTCCATCAGTAGTAGGCTAGGCTGTATAAAGTCACCGAAAAAACAACAGAACTTGTCTTCTGGACTTTTCCTCCCGCAATTCCATTCACAGCAGCAGCTGAGCTGCATGTTGAGGAGGCGTGTTAAGTACTTAGCATACAGTCTATCCTACCTAGCCTATCAGAATAAAACCAACGTGGTAGCTAACGAATAACATCTAACTGGTCACTTTACCTGGTCCGCTTTTGTAAAATATCCACCGTGTCATGACTTGTAACGTAATTACTGTGTTTCTCTGATAAATGTTACAATGTGTCGCCTAACCTGGGCGGCCGCCGAAGTAAAGTGTATGTGTGGGAAACACTGAATGAACCGTGTTTTTCTTTTTACAAGGCAGGTCTTTCACAGTGTCGACCAGCACTGTGTCTCCCTCCATGTTGTTAGAGACTTTGTGAGTAGACGGCTGCGTGCAGACGCAGAGGGAGGGGCGGGGCTGCGCGGTGAGGGAGAGAGAGAGAGAAGCAAATGCTGGCAGGAAACATAGTAATTAATTAACTCAACATCAAACTACATTGGTATAAACGGTATTATCTAATTTCATATCTCTTTTGAAATTATATCAGTATACCTCATATACCGCCCAGCCCTAGTAGATGGGTGCAGACTCAGTAGTCACTCTGTATGCAAGCATTAGTGACTTGAATCTGATTCTGGAGGCCATGGGTAGCCAGTGGAGATCACACAGTAATGGAGTGACATGAGTCCTTTTGGCCTGATTAAAAACCAGATGCACTGCTGCATTCTGAACCATTTGTAGGGGTTTCACCGCACAAGCTGGAAGACCTGCTTAGGAGGGCATGCAGTAGTCGAGGCGAGAGATAACCATGGCCTGTACCAGAAGCTGGGTGGAATACTGAGTGAGATAGGGCCTGATTTTTCTTATGTTGTATAGAGCAAAGCGGCATGACCAAGGGAAAGCAGCAACATGGTCTGAAAAAGACAGCTGGTCATCAATCATGACACCCAAGTTTCTCACCACCCTGGTTGGAATGATGGTGGAGGAGTCGATTTGTAGTTTGATGTTATGGTGGATAGATTGCTTGGCTGGAATGACCAAGAGTTCAGCCTTCAGAGAGGTTTTGTTGAAGGTGGCAAGCCTTCATCCATGCAGATATGTCCGAGAGACAGTCCGTGATCCACGCCGAGACAGTGGGGTTGTCTGGCGGGAAGGATAGGTAGAGTTGCGAAATGACTGCATAGCAGTGGTAAGAGAAGCTGTGCGAGCGAACGATCGCTCCAAGTGAGGTGGTGTAAATTGGGAAAGGGAAGGGGACTGTACATAATATTAACAATGTCTGTTTTAATCATACATGACTTTGGTTACTTCCTCATGTAGCTGCTTGTTGTAGTTGAGCACACCTTTTAAATGCAATAGATGGGATGAATAAAATGGACATTATGAGTGTCTTTACTATTAGTTTCACTTCCCAACTTGATTTAGATGACCGGGTTAAACCTGTGTGATCGTCTGACTGGCTGCCACTCTATTGTATTCAGTTATAGTGAAGTTGCTGTCTTCCCAGATCTCAACAATTAAGTTGGCAAATTGAGTGTTGTGAAAATGCATAGAACTGATGACCCAAACTATGTCAGTAAGACCCATGTTTTAAAAATCTACAATGCTCCTTTAAAGTACACGTAATGTGGTTTTATCCTGTGAGTCATAGATGGCAATTTCTGCTTTTGTTCACTGATTTGTGCGTTATTTAACATCATTGCATGTTCCAACAGACTGAACAATGTTAAATCAAGGAAAAGCACAGGTTCTATTCATGTGTCCATAAGTCATGACAGTGTGAAAACATAATACCAGGACCCTGAAACTGGAGCAGCTAAATTTAATTTATTGTTGATCTGTCACATACGTGTCACATATCTCAGATTTATCTTGCCTTGTTGGATCAATCTTCTGCTGTGAGGGAAAGCTGGTCTAGTCTTTGTTGATTTCCAAAATTTAAAAATAGTTTTTCCATATTTTTTTAATAAAAATATCTCCACTACTATGCATAGTTAGCAACCACAGAGTAAATAACAATCTCTTTCCCCTTTAAATGTATGTTTTAAAAAGTAGTAAACTCCACCGTGCATATTTGAATTAAATGACAAATGTCATTCTAGTTATTTTTCAGTTGAAGTACTGCATGTGCCATCATACAATCATGCAGACAATGTTTACAGGGAAAGAGACATAAGAGTAAGGCTGCCATAAGAGTATGAGCATTGTATGAGGCTCACAGTGGGACTACAGCTATGCCAGTAGGAGGTGAGAGGAAGTTATTGTGTGAGATAACGAGGAGAGATTCAGTCAGAAAGCAGAAAAACGAGGGTAAGAGTTGTGAGCGACAAGAAGTTGGAAATGACATTGGAAAAGTGAAATGAGGAAAGAGAAGGTTAAGAAAAGTGGAAGAAAAGAAAGGGAAGCACCGTCTGATTGGGAGTCTGACCTTGTACACGCCAGACAGGCAGTCAGTTGGTCACAACACCGTGCGTGTGTGTGTGTGTGTGTGTGTGTAGTGGCAGAGCAGAGCAAACCTTAACCCGCTACTGCCAGACACTATACCAACAAGACAGATGTACAACAACGACAAGGGCTGTAAATATACAGCATATCATGTTGTGTTTTTTTGTTACAGTAAATGCAAAATAACACATTATATTCTTATTGTCTAATTCTTGTTTTGATGTGTGTTAAATGTTGAATAAGTCAATTTTACATTTATGTATGAGCATTATTTTTCTCTTTCATCACTGTCCTCGAGGGCCATCGTTGAGAAAAATGAGTGAACGTTCTAGTGTATTAAGCTTGCAGCTGGCATCTGCTAAGAATTTAATAGCTGAGGAAAGAATATTGCAGTCGAGCAACTGAAAAATCCTTCTTAAATGGAGGTTCAGTACATTAGTTGAATTCACATCAACTCAATAGACACAAGACTAAGGTGAAGAGATCTTGAGCAGTTGTACATCCAACATTTCTTGGAACATGTGAAAACCTTTGTTTCATTTCCTCACAGGCTGAAATGAATACAATCGTCACCGCACATTTGACCAGAAGTATGCAACTGTCAAGGCAAGCAGGGGGACAAAAGATTTAAACAAATAAGACTCAGAGCAGGACAAAATGAAATGGGCTGAATGTGTTGATTGATACAATTTGGTTTTGATGGTGTGCATCTGTTCCAAGAGATGAAGAAATGATGGACGACTAAATCGCTTCAACGGTTCATTTTTACATTTATTTGTTTTTAGCTGACGCTTTTATCCAAAGCAACTTAAAATTGTTATACATGTTAGAGGTTGTATGCCTCTGGAGCAACTAGGGGTTAAGTGTCTAGCTCAGGGATACAATGGTGGATGTGTCACAGCGTCTCTCACACCAAAGGTATGCGTCTTATCCACTGCGCCATGACCACTCCACTTTTGATGGTCATTTTACAACACAAGATTTCATAACTAAAAATAACACAAACAACATAGAGCTAAACATCACAAAAAACTATCCATTTTGATGTAGTGAGAGAAATGAATTTAAAAGTCTCACAGCCCTGGCAAAGAAGCTACTCTGAAGTCCAGTGGTATGGCAGCTTCTGTATCTATTGCCAGACGACAGCAGGGCAGTAAAAGTTGACAAGAACTTGGCATGGAAATCTTACGTTTCCTTAAGAAATACATTAGTTTCTAAACTTTCTTTACCAGGGTGGAGACGTGTGATGACCATGTCAGGTTCCTCTGTGATGCTGAGTCCCAGGAACCTTAAACTGTTCATCTGCTCCACCTCAGCTTCACTGATGTAGATAGCGATGTGTCTTTTTTTCCTTTTTTTCTAAAATCAATCAGCTCCTTGAGAAAATTAAATGGATTGTCTCAGGAACAAGGATCCAAAATGCAAGAGCAGGCTCCTCCAAATCAGTTTAGGCTTCAGAAAAGAGAAAATTAATTGACCTCTCCTGTCAACAAAGAAACTGAGACGCCTCACAATGTAAACTAAAATGTAAACTAAAATGTAAAGAAACAATGCTACAAATGTCATATTATATTGAATGCAAATTATCTGCATTTATCAGCAATGTAGAAGATAGTTTCCTCCTACAGTGACCCAGTGTCAGCAGAGGAAAAGTACTCAAGTCAAAGAATCCTCTTATGCAAGCCTATAAAATATACCTTCCATACACCTTCCATTTGCCGCTAGTGTGGTCAGCTGTTTGCGCTTGTTGCTACGAAGTACAAAATACAAATGCAAGGTATACCTCTCTGTGGAATTTAATTTAAGAACTGTTAAGTTGTTTTTATGTGGGCCCATTTTTTTCTCTTGTGCGTGTGGTGGTAACATACACACAGAAGAAGACGTCATCCAAGTAAACATACAGTATCTCACAAATGTGAGTAGACCACTCACATTCATGTGACAACACTGAAGAAATGATACATTGCTACAATGTAAAGCAGTGAGTGTACAGCTTGTATAACAGTGTAAATTTGCTGTCCCTTCAAAATAACACATCACACAGCCATTAAAATCTAAACTGCTGCCAACAAAAGTGAGTACACTTCTAAGTTAAAATGTCCAAATTGGGCCTTGAAGTGTCAATATTTTGTGTGGCCACCTTTATTTTCCAGCACTGCCTTAACCCTCTTGAGCATGGAGTTAACCAGAGCTTCATTGGGTTGCCACTGGAGTCTTCTTCCACTCCTCCATGACGACATCACGCAGCCGGTTGATGTTAGAGACCTTGCGCTCCTCCACCTTCCGTTTGAAGATGCCCCACAGATGCTCAATAGGGTTTAGGTCTGGAGAGATGTTTGGCCAGTCCATCACCTTTACACTCAGCTTCTTTAGCAAGGCAGTGGTCGTCTTGGAGGTGTGTTTGGGGTCACGTTGGAATACTGCCCTGCAGCCCAGTCTCCAGTTGAACCGCTGTATGGTCTTGGCCACCATGCTGCAGCTCAGTTTAGGGTCTTGGCAATCTTCTTACAGCCTAGGACATCTTTATCCTCCTCATCCTTGTAACACTAACAAGTCACATGACACTGGGGAGGGAAAATGGCTAATTGGGCCCAACTTGGACATTTTCACTTAGGGGTGTACTCACTTTTGTTGCCAGAGGTTTAAACATTAATGGCTGTGTGATGTGTTATTGTGAGGGGACAGCATATTTACACTGTTTTTCAAGCTGTACCCCCACTACTTTACATTGCAGCAAAGAGTGCTGCCACATGAAAAAATATGATCAAATATTTTATATTTATATTATATTTATTTATATTTATATTTTATATTATATATTATATATTACTTTTGTATACTTTTTATATATTACTTTTGTGAGAAACTAAACAATGCAGGTTTCAAATTTCTAAGAAAAATCAGTTTGGTAAACGAGCAAGAAACAAGTTTGTTAGATCTCACACTTGTGAGACATGTGTGTCAATGTAAACTTTGCAGGGTAACTTAAACCCTGAATGCAGATTGTCGCAAATTCACATCACACCGCTTCACCCATTCAGTCTGCAGCCAAGATAGCGCATGTATTCCCCCGATGCCTGTATGTGCATATCCGATATGTACCTAGGAACCTTGTGCAAGCACTGGTTTATCGTGCATGCCTGTTTTCGCAAATCAGCATCTTATCTACATCGTACCTGAATTTTTATCTTTTCTATGTTCTATAGTGAAATTAACAATCTCCACCTCCATCAGCTTGAAAGCAAATGAAAAAAAAATAAAAAATTCTTATAGAATTGTAAATGAATTCAGGCATCAAGGGGTTAAAGGGGATTTAATATAGCACTTCCCTAAAGTTTCGGGAAACATTCGATTCATATTTCTTAAAAGAATGGTCAAAATTGATTACACAGAGAATTCCCAATTTTTATCAAAATTATATGAGTCAAGCTCCAAAAACACTGGAACCTATATTTTCCACAATGAAACTCATTAGTATCTATTTTGTTAGACCCTTTTTGTTAGACCTGGTAAATGCCCACATCTTTCAAACTCCTCACCTTATGTTGTGAAACTGAAATAACACTGATGATATCTTTAGGGTTACTTTTTCAGACTATTCCAGAGACAAAGAAGACTTTGTGCAACTGTTTTCACAGGCTGAGTAGTTATCAACATGATGCATAAACTGGCTTTGATGTGTAAAATTGGCAGAGTGCCCCTTCAAAAGAATAAACGAATACTCAGTGGAATATTCCTATGCTATGTGTTAATATGCTATGTGAACTACAGAAACAAAGAAAAAACAGTAACAGTAACGCTACTTAATACTACCCAACCAATATATATAGTTATACTGTATATAAAATACATACTGGACATAGACTGCAATGGTAATTTAGTGAAAATTATTTATTAACCTAGCTAACCTTAATAGTTTAAGTCACAAATTACTGCACTGGTCTATTATAAACACAGGTTACTCGAGGGTGTTACCACTAGCAAGAGCCACAGCAGTTGAACCAGATACAAGTAGCTGAACAATTAATCATGTCATTCCAGTTCACATTTCTTTCTACCTTCTATTCACACCAACATCCTAATCTGCTCGGGAGGCAACACATTCATCCAAATAAAGTCTTTTACATCATTTTGACGCAAAGCAGCCTGCCTGCTGATTTGGTTGAGATCTGAGACCCACCTGGTTCTGAATGTAGGCATGAACTCTTTCAAGCATCCCCTCACAGGTATACTCATAGGGCAGAAATGGCTCCACCTGCAAACACAGATGTGCAAACAGATGAACAAACAGTGAGTGAGTGAGTGAGTGAGTGAGTGAGTGAGTGAGTGAGTGAGTGTGTGTGTGTGTGTGTGTGTGTGTGTGTGTGTGTGTGTGTGTGTGTGTGTGTGTGTGTGTGTGTGTGTGTGTGTGTGTGTGTGTGTGTGTGTGTCCACAGTACCAAGCCATTGTAATTACATGAACTGAGCATCTGATAGTTAATCAAAGCTGACATATTCATTAGCGTAATTGTGAAAGGCTTATATCATGCCACAAGCCTCGCATTAAAATCAATGACCTAATACATCACAGGTGACAACTTTGAAAATTGATTTCATTATTTTTAGTGATGACTACATTGATATGTCAAACAATGGATTAAACTGACAGCGGACCACAGGTCAGCCAGCACTGAGGAAGCTGGTGTTTTTGTGCTTTATGGGACCTTTGGGTGCAGTTATCAGTGTTGCTGTCACTCAGTGTCTGACTTTTGACAGCAGGCAATGGATTAAAATTCATTTAGAGAAGATTGATCAATAGCTTCTCCTCCACTTTAAAGAGTTTTATGCTAACAGCCTTAAAGGGAACACATCAAATGTGAGAACATTGCAGTGACGGGATGGGATAAGTTTATATTAATTACTGCATTTTGAAACCTATTGTGGTTTGATGACAAATAATTATGAAATATATCAGGATAGGACACATTCTGTCAGGATTCCCGGTGCAGAATCCCCTCTGAATGTCTCCCATGGTAGCTAAAGCGAGATCTCTTTGTTTACTATCAGGCCGCTAAAGCACTCAGGCTTTTAAATTGATAAATGGTTCCTTTTAATGTTGTGTTCCTTTTAGCACTCACTTATTACTTTATTTCATCTGAGTTTAATGAAATGTATCTGGCACTTCATCAGCTATTCTGCAATGCAATTTGCCTTTTGGGCATCTTTATATAATAGAATCAGAGGGAGAAAGAGAGAAAAAAGCTTCATAGAGGGCGATTTGAATTCAGCAACGGAAAACATTTTTAAAATGTGCAATTTATACAGTTACCTAAGCTGACTGGATTGCTTGGTCACAAAAAATATGGGAGTAACATTCATTATTTCATGCCATCATCAGTGACATAAAATAAAACTTCATCCACATTCCTGGGATGAGTGATGCTGGGAGCAGCCATGTCCAGAAAAAGGCACACAAAGCCAGCTGGTGCGTACGATTGGGCAGGTGTCACAGACATTTTAGTTCTTCTTTATCGGCTGTCTGTTTCCTCTTTTCCATCATGCACTGTTGCCATGGTGCCATTAAAATCTGAGGGTACTCTGCTTCAGATAGGCAGGCAGCTCTTGAGCTCAGTGAGAGACAATATCCAACATCACTAGCATGAGCAACAGCGCTATGAACAAACCTTATCCCAAGATGGGTTGAGTAAAAAACATTATTTGCATTGAAAATATAAATAAACTCCCTTAGACAACCAGATGTGCTGTGCTAGCAGACATCTACATATGTACATACCTTTATACTAGAATGTGTCTCATTAAATTTAAACATTGCATCACATATTCTGAATCTACTATTACTCAAATTCCCAATAAGTAAATAAGTTAGCTTACTACAAAGACTGGAAAACAGGAGGAAACATCTAGGATCACTCCGTCCACTGGTAACAAAATCAGCCTACCAGCACCTCTTAAGCTCACCAATTTATGTTACTTGTTATACCTTGTTTGTTTAATCGGTACAAAAACCAAAGTGACCAGTTGTCAGGCAACCAGCAGAAACTGCAGGAAGTTACTGCTCCCAGCAAAGAAATAGCCAGACACATAATCCCTCATAAAATGGTTATTTGTCATTTTAACATTTTATCACTGTAAGTTTTTGTTCAGATTAAATAAACAAGATAAAACATGTTAATTGCTGAGCTTTAGAGGTGCTGGTGGGTGGATTTTGTTACCTTTGCGCAGAACCAGGCTAGCTACTGTATTTCCCCCTGCCTTCAATCTCTTTGTTTAGCTAAGCTAACGGGCTGCTCATGATAGCTTCCTACTTTCATACATACAGATGTGACTGTTATTAACCTTCTCATTTAACCCTCGGTTAGAGCTGAATCAATCAATCGATTAGTTGTCAACTATTACATTAATCACCTAACTATTTTGATAATTGGGTAATCAGTTTGAGTAATTTAAAAAAACATCAAGATTTGTGGACAAAACGAGACATTTGAGGATGTCATTTTGGGTGTTGGGAAACACTGATTGACATTTTCCACCATATTATAGATCCAACAACTAATCAATTAATCAAGAAAACAATCGACAGATTAATAAACAGAATGATGAATAAATATAAGGTGAAACTTGCCCAGCCTGTGTGATTATGATGTGTTTTTTCTTCCACCAGGATTCACTTTTTAAGCATTTACCAGGGCCACAACTGGTACTTGATTTTGCCTCTATCAGCAGGAAACACAAGGTCTATTTAACACACCTGGCAGGTAGAGGCACACATGCATTTTGGCACTGCGAGACACTTGGCTGTGGCTCGGTGTTGTTCTGGTGACAGATTGAGCACAGCGTGATTGATTAATATGATCTGCTGTGGATAATGCTTTCTGCCTGTGGGGCTGGCCTCTGGAAAGCCGCCATGTAGACCCAGGTGTGGGCACAGTTTACCTACTGAGCCACTCAATATCTCAAGCAATTAGCAGTGCGGAGAGCGAGGGAGCCAGCTAAGCATTTTGCTGTAACGTCGTATGCCATGATTAAAAGCGCAATTAAACGCTGAGGGCTTCAAAAGTGGGTCAAACCATGAGGTGTGCAAGAGCAAATTATTATTATCATTATGCAGCAGTGTACTGTGGTAGACTTTATTTGAAGACCATCATTTTGTTTAATGAGTAGTGCCGAGTTTGGAAGGCAAACACCATATTTTACACATACATTGATCCCCATGATCTCACGGATGGTTGCATCAAACTCTTCAGAGTTATTGAAGTCAATAGTGATGACATGAGGCCTGCCAATATACTGCTCTGCATACGGATGCTGAGAGGACACCTGAGGGAGGAATAATTGGGAGATATTCACAATCACAAAAAAAGGACAAATGAAGTCACGATAGTGCTGATAGGGGTGGAAGTGGACTCATACTCATGCATATTTATTTGCATTGTGTATAATGTAAAATCTAAAATGGGTGAGTATGTAGATATATGTTCACAGACAAGCAGAAATTAGTTGACAGTATTCTGTAGCAATGCAGTTAACCATCACATTATACTAGTAAAAGTCATTCTCATGGCTAAGATAAAGACCAAAAGCATCTACCTTCCTGGAGGTGGGCTTCCCTCTGAAGAACTCGTGATTGAGAGAGCTGTGAGGGGGATTAAACTTGGGTTGCAGGAAGATGCAGCCATTGGCTATGGCCTCCAAAGGGGCAGGACCTTCATAAGGGAAGCCAAATCCAATGAACAGCTTGTCAGGAAAATGAAAAGGAGGAGAGAATGAGTTTATATGCTGAGCTGCTCATATTGAGGTCTACAAAAGCATAAAAACTTCAACAACATATTTCTTTCTGATCCACATTTTGTGTATGCAAACATCTGAGCATTTTCTAGGCTCATGAAAAACTCATTAATGTTCCCACCTTGGCCTTTCGGAGGAGCTGCTGCAGCTCCTGCTGAGGCAGCAGACCGTGGTTCTTCACAAATGCAGGAACCTCTGGGGGACGCTGCGTCTCATAGTACACGGTCCCATGGATCTCCATGTAGCGATGCAGAATGGCCAGGAACTTTTCCTTTCCCTTTCAGACATACAGGCAAAACGAGTTGAGCACTTAAAAAGTAACTAATTTATGAGTGCAAACACTGTTACAAAGGTGGGTCATATTCATTTACATTCAAATTACATTTTTATGATTTATGGAAGTAAAGCAGACAGATTTAAGAAGTCTGCTCTTGTTAGCACTAACATCATCTTTATGGTACCTGGTAACTATCTAGTACCTGTGAAGCCAGGAAAGACTTGCCCTGTGGAGACACTTTTTATGAATTATTTTACTGACGTAAAACTGAATTAGTTTCTCAAAAAGTGTTTCTGGAGGAATGTTATGAATTATTCACCAATACTATGTCTTTGAGGCATAAATCATTTATAAATGTCATCTGAGTGTTATTCCCCATTTTTCATCTTGAACCATTTTAATGACTTCATGCAACGTGGAGATGCAATCACACTACGTAAAGTAACACTCCCAAAAGTCTATTCTAAATCAAACATTCTTGGATTCATGTGAGTTAAAATAAGTTCACAATGGTGACCAGTTCTTGTAGTGAAAAAGAACCCCCTCTCAACTTAATTTATTCTTGTATTTAAATATTGTTAAATAGTTTATATGACGTTCATCTATACTTCATTACCAAAGAACTTGATATTTTGTCAGATCTCGATGAATAAGATATTTCATATATTTGATCTCACTGTATATGAGTCCCTGGTATATATAAGTAAGGCTCTTACAAATAAATAAATAAAACACATTTTTTGGGCAACAAAAAGTCTCGGAAAAGTCTTGCTTTGAGTTTTGGCATTTAGAGAACTGATAAGCAGATGTACTCACCTGAAGCTGTGCAGATCCATCAATTATGCATCATGGGATGATGAATACAGAATAGAAGTATGAAGAGGATAGAAGTGAGGAGAGAGAGGCAGATGTGAAGGAAATGAGAGAATATGACATGAAGTATTATTCATTCATTTCATTTGTCATTTCATAGGACCTTTACAGTCCAAATCTCTCAAGTAAACCTCGAAATTGAGGAAGAGACTGTCTGGAGAGACTTCTGCACTACACTGCAATCTTAGAGACTGAGAAATTTTACAAGTTACATTGCTGCTCAAGTTGTTCTGAGAAACAGGCAATGTTACGGCAGTAAAGGAACAAAGCTGCAGTCGGATTCAAGTGAACCAAACCTAGTGGGATGCTGCAGCACACTTCAAAGTTACAGTAAGAGCGAGAAACCTTGCCAGCAGCTCAAAGGGAAAATTTACTCCAAACAAAAACAATTGTTCCTCTACCCTCAGACTTCAGGCCAGATTCCTGGAGGAATAACTTGTTTGTAGGAAATGTAACATCTAGTGGGTGTTTCACAGTGTAGGTTTTTAAAACTTTGCTATGAACGGTATAATATTCAAGTTCTCCAAACTAAACATTTCTCCTGATTTTATCCGATTCAAAGACCTTCATGGATGCAAAGCATATTATAACATATGCATTCACTCTGTTTGAGCAATGTAAACATGAAGGTATAATGTTGCCATGGAGTCACATAGTTAGGGGGCTTTCACGCCATAAAGTCCGCACCAAGGTACAATCCAAAGTTCATGTTTTGATACATTCGGGTTAGTTTTGGTTTGGTTTCACATTGCAATTCTGTGACCGCACTAAAGGACTTTACATGACAGACTTGCGTCCTGTGGTCATCATCTATGTGGGGTGCGTCTCCCTGTACTTGACAATGATTGGTTTATTAAACAGTTCAGCGGGTATCTTTGACAATAATGAATGAATAAAAAATTGACATATGCATATTTTGCCTCACCTCTCCACCCACTTCTCCCCTTTAACTCTCATGCACCCCCTTGGTGAGGCACAGCTCGCATGCTACTATTGATACTTTGGTGGAGTCATAACACAATACAGTAATGAGTGCCCAAGAATGTGCAAATGTAAATGGTAAATGTGTCCATATTTTTTTAGTACATTTGTTTTAAACAAAAGTAACAAGTATTTTGCCTTAATTCACCCCATGTATTGAATTGGAGCCTTTTAAGGAATTATGCAATATGATAAACCATGTATTGTTACTCCCCGGGACACATTGCATCTAGCAATAGGAATGGGACTCACGTCTTGAAACCCTTTTATCAGTAAGCTTACAGTAGTCGGTTCTACTGAAAGCTGGTAAGGGCACACCTCCAGTCATTAGAATCATGTGAAACCATCCATGATGTATAACTCACTGTTGTTTTAAAGTAACCAAATTACACAAAAAAGCTGGTATCTTTGAAACTGAACAATTCACATTTCACAACACTGCCACAGTAATAATACACACACTTATTAGGTACACCTAGTCGGCCCTCATTAATGCAAATGTAGGGGAAAAAATGTGGTCTAATAATGTGGTCTACATGCGGGGGGAAAAAAACATGTAAATGTATGCAATAAACCTACTAAATCTATTTGTTTTTGCCAGGGGTTATTTTGCGACACTGACCTTCCACATGTTGGCTTCTTTGCCGTACACAACAGCCATATTGTTAACCTTGTTCCGCTGGATGTTCAGCCTCTCTGTGTCATTCAGCTCCTCCGCCACAAAACCCATAAAAGAGTTATCCGGAGTGTGGGCTGCCAAGGACAAACAAAGCAATTGGCAATACAACATTACAAGTCCAATTTCATGTCTCAAAAAATGTGATTAAACCAAAAGGAGCTGCTGCGGAGTTCCAGACTGCTGTGCATGTTGAGAATAGTGAACAAAGGGAGCACTGTGGGCTTTTTTAGAGTCATTATTCCATTCATTTGTACGGCAGAGTGCAGTAAAACACAAATGTTTGCTGGGTGATGATGCCCCCGCTAACTTCACGTTTCATTGACTTTTGTCACCAACAATGAGGTGAAAGAACTTCACAGAAGGACTTTCTTCTCAGCCATCTTTGCTATAATTTTATGTCGCGAGAGATTTAATGTCACAGCTTACAGCTCTCAAGACACCAAACATTATGAATGGTAGCACACATAAAGGAAATGTACACCAGCAGGGAGATGTCAAGTGGGAAGGAGAAAGAAACGGTATTTTCAGACAATTTTCAAACCCAAGATGAAAGCTGACATCTTTCACAGTGTTGGGCTTTGTGATAACAGGTCATATTTTGGAAACAGCAGGGCTGCCCATTCTTGCTGAATTAATTGGAGACTATACAAACAGCTGAAGTTTCTTCCGCCACCAATTTCACCAAATGTGCCGTGAATGCGTTTGTGTGTGTTTTTGTACATTTCCTGCGTGTGTGTTCCAGTACGTGGATGGCTGGCGCTTGGTCGCAGCAGGGGGCTTTAAGCATCTGCGCAGGCACAGCTGTTCGGAACGAGGTCTCTGTTCTGTTTGTGCCCCTGAAGCCTCGCCTGTTACAGCCCGAGGACTTCATTAGCTCACACGCAATCTGCTCTCAGTCGCATAAACACAGGCGTACGCGTGCCCTCACACATGCGTCAAAACAATTCATGTTCCCACAAGCAGATGCACATCAGTAAAAGCACAATCGGTGTTAGAGAAATTAAAAGACCACATACGGAACATGGTCATGTACTGCTGGCCGTGGAGGTTCCAGTATCCCCAGTTGGTTCTGTAGCCGTGCAAGGTGGCGTACTCCTCATGGTTGTAAGCAGGCTCAGTGCCGAAGGTGTCAATCACTCGGATGTGGCACCTGGGACAAAAGAAATAGGTTGAGCTAAAATTAGAAGTCTCTTGCTTACAAATAATACAGTCTCCCCTGAATGAGTGAGACAAAAAGTGAAATATTCGCTTTGTTTATATCACCAAAATGTGGTACATGTATGCACAATAAGAATTAGACCATAACAACTGCATGGCAGCCATGTAAAACAGCTCTCTCATTCTGAGTTATGTGTGCTCATCTCAGCAGTACAGCTGTCTTGTTGTCTGGTTTGTAAAGCTGTCAATGGTGATGGATATCCATGTCCCCTGCCAGTCCCCCCCTCGCTGTGCCGAGCTTACACAGGCCTGAAGGTGAGACTGTCTGAGGCTTAAATCACAGCCTTGTTTCACTGCCGCCACGGGGCCCTCTGCGGGAACAGATCATGACATAACCTGCGAATCAATTTGAGTAAAACACATGGACCAATACTTTTGCCATGGGTGAGTCTCTCTGGATAGACTGGAAAAATGCTTAAAATTCTCTCTGATAATGTGAGAGGCAACTCTTCAGCAGGGAATATATTACACTCCTTCGACAGCATCAACACTAAAACATCTTCTAATATGTTGTAGTAATATCCTCACAAATCAAACAGAAAAAACAGGGTGGAACAGACACTGCGTTTAGTTTACAATGAGTGGCTTGAGAGAAGACAAAGAGAATTACATCAGCACTTTATCAGCAGTAAATATTCACACTGGGAAGTCAGAAATCAATTGTTGTAATCCAATCTGAGACAACGTGTCAATGCCATGCATCTCTAATCTGTGTCAGGGCTGGGGAGGAAATTAAAGTATTGGTCTGTCACTTTGTGACAGCTGAGGAGTGCTGGTCCATCAGCTGACCTTGGAATCAGTGGAGGTTTTCAATGCTGTTTTAGAGAATTCAGCAGGGGAATCGAATTGAATTATTGTCAAATGTAAACAAAATAACTATATACACCCATGTGGTTATCGTTATTCCCACCCTGCTATAACTTTTGCTTTCTTTTAGTCTTTTCCTTTTTCATAAATATACAGTGTTTCCTTTCTAGGGTTGCAGGAAAAGCATGTTTTTCTTTGTGAGGATAAAAAAAAAAGAAGAAGGAGGATTTGCTTTTGTACTGTGACTGCTCCAGAACTGCACAACTGGAACGAAAGGACAAAAACGTTACCAACTGAATTTACAGAAAGCTTGGAACCGCTCAGAGCTGTGGATCATTTTAGTTTGTTTGAGAATTTAAAAATACATGGGCTGCATTTTATCACAGCACTTAAGTATTCACTTGTGTACAGGCCAACTCATTTGTTTTAAGCAGGCAGCTTACTCTTAGTTTCAGGTGATGCAGAGTTTGTGATGCTGTGAAAAAGGAAGTGACATCAACTCAGAAGCCCGCGTCTGGTTGATTGATCACTGTGTAAAGAGGCCAAATCAGATTCCCTCCAAAGGAAGAATTTTGCTGATGCACGGTGAAGTTACTGACTTGTAACAGCAAGCCAATAAGCCAATAGTGAAGTATTTCATCAGAAAGGCAATTTCTGGTAACAAAATTGATAACAACACCTAAACACTGCACGTAGATATGCATAAAGTACAAGACATAACAGTTTTCAAGAGAGAGAGACTGACTTGTGCTTCCTCAGTGACAGACCCATGTGCTGCTTCATTTGCTGCAAGCCATGGTAGTCGGTGTAGATGAGGTCAAAGGGCAGAGGTCCCGTCAGAGGACAGCTTCCTCTTCCTGGGGGGACCCCTAAAAACCTGCAGACAGTTCAAGTGTGCTTTTAGTATTGAACTGAGCCCAACAGTGTGCGCAGTTGCATACAAACAATTGCTGTAATCCCATAGATGAGATGAAGCACATAAAACCAAAGTGAAAAAAAGAAAGACAGACAAGGGGAGAGAGAGTTTGAATAACCATCAGAAATTAAAAAAGACAAGACAGGTAAGTTGATGTGTTGGGTGCTTGAGCAGCATCTCAAATAAGGTTCTGCACATCTAAAAGCTTCAGTCTGATGAAATTTCCTCCACAGTCCAAACAGGGTGTAATGAGTCTGATGGAGCAATAGAGACTGTAAACACTCTATGACAGTGATGCGGCAGTTTGCATGTCAGGAAGTGTTATGTCGTACAAAGAGTATTTTGTTTCTGTTTCGACGGCCTGTGACATGAATTCTTGAAGTTCTTAGTTGCACAGGCTTCAATGAAAACTACTGTGATGTGGGGGAAAGATTAGTCGAGACTGTTGTAAGTGTGAGGATCCTTTACACTGGTACTGATAGAGCTGCAATCAACTGGTAGTCATAGCATCTCTTCCACTGATCAATTAGTTCATTTATCTAATGTGTCAATATTGCTGCTTCAGCATTATTGTCCCCGCATGGGTGAATAAATTCTTGCAAAATCTTCCAATGTGGCACTTAAAAGACCTAAATAATATTTGTGAACATTGTGAAGATAGATGTGATCATTTTACAGTCTGTGCAATTTTTCCCATTTCTCCGATGATATGTGAGAATGAAAGAGCCCAACTGCATTGTAAAGTGTGTCAGTGTTCTTAGCGAGAAGACGGCAGAGTCATTCAACCGAACAATACAGAATTCAGCGTTACAAGGCAGCCATATCTCGCAACAGGGAGTCACCCAATTTGTCTGCACAACTTGTTCCGACTCACTCTTGAAAACGCATATTATCTGAGGCTCATGCTCAGCCTCTGCCTTTGTCATGATGCCATCCGAGCACTTACTACATAAATGTTGGATTCAAGAGTGCACCAATAGTGCTTTTTCTCTTTGCTTTTCTCTTGCGTTGTTGTTGTCAAACATTACACCTGCCACAGACTGAAAAAGACTGATTGCAGTGCAGAAGAACTGCACAATGACAATAAAGATCTAGATCTACAAAAACAAAAATGTTAGCATGCTGATGTGAGCACTTAGTTCAAGTACAGCCTCACAGAGCCACTAGCAAGGCTGCAGACTTTTAGTCTTGTTTTGAGCATATTAATATCAAACTTATGACAAAGTGAGTTGGCTGTGTCCGAAATCACTCCTTTGTTCACTAATTCACTACTCCCTATAGGATAAAGTAGGACAGTACCCACCCCAGCCACAGTCTGTTCACCCTGCTGCCTTCTGGGAAGAGATATAGGAGCTTCTGCTGCCGCACCAACAGACTGTAGAGCAACATTTCCCCCCAAGCTATCAAACTTTAGAAAATCTAGCTTTAATCTATCTTAATCTAGTTATTGTGTTGTTTTCCACACAAGGCACACATGGTTTCCATTAAAGAATCTGCTGCCTGAGAAAACAAGGAAGGAATAAAATCAAACGAGAGTAGTTACAGAAAAGCCTCATGTTACCAAAAACAGGAAAGACAGGAGATGTGATGTCTGCTACGACAAAGTACAGCGCAGCTTCAGAGTGCTCTGCTCTCATTTGGGATCAAGGTAGCACTTTGTTTCAGAAAAAAACAATCAAGTGAGTCTGTTCTCATTATAAGAGAAATTATTGCTTTGTCAAACTTAAGCAGTTCTTAAGAGACACGCCACAGTAAAAGAAAAAAATAGCACAGCAGAAGACAATAAGCGCATGTGCAGATCTGTAAAATACTCTGTATACTAAATGCACTAGTATATGTGTGTGAGGTTTCACCATGTGAGTTTAAGTTTTAATTATGGACCCTCGTAGTTTCATGCCGACAAATGTGACATGGAACATCATGGAAGAATCCAGTTTTGTAGGACCACTACACACACACACACACACACACACACACACACACACACAACTATACATTATATATAGCATGGAGCAGTTGTTGATGTCTACAAGTTAATGACTCCATTAACTATTAACACAGCTAATGCCAACTAACACCCATCTAACCTTACAGTTTCCCATGTCTTTGACAGGTGATGTAACAAAAATGGCAGAAATCTAGCCTGGATTTCCTGCTACATCTAGTGTAGCTTTGTCTGACACATTAATGTGACTATAAAATAGAAACTAAACTACTACTACTACTAGCAATAGAAAGATCAAGGATCAAAAAAAGAGCACTGTCAAACTTGCACAAGAAGTAGTGAAGAAAAACTGTTCAGTCATTGTTGGCTGGAAAATATAAAAGTTTTTAGTGTTGTCAAACTGCAACCACTTCATAAAAGTTTTTGCAGCTTACAGACCCATGACCTTACACACCCTCTTTCTCTCGCTACCTGGTTCAGAAACACACCCTGCAAAATCCTGCATCAACACACAAATAGCTGGAAAACCAATAGCCCATCAATCTTTCTTTGTGAACATATTTAGTCAGCACTGCAGCCGTGTGGAAACAGGCACGGGGCTGGTTCCCCTACAGCAGATGAGCAAGAGCGTGTCAGCCAACGTTGCTTTAAGCTGCGGCCACTGCAAGGTATACACGATACAACTCACCGCTCTCACAACACGAGAGGGCTCTTCACTTAAGCTGTATTTCTGTTCTCTATGTTGTGTGCAGTATGCAGCCTGGTAGATACAATACAGTTGGGCTGACAGGATCTTACCTCAGTAAGGTCCTAATACAGGAAAGCAAGTTTACAAGTTATAAAACTTTATTTATATAGATTAAAATGGAAAAAAGTTGAAAGGCAGACAAGATAATCAGGAAAATATGGGAATATCATCATAGTTTTGCAGGTACATGCTCAAAAACCAAAGTATTGGACAGATTGAAATTTTGACTTGATAAAATGTTAATCACCAAAGTATTTAAAATTAATTCTAAACGAGACTGTCTGTAACAAATTTAATGGCAATCCATCCATCCGGACCAAAGTGGTTGACTGACATAGCCATCCACAGAACCAGCTACTGTGGCAAAAAAAAAAAGAGAAAGAAATAAACTCTTACACACGAAAGTAACTATTACATAAACAGATGAAACTCACTCACATGTGCTAAAGATGCCTTTTGTAACACATACATTTTATATGTTTCTGTGTGTGAGTGTAGTCTTTCAGTCAAGTGTGTGGTTTCACTTGATAGAAGTGTTTGTATGTGCTTTCACTAGTATGCTCATGTGAGGTTTCACTGTGTGAGTTTTAATTTGAATTATGGCCTGTATGGACCCGCATAGTTTAATGCCAACGTGCATTAATGTGAGAGCAGATGCATTACAGTGACTGAGTGCAGAACTGTGTGTGACTCTGCTCCTCACAGATCCACTGAAGCTGCTGCTGTTCAGAGGTTTAATTGGATGTATGCAAATCTGGGCAAACTTTAAGGGAAGAGTAAAGGGCTTAAAGGGCATTAAGGAGCCAGCAGTGTGGAAATGGAAGTACACACATCCTCTAACACACAAGTACGCATACATATACAGTACGCATACACAAGCAGGCACAAACATCTCTAGCTCTCTTTATCTCCTTCACAGACGCTCACACACTCAAGATTAAAAGATAAGGCTGGCATTATTTTATCTTTTTATCATTATCAACAAATCCCATTAAGATACCAAAAACCAACAGTGGATTTATCCCACTAACAAGTCTGTGCAGCCATAACCTGATATATGCCTCCATTATTTACAGATCCATTGTCATCCAAAACCTATTAAAAACACATAAAAGAACCATACCGTTGCATAATGGTGACATTTTGCCTTACTGTGATGAACAGAGCAAATGTAGTTTATTTCTCTCAGCAGCATAAGCAGGCATTCACGTCCATGAGCATGCTCAGTGATGCCTATCAGACACAGAGCTACACTTCAAATATTGAAAATATAGCTACTGAGTTGTTTCAGAATAAATCACACTGGCCGTCAACGTGGTTCGTCATAATGAATGTCACTGTGTCGAACTTTCTGAATGTGGTTTAAATAGGTTTTGGACGACACTGGAGTTGGCACGGAGGCATGCTATATCAAGCTCTGGCTACACGCAGACATTAATTGTAAGATAAATCCATCTTTTATTCATTAAAAAGATAAAATAATGTCAGCGTTATCCTTTAAGACACACATATGCAAACAAGTGAGCTCAACAGAAAAAAAATTATCTGGGTTTTAATGACTTGCTCAGACTTCAGAGAGGAGGAATAAGTTATGAGAGAAGGATTTCAAAAAAGAAAGACTGCAAAGAGAAGAACAAAGGTGCCAGACTTGCATACATTTCCTGACACCACTTGACGACCTCCATCGGGCACAATTTCTCTGTTTCACAGCTGGCCACTGGCACCATGGCAACTCACCAGTTTGGGGAAAGGGAGCTGGCCAGAGAAACAAATGAGTGTAGGAGACTCCATAGTCGCACTGCATTACTTCTTGAAAGAAGGGCGCATATGTCCAGCAGCGAGGGGAATTGGCTGAGGAAGATTTCCAGGCACATGTGAGGGGCTAAGGCTGGGGGGCAAGCGGTTTACAGAGGGCTGCAGGGCGGTTGGGGTGAAGAGGGCTCGCATTGTGAGGGGAACGACATGGGCAGAAAGCAGAGCTGATGTGCCACTGTGTGTAAACCAGAGGGAGCGAGGTCTGGCATGCTAATCGACCACTTCAGACAGCAGGATGGCAGGAGGAGACGAAAACTCAGATGTTGACGCCGTTATGATCAGATCTAGCTGATGTGCCACTTTGATGTGTAGTATCTGGCTCGCATTTCATGATAAAACGGCTGGTGGAAATGGTTGCTATCACATAGCTCAAGCAGCTCTTACTATTGTTTGAACAGCTGTGAATAACTAGGGCTCATTATTTTCTGCTTTTATTAAAAAAAAGAAAACTGGAAGTATAGCTGATCCATGAGAAGAAAAACATCAATAAAACATCTGGAGTAAATTTTAATTTTAATTAGTTTTTTTGTTTGCTTGTTTGTTTTTTTGTAGTTTGTTTTTACTTACTGAGAGGGACTTAAGTGTAAAACCAGCAGCTCTTTTTGTGTTTCCTCCCCATTTTTCTTTTCGGTTTATATTCTGAAAGCTCTTTCTCAGCTGTCAACATCACAAGAGGGCCTCATTTACCTAAACCGCGGTAAACAGTGTCCTTATGCTGCAGAAAATATAACAATTTTGGGCATTCATAAAATCTGTGTGAAAATTGGTTAAAGCCTTTCTGGTCTTTCTAAAAATGCAGTATTTTTCTGTGAAAAAATGGGGAAAAAATTAAATAAATAAAAAAAAGAACACCATATTGGAAGGATATTTAGAAACACTGTCCACAGTTATATTTTAGGAAACTTAATACTCTACACTGATTGAAAATTAAGGAATATGAAAGAAAAGCTTGAACTGCACTTTTGACGTCAATTAGTCACCATACTATCCAACATTGTTACTGTACTGATAACAAATCCTTAAGATGTTATTTCACTGATGGCCTACACTGGCTATTTTTAGCAATGCTGCTGTTTTGCTTTTCCATCCCAGCACAGAGAAACAAAAGCACATCAATCAGGAAGCTGCAGGGTAAGAGTGCATCAGCACAACCTGAGACTGTATAATAAGGCTCTTTGTTGAAGCTTTGATTTCAAGTCATGTCTGTCATTATTTCCACCGTTCAGGCTAGGCACAATTGATCCGCAATTTGACATTTGTAAAATTATTTCTTTGGGTTACTGATCACACTACTCAGGCACGTCTGTGTGTTTGCAGGGAGAAAACAAGGTGAAAGCACCTGGTGACGGTGTTAATGTACTCTGTCAACAGCTCCACAGAAGCCCACTAGACATAATTGATATAGAACGACCAACTGCATGCCAAACCACAAAACAGAAAAGTGGGAGAGCCTGAGATACAATACAGGATGTAAAAACAGAGAAATTATATCAGCATGAGAAAGAAAGAGAAAGACAGGCAGAGAGAGTGTGGAACCATCCTTTGTGAGGCTGGGCTGTATCTTTTGGGGTTTGAGCAATAAATCACAAACAATGTTGGTTTCTTCGGATTATCTCTGGATCACAACACTAACAGTTGGCAGTGTGTTTGTACATTACTTCTCCACTGCGCTGACAGAACTTGCTGAACCCGACAGGCTGCAGCTACCTCCACCCTCCTTATTCTCTCCCTCCTCTGTTTTCTCGCTCCGTGCCCCGCCCCCCCCCGAGCCACTGTTCTTAAGGCGCCATGCTCTGTCACCAGCTAATTACCCATGCCGCTCTGAGAGGAGATGAAGGGAGATCCCCGAGAGGAAGTGACAGCTGTCTTTGTCACTCTGCATACTGCTGTAGGGCCCTCCCCTCAGTGTGCGACAAGTGCTGTTGTTTCTGACAGAAACAACGTCACAGCCACTTCACTCTCCACCTTAAATTACAGTAAACCCAGGAAAGATGAAAGGCAGAGACTGTACTTCTTCTCTTGTCCTTCTATTACCACCGCTCTCCCTTTACATGGATCTGTCTTTTAGACTGAACTACCTGTTTGAGTCTCAAATTCAAATCTCATTGTCTCCACTACTGCCATTTCTTTAACACTACAAAAGGACAATGTTAGGGAAAGTGTTTTTTGGATTATGAGTGAATACTGAGGGTGAATAATAGTGCAGTAATATTATGATTAGACCACAGCCATGCTAGCATCTGTGAGGAGATACTTTGACACAGTGGTGCTTTGATCCAAATGCTAACATCAGCATGCTAACATGTGTAATGTTTATCATGTTCACCACCTTAGTTAAAATGCTAACATAACCTAATTTGCACTAAAGTACAGCTGAGGCTGATGGGAAAGTAATGAGTTTTGCAGGTACTTGGTCATAGACCGAAGAATTTGACAAATTAAAATTTTGAGTGATGGTAGCCCAATAACCAAAGTTATTAAAAGGTATCCTGAGGGGGACATGGGTGTGTGTCCCAAATTTCATGACACTCCACTCTGCAGTTGTTGAGATATTTCACACAAAATCACATGTGTGAAATTCATCGTGGCGCTAGAGGAGAAGTAAAGGGATCACCAAAGCAAGCCTCTAATGAAGGACTAATGAATGTCTGCATTTAATGTTAGCCTCTTGCTCTACCATCAAGTCCATCTGTTTTGCACAACGCTGTGTTTGAATTCACCTCTTCTTTGTAAAACACTCAATGAACTTTGAAAAGTAATGTATAAAAAGCAAAGCTGAGGTTGAGGGAGCAACAGATACTTGCAATTATACAACAATTACATTAATTTAACACAACTATATTACTCCTTGAAGGGTGACATCAGTACATCCCTTGAGAGCATTTTGCAGTGTGTGGAAAGAGAAAAGATTAGAACTACTTTGTTCAGAGACGAGGCCTCAGTGGAGAATCTGTAGGAAAAATAAGCTAGACATCCTTCTTTACAGAAAAGACGCTGGCTGAAGGTGGCATGTGCAAGCATAACTGATTTCTAAGCAGGACAGCAAGGGAAGGACCCCAGCCAAAGTGACTATTCAACGAAGTCACCAGAGAGCATGAATGTTGCCAATTAGAGGCAATTTTGTGACGCAAACCAACAGCTTGAATCCAACTGTAAGTAAGCTCCCGGCGTGGCTAATCCGTCCATCGGAGAAAAGGCTAAACATAAACAATACTGTCCACATAAGAACCACAGCAGGCCATCCAGTGATATTAAGCTCTTTTCTAAGCACTGGGTGGGAAAGGGAAGATCAGGAAATGTAAATAGATACAACCCTGAGGGAATCTGTGGGAGCACAGCCCACATAACGATCTGTCAATTTAATAGCGTGTGGGAGAGTAAAAGTAAGGGATGGAGAGAAACGTTCCCTTTTTCTATTCATTAATAGTCACAAAAAGGGGATTTATGGATGTTCAGCATCTGCCATTAAATGGTCAGTTGAAGGAGGCCATAAAAAAGAGTGGGATATGTACAGTGGGCTTTGTTTTGCAAGCAAAGAGGGAATCTAGTCGGAGCCTGATAAAGTCACTCTGCTTCAATTTCAGCCCTCCATTTCATTTTCTCTAAGGCTGAACATTTCATTTCCTGATGAATAGAGAATATCAGCCCTAATGGAACGCCACTGCACACTTATATAAATGTACATATACCAATACATCCTCAGCTGTCTCTCTCTGCTGTAGCAGTCGAATACACAAACACACACACACACACATATGGACTATATTCAGCTTTTGGAAATGATTAGCCCTAACCTTGGCCGATGTTTCTTAGTGACTCTTTGTCAGAACTTCTTCAATTCTCTAAACATTTCTGATGGGGCTCCCAGTGGATACAGGCTGCAGTGATTCAATACACCATGACACCAATTAGTGGGGTAAATAATAGCACAGCCAGCAAGAAGCATTCCCACTGCGTCATCTCCTTGGTCTGTTCTTATCAAAGCAGCTTTTCTTCACAGCCTGAAATCTAAGATCAAAGGGCAGCTCTAACTCATCAATGCCCTTACCTCTTCCCTACAGCAATGGATACAGTGCTCAATAACAAGCGCACATTATCATCAGCCTGTCTGGCACAGCTTCACACCACCCACTGGCACAAAAGAATCGACAGCAAATGTCGTCTCATACGCGATCATTTTCCTGACCAGCCAGCGTGAAGTCGGAGCGGTCTAAGGCAGAACTGGACCCGTCTGCTTTCTGTACTCCTCTTATTGCACCTCACTAGTGTCACAATCAATAGTCTTATATTTTTAGATGAAATCATCTCTGGCTGAAGCCACGTTGTGAATATTTGTATCCGTGTTTGTGTGTGTGTCCACTCGCATAAGCACTTGTGTTTGTGAACGACGAGCGAAGAAGCACGTTATCACTCTGGAGTCGGTGAGCTGTGGCAGGAAGGAGGGGTGCACAAACTGTAGAGAAGCTGTCAAGCCCTCAGGCTGAAACGGCACTCTGCAGGAAGGAGAGATAGCTTATCTGTGCACGGCCAAAGGTGATCGAAAAACAGTGTGTGGGCAACAGTGTTGCGATTGGGCTACTGATCACTTACAGAGTGTGCAGAATGGACAACAGAGCAGTTTCATTCAACAAATAAGCTAAAAAGAATTTGGCTAACGGTTTGCGTTTTCACAAAACAACAGATGACTCCTGCACAAAACCCCCAAAGAGTCTTGCATTAAATCTGGATGGGAGACACATCACCACACAAAGCTGAGTATTGTGCTTTGTTTGCAGCAGTTCTGCCTACATCTTGTGAAATAACAGGATTAGAGAGGAATGTAAACTTACCCATGCAGCTCTTTGAGAGAAACCGAGATCTTGATGTTATGCCCCAGCACATGGAGGGCTGTGAGGATGTCGGCCCATTGCACCATCTCACCCAGTGGACCCCCCTTCAGCACCTTGGGACTGAAGACGTCTCCAGACTCCTCTGTCAGAAAGCCCACATGAACTAGAATCTAAAAGCAGAAGGAAAAGGTGAAAAGTCAAGGCAAGAAAAAGAGAAGAGTGCAGTGCACTAAAGCGTAATGCAATGTATGACTTTTTGTTAAACCATTTCTGACCTGTTTTTGGAGAGAACAAACCATTATTCCCATCAATGTTTCATTTGTATAATCAGACAATCTCCAGTCCTATGTGGTGAATACTCAATATTTTGTGAGAGTTATTTTCAGCAACGCTTCAAAAAGGATTCGCATATGAATAAATTCAGATATTTGGCATAGATCAGTGGTGTCAATTTTTTAATGTAGTTGAGTATCTAATGAGCCAGAAAGTAGAGTGACAGCATATTCAACGCAACTCCTAAGAAATACAATCAACTGTGCATGGTGTTGAAATGAAAATTGACCTTCTGGGGGCTAATTGATATGCAGAACAATACACAAGCGGTTTAATTGCTGATGAGGAAGGATGGAATTTCCAGGCTGTTAAATATGTAATGAAATTTGATTCTTCAACAGATGGCAGCATTTCATTTTTTTTCTCAATTACTTTTGTTCTGAAAAAAACAACAACTTTGAAAGTCAATTATTTATTCATCTACTAAACTACATATTTATTTATTCATTTGTTTTGAAATGTGACAGTGAGTGATAAGTGACAGTTCTCTCCACCTCTTACAGTCTCTTACAGACACACCAGTCGTCACACTGTCCTTAGGCTTTGATTCCAACAGAATTATTTCACATTTCCCCTGAAATCCACCAATTCTGGCCCTGAATACCTTTAAGGAGACTACAGTTTAATTTTATATTAACAAGACCTAGTTTAAAAAGATGTTACTGAGGTTTTGAAAGGCATCAAGTTCTGTTAGCATCGTGCCTTTCCCCATGTTTCTCTGGCTGGTCAGATATGTACCTGCCTGAACTAAAGAAATTTTCAAATGAGTGCTTTTCAGACATAAATCTTCTGATACTGTTTCAAAATGATATTTCCTACACTGCGGGCACAATGCATTTTCCTCATCTGTGAGCTACAGCGCTGTCCACAAGTTATGTATGTGAATATGTCAGATGTAAAACTCAACAACAATGCATAATGCTGGTCGGGAAGAAAAATCCATTTGGTGGAGGATGGGAAAGCTTAATTCACAGAACAGTGGCTTGTATGTGGGCATCACTACTTTAACGTGTTCACAGTGACACGATGAAAGAACAAAGTAAAGTATGTTTTGTACTGTTTGTAATAAAGGCTCAGTCACATTTAGCTATCCCCTTTTGCAGTTAAAAATGTCAGGGTTTTTTTTTTGACAAAGGGTTTTATTATTAGAAGAAAAAAAGGTCATTGGTGAAATATCAGAAATGCTCCTTTTCCTATTAGCCGGCTGGAGGGGCACAATTGTGTCTGTTTGATTGACATCAGATGGTATGTTGCCAGAGTGCCAGTGTTACACTGTAGGGAATGAGAGACAAAGTAAACAAACATGCACTCTAGCCTTCATATCCACACTAGCATCTAACAGAACCAAAGTGACGTCCGTGTAATGCTAATACATGCTAATTTGCTATCTAGCCTGCAAACTGACGCTAGTGTAATGGTAGCCAGCTAGGCTGTGCAGTGAGTAAACATTACTCCCCAATGCCTTAAGACACGGCCATGGGTTTTAGCCTCCTACGCCTTAAGTCTCAAGTCCGGACTGTGCTGTACTACAAACCTCAGGGCCGGTTACACTAGCAGTGGACTTTTCCCCGGTGAATGTTTTTTTTGTCGCTCGTTCAATAAAATAAGGTTCAGGAAAATGAGTGTGTTCATGTATGAGAGTTAGATAAGAAGCCAGCTTAAGCAGGAGAAAGCTAATGTAGCTCTTGAGTTGTGTAGCAGGCTGCTGTCAAGATGTTAGTAAGACTTTCCACATGGGACGTGATCTTCGAAGCAGACGCTGTAGTAGGGAAAAAAACAAACAACGCAGTTTAATTTGAACTGAGTTGGACGTGCAAGCATCATCTCACCATCATTATCACATCCTGAGTCATCATGTTCACATCGTTGTGCTTCTAGTTAATACAACCTGATGGAATATGACATTCGCATCACTAATAGTTCATGACTCAAACATCACTCGGATATCAAGTAAAGAGCAACTCAAATGCAGTGCACACTAAGAACAGCAAGACAGAACAGGAAGCAGGAAAAAAAGAGGCTGACCAGGGACGTTTCAGAAAACATCTCTCTTCTCTACAAATCTGTCTATTTCTGTTTTCCCCTCGGCACTCTTGTGTTTTAGCGATGGAAGCCAATCCTACAGGGTTTGGTTAATGGAGAGTAACCATTACTGTCAGAGCATTACAATAAACAAAGCCTTCTCCCCAGTGGGGAAGAAGCAGGCATTTGGAGAGAGTCTAATGTTATTTACAGAGCGGGCTTTGATATATCCACCTGAAAACTGGCCAATGAAAGAAACTTTCACTGGCAAACGCTAGGATACTGTCAGCTCGTTTACAAAAAGCAAAACACTACAAACGAATTGCCTTTATTCCTCATGTTTCTTTTAGGCGTTTGGTGTATCAAGCCTCTTTTTAGCTACAGAGGGATTTGTGAAGAGCTGTCCACATCTCCTCAGTTGAACAATATGGTGAAAATGAGATCTCCAAATCAATGGTCAGCCACTTCACTATGACAAGCAGACCTATGTATGACGGGACTGTGGTATATAAATATGATGCTCAATGCAGACGGCATGTGTACTGAGATGAATGGGGTTTCAGGCAAAAGAAACTCAAAGTGCCCCAGGCTAAAGCTTTTAATTAATTAATCATTATGCAAATGATTTGGTAACTGTACATTTTCTCCCTGCAGTGCGGTTCATTAACAGGTATTGAGTAGAAAGTATGTTCTTGGTATGGTGCTGACTTGAATTTTATGTGAAAAACAGTGATGTAACCATAATATGATATAAGCAAAAAAAGAATTAACATATTTTACTAAGGATTAACTTCAGCAATTTAGTGGTATACTTACGTAATGTTGGGGGATGAGCCAGTTTTTAAAAAAGAACATTCAAAATCAAACATGAAGAAGCTTACTTTTAGTCCCTACTGTGTAGGTCACACCGGATCCTACACTTCTCATAATGCAGCTGGACAGTGTCTTCCATTACACTTTCCCTGCCTCATAAATGCCCACTTATTTCAAAGCACACACCTTCACTTAGTAAGGTATGATGTCTGTAAAAAAATGTTAAGTCTCAAGCCCATGCAGAGAGAGACCCCAGTGACATCACTGTGACATCACTGGGGTTATTTCAATTTAAAAAAAGTCAAACTTCAGATAGCTCCTCCAGAGCCACAGAAGACATTATACAACTGTTCAATAGCGTACACCTCAAGACCAGTAAACTGAATTTAATGTGTAAAATTGATGAAGGGCCTCTTTAATGGATAATAGAGATTCTGTATATATAATAAATATGATTACAGTTTCTCTGGTCAATACTCTTGTACTAGAGAGTGACACAGGAGTGTATTTTACTCTTCCCAATCCCATGACAAAGTGAAAAAAAAACATCCTGCCCCATCCCAATCCCAGAAGTATGACTCCCATTCCATCCCGTTCTCAATTCTTCTAAAAAAAAAAAAAACATTTAGTCATATTAGAAATGTGTGATTATATAAAAAAAAACGGACGTATAATTCCTGCCCTGTCAGCTAACTCTGACTTCCCAGTCTTGTCATGAATAAAGAAAAATTACTCAAATTACTATATACCCCCCATTTACTGCTCAGCTATCATGTGGGTGTGAAAATAGCAGTATTCTGAGTCACTAAGTGATGCTAAAAGGATGTTCTGTGTGTGCCAAGACTGAGTTAGTCATATGTTCATCAGCGTAAATGATCCCACATGTCAGATGGTGATAAGGGACCTTACACTGTACTGTATATAAATGTGTGTGTGTGTGTGTGTGTGTGTGTGTGTGTGTGTGTGTGTGTGTGTGTGTGTGTGTAGAGTGGATAAGAGATGGATGAGGATGCTTTTAAATGTTTGCAACTACCTATGTATTTACTGACTGTCAATCACCACCTGGTTATTTTTTGCCACAAAACTGAGCAGCCCAAGGCAAAGGAAGACTGCTGGCACCCCACAGGCAGCAACAGACACTTCAATCTCACACAAAGCAACAAGAACACTTCAACCTCAAACAAATCAGTGCGTCGCCAACACATCAAACAGCCACAAAAAGGCAAAAATAATTCGACAATCAAAGGATGAAAGTTTTGCAGAACACTGAGTTGGCACTACCTGGACTGTGGGATGCTCTGCACAATATAGTATTATTTCATCTGACATAAAAATTAGTAATAGACATTGAACATTTATAGTGTATTTCCTAATATGCAATCCAAATTGCCCATGTCTAGGGTATAAAATAATTTTGTATAGTTTTCTGGGTTAGTTCCTTACAGGTTTTTTATCTTGCAATGGTTTTCTCATACACGCCAGGAGGTCATTGCCATTCCATTGGGCGTCTCTTCCAGCAGGCAGTGCTCTTTGACACTTTGTGTAAATGTCCCTGTAAATGCCAGTGGTTAAAGTCACCACAGCCAATCAATGCCTGCTAGGAGCTACTCTGCATCATTATCTAGTTATGTCTGTAACTCAAAATTCTGCGATTCACACTGAGTAGCCGAAGATAAAAGCAGGAAATGTTAGTCCAACAAAATGTCAAAGCTGTTCTGGTAACTTAGCAGCCTAGCATGTGGGCATTAAAGGCCTATCTGGCTTTCGCAGGACTGTTTGATCCAAAACATCCTGTGCTAAGACTTTTTTTTTCTTCTTTAATGCCTAAACAGATGGATTTACATCAAATTAGGAGTTGAGGAATATGTTTCCAGAGTTACAGAAACAACACGAAAGAAAATCTGTCAAAGCTGAGAGGAGCACTTTTCACTGGCTCATTATCTGCAGTCTGCTGCAAGCACAAACACTTTGAAAAGATGAAACCACAACACAGACTTGTTCTCTTATCCAACAATCCTCTAGTGGGTGCAGAAGCATATTTGTGTGTGAGAATGCCTCATATTCACCCTTTTCTGCTCTCTCCAGTGGCCGCGGAACTTGTCATCCAGCCGTCGAGCAGCAGAGGCCCACTGTGCTGCCAGCCTGCGTATGCGTCTCTTCATGAAGCTCAGTGATTCCTTCCCAGTGCCCACCTGCTCCAGCAGAGTCCCGATATCGGACTGGAAAACAGCCTGGGTGACAGGAACAATAAAAATCAGTGGTGAGTGAGTCCTGAGTGTAGAGAACTGTGTTTAATTTCTTTATGTAGACTTTTGTGCAGAAGTTTAACACCTGAAAATACTATAGAACAGGCTGGTATTCATATTTATAACTTGGCCTAAAGCAAAGGGGGTGGGATACTAAAAACCTTCTACAAAATAGACCTTACAGGGCTGTTTTCTACAAGTGGAACTATTTTCATTTCGTGGTTAAGACTGTGTAGAGCGCAGACAGCCTGTCACATCCTGTTATCTGCAAGTGCTTGAGGCTAGGCCTCTAAGACAGGTTGCCTGAGGGATTCCTGGATCATCCTCATAAATAGTCTGCTCTCATTTTACATCTCCTCCTCTGCCCACTATAATCACTGCATCACAGCGCAATACCAGCATGCGAGTATTAATCAATGGAGTAACTGCATAAGAGGGAGCACAGAAGACTTATTAAAATACAGAAGAGAAAGTGGTGCACACAGACTATCTGCCTACCTCAAACACACGCACACTATAAAAAAAACTGAGATTCTCTCAAAGACAAAATCAATACTCAGAGCTGCACTGTACTCGCACAATGCAGGTGAATTATTGCTCTCAAGAGCACCTTGTGTACAGCACAGCAAAATGCAGAGTACTCAGGGGAAGCCTTGGGATTAGTCTCAGTGAACACAGGCTGGCAATTAGAGCAGACGGTAGAGCAGCAGAATGAATTCACATAAGGGCCCGCCATGCCAGCTGTACATTACTCTGAGGAGAAAGAGGAAGGAGGGGACAGAGGTGGGATAGGCCTTGAGGAGTGATTGTAAGCGCAATGCATCGTGTTGGTGAAACTCTAATGATGCGGGAAGGCAAACAGCAATGAACACTGGGAATGACAGCGAGCACCCTGTGAGAGACAGCATAAACCTGGGTGTTCAGATTCTCCCAGGAGCTAATGATCAAAAAATGAAGTAATAAATGATCTGCTTGAACTTGGAAAATTAGTTAAAGGCAGGTAGCAGTATTTTCATGGAACCTTGATGCTTAGTATTCTGCTTTTTATTTTACTTTCACATTCTCAATTGTCGACACATTTTCAAATTTGTAACAGATTCTTGGCCACTGCTAAATGCCAGACACCTTTCTCGGCATGTAAAGAGGGTAGAGTACCACTACTGCTCTTTTCATTCCCAGCTAAATTTTAACTTCGAGAGCAGTTGTTGGGCTTCCACTTGAGGAAAAGGCAACCTTGTTGCTGGCTGCTTGTGCTTTCAAGGAATTTGACTAAATTCTCTGCAGCAGTGGGCAATTGTTTTACCTCTACAACAAACTGTCACCTGGTGCTCTGTTCTTATTCAGCCCCTTCAGTCAACTGTGTTGTTGTGGAATTAAATCGAATGATGTGGAAAAGTTGCGTTACCTGTGTCTTGGGCGGAGGCTTCAATGTGGGCGTTGCAGTCTGGTTCCTCCAGGCCAGTGGGGGGCAGAACCACTCCACCTCGCTCAGGTAGACGAGGAAAGAGCAGTCAGAGCCGTCCACACCGTAAAAGGCATAGCAAGGGTCTGAGGTCCAACGAGCGCGCATCCACTAGAAGGCAAAGACCCAAATGGTTGTCTCTCAAAAGTTTGAAGTATATTCCTTTAGGGCACTACTGAATTAGCAAACTCATACATTTGATTAAAGATATGAAAAATGTGTCATTAGAGGCAGATTTAAAATGTATCCCTAATGTCCTCTCGTCATTTTAAAACTGGCAGAAGGCCACAGCCATAAATAAAGCAGTTGGCTTTTTTCATAAGTTATTTGAGTTAAACTGACTACATGAACTAGCATGCAGACATGAAAATCAAATACAACAAATGGTTTATATTAGGCTGAACTAACATTAGGCCAGATGGCTATCATGAGGTGGCATTAGAGGGGGCGAGGGTGTCCCCGATCTCCATCCCGGATGACGTATCCCTTTTTTTTTTTGGTGAGCTGAAAGAACATCCATCTTACTACCCCAGGACAGTGTCTTCTGTTTTTTTGCTGACAGAACAGTTTTTTTTATTCGAATACACAAACTAGAACCGTCAGTAATATGCATGTTACATGTGAATGATGCATGTCAAATGGACTAACTAGCATATTTATGAAGGCCTACTTCATCCATAAACATGATTGTCATACTAATAATGAGAACAGTACACCATGTATATTTTCTAAACATTACGTTTACAGTAATGTATACTATAGTACTAGTATGTATAATAATGTATAATAGACCGATAATGCACACCTCTTACTGTAGATACAGCTATATTGAACAGATGGACAGCATATTATTCATACATCTTGAGCTTTTCTCACATTTCTAGACCGGTTTCCAGACATGTTAATAGAAAGAAGCACTGCATTGTACACACTGCAATTTGCTACTGTGGCTACTGCCACTATAGGCTGTAATTTATACAATATATGTGTATACAGTGTGTTTATAAAACCATATACTTTTCTACATTCAGTTTTTCTTTACTGTCACCGGGTACAATTTGTTGCTCAGACAACCCACCTCCCCACAGGCCTTTATAGATCCTCTTATCTTATTATATAAAATTTATGTTGCACCAAGGCGAGTCAACAAGAAAGGACGACAGGATGTTTTCCCGCTGTGTGAAATTGTATGGACTAAGTGAGATATAAACACTTACATCCATCTTGCTGGGACAGTCAGGATAACGGGGATCTTTAGGAATCTCACATTGTCCTAATGGTCCGTCCCGAACTGGAGAAAAGAAAAATGCAGGAGATTTATCAAAGACCACACACAATCAGACACCGGTTCAAAAACAAACAGAAAAAGCTGTGTCGTTTGGATTTTTTTTCAGACGGTACATAGACACAAAAGTCAAACACAAAGAGGAAGGTGACCTGTCAACTGTTGACCATCATTCCAATGTCTAAAAAGTCAATATATCAGATTTAATGCAAGGTCTTTACCACTATCCATGGACCTCCCAATTGGTGACTGAACAGGTCTTTACAGTGTTTCCTTTAGCAATTAAGTCTGTTTGTCTTTTGCATTACAGTATATAGCATCGTGCATTTGGGATGAACAGAGATAAACTACAGAGCAGAGCTAGCTAACAAGCTGTAAAAGCTTGGCCTCTCCTGTTGAACGGCCAAGTCTGTGTTCCATCCCACTCAATGGATTTAATATAGATAGACTGCATTAGTGTGACTCATAAAAATGATAATCTTCCCCTCTCTTTTCCTTTTCCTCCCATCTTTCCTGCCTCTTTCTTCTGCTCAGCTGACTTGCCCTCTCTTTCCTTTTCCTCTCTCGCCTCTCCTCTCCTTCCTTTCCCACCCCTTTCTTCTCCTTGAAGCCCGGCACTGGTAAGCCTAATTAAAAGGAGCAGTTGCAGCTCCTCCGCCAGCATCCTGCCAAGTGTCGAAGAGCACAATCACAGACAAATAATTGCTAGCCATTCTGTCTGATTAGCATGATAACGGCAGACCTCTCACGATGAAAAGTGCCACTGCCTGCCCCTGTCAAAACTTAGTCAGGTTCAGATCAGCCTTATTTTTGTGATAACAGACATTATGACAACAGACAAATAATCTGACGCATTTTAATGAGACTGTGGGCGGAATTGTTTCAGGTCATAAAGAGCAATGTAGTGGTTCCAGGAGAGGAATTGAATTGTGAATGAAATCGTGCTGTCCGACTTCTGTTCTGCAGCCAATAAAGAAATTG
The DNA here is from genome assembly GCF_014851395.1 of Micropterus salmoides. NCBI lineage: Eukaryota > Metazoa > Chordata > Actinopteri > Centrarchiformes > Centrarchidae > Micropterus > Micropterus salmoides. The sequence goes on along the minus strand of NW_024040041.1, from coordinate 12,582,745 downwards.
AGAATGAAGGCTAATAAAGAAAGCTGACAGGCCTGGATCCCATTAACAAGTCAGTGATTCATTATGATTTAAACATCCTGCAGTCATGACATAGCAGCAACAACGGAGCCCTGTACGGTGCTGCACAGGAGCTCTCCCACCCTGACACAAACCTGAACAAGTAATGTCCCATGAATAATGTCTGCCAGGTTCTATATGATCAACCAGCAAGAGCACGTTAGACATGAATTGTGCATTTAAGTGTTGGACTGAATCCAGGCTTGACAGCTTGGCTTATGTGGGCAGAGGGGAAAAGTGTCTTCAGATTGGATAGATTTGAAATGGATGGGGGAGATTCATCTGAAGGGCTGCAGCTATTTTTGGTATTCTCCAGGTGTGTGAGTGTGCAGGCTGTTTGTGTGAGTGTGTGTTTGAAAATCGTACCTCTGTTGCTGGCCATGCTGCGCTGTAGGATGTGCTCCACCCTCACTGCCATGTCAGACATGTTCTGGGCTATGGCCTGAATCCGTTCCACTAGCCCTATAGGCTGAATCCTGATCATGCACGTTGCACGTCACACACACACACACACACACACACAAACACACGAAGATGAAGAGAATATCTAAAAATATCCTAGCAACAACCATCTTTTAATGACCCGAATTCTATTCAAACTGCAATCAGGCACCTTCAAAAGAAAGAGGACACTATATTTCTTTTACAGCTTCCTTCCATCCGGCAGTATTTGTTGTTTTTCCACCCTTCACAGTGAGCGTGAAGTAGTGGAAGATATGCTAATTGTCTAGAACTTGAGGCGTGAAATCGAAAAAAGCTTTTAAACACTGACAGATAATTTATTTGTTGAGATAAAAAAAGTAACTCAGCATATTAAAGCGGGTCCCCAGAGGGAAATACAAATAGAAGACAATTAGGTTGTTAGCAAATGTGTTTCACTGCACTTGACCTCTGCGGCCTAAAAGCCTTTGGCAAAAACAATCAGGAACCAATATTTACAATGCAGGAGGAGAAATGGGGGACAAAACGCAGAGAGAATCAAGAGAAGACGAGGGTTTGCAAAATACACGGTGGTGGTTCCAAGAGATTTTGGAAGTCTCTAATTTGTCTATGAGAAACAGACCAACATACGACCTGTTCAGCCCTGGACTACAGACTTACCAAACTGTCTTTCTGCATAGCAATGAACCTTCATAATAAGGAGGGCAAATGGCTTAGCATTTGCCGCAGCACCTTAGGAATGCACTGGAGCTATGTACCAGCATTAATGGTTAATGGATTCATGCAATTTATATTATGAAATATTCCTGAGAAAGACCTCTTCCTAATCTCAGCTAAAAACTAAAATCGATGAGTTCCTATTGGTGTCCAAAAGAAGAAAAATCTGTTTAAAAGTCATGTTGACTTAGATTCTGAGATATCTACTGTGTGCAGCAGTGTGAAGTTGGCGCAACTCTTTATGAAGCTACTAGTGCCACAGCTAGGGATGCATCTATTTTCATCACGGATTATTTTCTGAATTAATAATTTTTTTTTTATTGTTTGGTCTATAAAATGAGTTTCGCTGCCTATTTCATAATCACCCAACATTCAATGATGGAAGGCTTGAATTGATGCCTATTTTACAAGAAAACACTAAATACTAAAATCATGAATCATTTTAATGAGCTTCTGCTGTTGCAGTATTTCTGGGATTTACACTGCTCATTAAACAGCACTGAATATGTAAACTCAAGAAATGCACACAAACTAATGGAACAGTGGTTCTGAGCCGGATGCAGATCAAGCAGTAAAACTCGATTCCATCGAGGCAGCATGTATTTGTGTGTGTGACCCAGCAGGAAAGCAATCTAACTGTTCTGATATATGCATAACTTAACATAATCCTAAATCCCAATTTTCTTTTCCCATGTAGTGCCCAGGAGGCAAACCTTCTCTTCTATCCTTTAGACTAGCAGGTCAGCACAAATTAATTTCCAATTACACAGACACACTGACAGACAGTACAGTAAAGTATACACACACACAGAGCAATGATTATTATGCAGCGGTCCAGAAGCTTTGTGCAGAGAGGCATTTGTGGTCTCACATAAAAACATCCCATATTTACACTGCAGGAACTCTGACCCAGGAGAGGCTATCGGCTGTTGAAGAGCTAGAGGACAACATAATTACTTTTTAACAGCATACCAGGTGGGCAAAGTTTTCCTGCCTGAAGATCTCACACTAATCTCCAGGGTCAACCCTGACCCGAAGCCATATTGAGTTTTTTTAATCACCTGAGTGAGGTAAAATGAAGCCAAGTAGTATCAGCATGAGATGTATTTTTACCACCAAGTTGGTTTTAAAACTATTTGGCCTTTGTCACTGTAACATTTCCAGTTTAGCCCTGGAGAGCCCAATTAAATGACTGTAAAAACTGCATGACTAAGAGTATATCCACAGGGCATTTTGTAGGGAAATTTAATTTTGTAAGTGTAACATAAAACTGCAGATAAAATAATTACATGCAGAGTTTGGCCAGAGTACAATAAATATTCCCCTTCCAGGCTTTTGAAAAGCAGGAGTCAGGTCAGGTCAGGTGTTACACCTGTTCAGTCATTGTTACACATAGGCCCGGCATATTGCAAATATGATTACAATGCCTTTTAATATAATATCAGAGTTTATTATTGTGTGTAGCAGTGCATGCGAACAGATATCTCCTGGCTGTGAGGAAGAAGGAGGTGATGTGACGTCCAGGAGGGAAAACGAATAGCAAAAGCAGAAACAAGAGGGAGCTTCCTCTCCTGAGCAGGTGCGGGTATGAGAAAAGGTCTGTTGCCATGGCAATCGCAGAGCACACACAACTCAGGGCTGACAGCTTCAACTTGTCCAGCAAGACCCCTGCTCTTCCTTTTTTTTCACTTTTTCCAGCTGCCCAGGGAGGTGGAGGGGGTTTGTTCACATATCTTCTTCAACACCAGCCTTCCAGGGCACAAGGCTCTTTTTGCAGCATGCACCTGCTGTACTGGGATGCCCCAGGGCTCCATACTTGGCCTTCATCCTTTCTTCACATTGTATCTCTCAGGTCCTCTTCAGGCTCCATGTTTTTATCTCACCACTACTTTTTTTGTTATACCTTACCATTGGTATGCCAATTTAATTCACTTTTTTTTTCTCCAGCTCAACACGCACACATGTTGAGCTGGAGAACTACATAGAATATTCTGCAGACCACAAAGTTCATTCCTGAAGACACATGTACTGCCTTCTGAAAAACTTGTATTAACTTAGTATAGCTATCACAAGCTAATTAATATGATTCTTAAATAGTACCTAAGATAACCAGCCCCCACTATATAAACACTAGCCAACTTATAGTTACCTTAATTTTTTTAACACTGAATGATGAATGGATTAAATTAATAAAGAAGTTATGACATTACTCTGCATCTTTTCCCATGACGTTGTCACTGCAATCAGAGGAAGCTACACACCAGGATAAAAAAACACTTCAAATATGCATGAATTTTAAATTGATCCATAAGTACATAATAATACTTTAGTAAGTCAGTCAAGTGGCCACCACACTTGCAGCTATCCGTTCCCTCAGCAGTGTCAAACTCTCATATGTGACATAAAAACCTATTTAAAGTCTTCAACCCATGTTAAAATATTTCTAAACAATACAAGTGCAATACAACTGGGCAAATTCAGCTGATGAACATCCTGTGATATGATCGAAAGCTTCAGAATGGCTACTAAATCCACCTTGCGATCAGATTGTTTTGCCAACTGTTGTTTTCAAGGTCCAGAAACTCAACAAACAGACTTCTAATTTTTGTGGAGGGGAATCAACTTTTACTCCGTGACCCCCTCAAATGAGGCCCAAGGTACACGTTGACATTAAAGACATGGAAATTTCAACCAAACACCCACCACCGCTAGTGTACCTCTTTTACTTACTATATCTTGTACAGTTTTTGAAAAGTGCTCTTTAGGTTAGCTTGGCTGTATCTAATGTAAAACACCTGTACAACAGCATTGGAAACCAAGATACTGTACCTGTCCAGGGCAGAGCTGAGCTCATCCAGCCTGTGGGTGTCTGTGGCGTTGCCCAGTTTGGACAGAGCATCCATCCTCTTCATAATGACCTCCAGCATGTCACTGATTTTCCTCAGCACCCCACGAGATTCTGGGCCACCGAGCACTGAAAAACAAAGACCATATGAGACAAATATTATACCAAAGTAAACCGTTGAGATAGCAAAGTTACAAGGAGAAAGTGATAAATTAGGAATAAATACGATTTAAGTGCAAATTTGAAAATTTTATGGCATAGTACAGTCTGTATGTAAAGTAACATTTTATGAGACCACACTTGGCGTTATATTATGTAGAAACAAGGTCACAGGAACAAAACAAACTGCTTGTTATTCTAATGACAACTTTTTCTTTACAGAGATTCACTCAAGGTCACATTTTAAATCCATTTATTTTATGTTCCATTTTACTGTTGGTTTAAAACATCACTTCAGTTTAGTTTCTCTCTTCTTTTGCCTTTTGCCTTGATGATTAAACCAGTAGCTCACCAGGGGCCAGCTTTCCAACAAAACACAGGAGCTGGCAAATTAGTCTGACAGTATTGGTTATGTCTTCCTGCTTGGCTCAAATTATTAACGACCTGACTGTGATGCTGTTGGCGAACACCTAGTCAATTAACGAGCCTGCAGCTACAGTCAGTAAGGTCAAAGCGGGTCTCACACTGCATCGCTAGTGAGTCAAAGTCCAGACCCTGCACTGCTTCCTTTGATCAATTAAGCTTTGCAACTCAATGCTGAGTGTAATTACTTACATGTAATTGCATGAAAAGGGTTCATGTGTGCATTCACTGCTAAGAAAACACAATTATCAGCAGCAAGAAGTCAGTTTTTTCCTAAAGAAAATACAAAACTTAAGAAAACTAATGCCATCCTTGTGACTTGAGAGTGCATTTGTGGTTTGAACCCTGGAGAAAAATAGCAGAAACCAACAACAGTCTCATATTGTTCTTGGGGACTGGGAGTGAAAATAAAGCCTCACCTCTCGGTGCTCTCTCATCAATTGCATTAGGCTTTAGGAACTGCAATGTGTGCAGACTCACTTCTCCTGTCAGAGTTCATTTATCACTGCCCCGGCGAAAGTCACCTTTCTCCCAGAAGAAATTGTATTACATCACCAGTAAATAAAATAAGGACCAAGAGAGAAATCTCCCACTTCTCTTGGTCTGTGTGCATGTGTATGTATACACTGAGTGAGTGTGTGTGTGTGTGTGTGTGTGTGTGTGTCTGTCTTGAGAGTTTAAAAAAGGAAAAGAAGCACTTGGCATCAGAAACAAGAATTACAGAAAAAGTTGCAGAGTTAAACTTCTGCTCAAAAGTGAATTGGTGAGAGCCCACATATCCCTTTATTGCCTGTACATATTTTCTTCTTTGGCTTAGCACAGTTTCAGTCATTTCTAGAATATCTTCAGTCAAACTGGCCTAAAGACGTCTCGCTTTGAATAATTCAGCAGTTAGACGACAAATTTTCATTCCATAGACAGAAAAAGAGAGACTAAATGAATTCCCATTCAGACTTGGGGCTTCATAGCAGCAGTTTGTCAATGAAATTTGGAAGAAGAATGATACAGGATAGGATAGGAGATGAGATTTAGGAAGAAGTAAAGCATTGCAGGGTAATACATCACTACATTGTCCAAGTGGACACTCTCTGACCATCGTTGCCCGCCAACTGTCTGATGCCTATTGCATGTAACTGCAAGACCAAACCCTGAGCACCAAAATCTACAAAATAAATTCTTAATTATTTCACCATTCTTACATAAATTTATTTGTGAGGATTTTTGTGGAATCTGTGCCTGAGGATTCAGAATATTTGCCAAGTTCACCAGCAAAATCTAAACAAAGCCTCTGGGCTAAAGAGTGGGATGGATTCACATTTCTTCACAGTAAGGCTCCTCGCACACATCATGCTAGTAAATCACGATTACTGAGCACCAAACACCCTTCCTACACGGCACATTTTTATAGCTGAGCTATATATATATATATATATATATATATATGTTTGCAATCAACTGCTCATCAGGCTCCCTTTTACTCTTGCTTCCTGCTGCCTCTTGGGAAACATTGGCTAATGTGTTTTTTCCCCCACTGCACAGTCCGATGTGCTGCCAGTGGTCTAGCAGGAGCTGATGGTATCTATGTGTTAATGTAGAGGCTCCTCCCTGTCATTCCTCATCTGCTGGTTAATAAAGGGCCGAATTAGCAGCAGCTAATCTCCTTTAACGAGTCAATTTCGGAAGTGCCACAGTACAATCGATATTGTGAACAAATTCGAATTTGATCACCAGTTTACTGTAGCTTGCTGTGCACTGCGAAACACTGGCCAAGCAGCTGTAAACAGCTGCTTTTAGAGAGGATCGCTTGCTGCATGCTTTGTCCAAATCTTCAAGCTGTCCCTCACCCACTATTTTAACTGTGAACAACACTTTTTTCCAAGACAATGCAATATTCATTGACTGCTTTCAGCCTTTTACCTCTCTTATTTGTCTGCAAGCAAATTGTTCTGTCATTTCAGACCCTGCTATTCCCTCTCCGTTCAGCTGTTGCCCCATCACCTGATCCCGTGCTCCTAATCCTCCCATTAGCTCCGCAGTTAAACGGTATGGACCTGCCCTCTAGCCTGATAGGTCTCCACGAGATCGTCTATTGTGCCATTGCAGTCTTTTGTCTTGTAATCCTGCCTGCCTGTTGCCAAATTCGGCTCTTATCAGCGACCTCCGCACACTTTTCTTTCACATTACCAGTTCTGTCTGTGAATCATGCCTTTTAAGCCCTCACCCTGTTTTACTGAGCCATTGCAACCAAAGCATTTTACGTGACTTGACAGAGTCAAAGTATTTTGTTAAGCTTCAAAAAGCTCCCCAGAGAACGTCTGCTGGCACATAAAGCTCATCCTTCATGCACTTCTAGAGACCCTTCACCTGAACCTATTCATGTAGGCTAATAGACAACCTACCTTTCTCACAAAGTTTGAATCCGTCACGAGTCGAGTAGCAGAGCATCATGTTCAGTATCCTGTTCACCGCGACCCTTTCACCGACTTTGACGGAACTTTTTTAATGGAAATGAGGAGTGTGACAGATCCAGTTCATATAGACACAGAGGTGCCTGTGCTGTATGGCTATTGTTCATTTAGATAACTGAACTTAATTCTTCAACCAGATTCAGCAGTTCAGTATATTCCATTACAATCCGGTCAGAATCAGCAAGTCCTTGTGTTGGAGGCTTTGATTTAGATGTTTAAATAGGGATAATTAATTTACAGAGAGCCAAATTCAAGTCAAGGCCGTGTTTTTGTTTTCTAATCCAGTTAAATTTACAGCTTTATAATATCTCCTACATTTAGTAATTTATTCATCATCAACAACAACCAAAATTGATTGTAGCAGTGTGTCATGTTTGATTTATGTTTTTTAAAAATCTCTCTTCTCCCTGTTGGCACAATTGAGAGCCAAAGAAATAAATCCAGTCGTCCCTGACATGCATGATGGCTGGCTTTTCATAGTGAGGGAGAGCCGAGGGTCAGGCCTCTCCATCTCTCCTGTCACTGGGATAAATTCGTACATTCCCTCCTGCTCTGCACTCTTACACACACACACACACACATACACACATACCTGGGCAGAGAAACCGTTCCCTGACCTGTCACTCCTAATTCAAACATTCATTACAAAACAGGCCGATTGAGTTTCTCTCCTTTTGGCACCTATGGGGGAGCTGCCTGATCCAGAAGCGATTAGAGCCGAGAACCTCTGTCACTTATCCTCTGTGCAGCCCCAGCCTCTTATTGTGCTTGACAGCCTGTAAAGGGGGAAGGTACCTGTCTATGTAGCTTCATTTAAAGTCTTTTCCCTACCCAAAGTATGCAGACGTAGACCAACACATTTAGTTAGAAGCATGGTGATTTTTTTTTTAGACTGCACATACAGAAAGACTGCAGTCTTACGCATCGTTGATTTACCACAGCTTTAAACCATCATGTCATTTGGTGTTTGGTTTGTGTTTGTTTTTTCAATGAAAACAACAAAACCCACCTGGCAACTTAGAAGGTAAAAAACAGCTGACTCAGGGTCTGCTAATATACCCCTATTATAAACACATACTACTCAATTTACCCAGAAACACACGAGTGTCATAGCGTAGAAACATTTTTCCACTGCGGGGGTTCAGTGGTTTTATTTTTATTCTTTTGTGCTCTCACTACTCAGACTGTGCAGAACCATAAAAATATGATGAGCATTTGCATAAACAGAACATTCTTGCAGGAATGCAAAAGAAACAACAAGAATAGAAAATGCTACCTAAACTGAGCCTGGAAGTGAACTTCCTGACCCAGTTTGCAGCTCATCCTTCAGAGTTGGAAACAATACATAAGTATTCTCCAAAAGAGGCTGAAATTAAGCTGCATACTAAATATTATACAATGATAGAGAATGTTGTCACTTCTTCAATTAGTAGCTATGTTGCTTATGCATTAATTACTATCAGAATGATTGTGTGTGTACTGTACGTATGAGCACTGATGAGTGCATGCACATACTGCATGGCCAAGCTCAGATAAAGGTAATAATGCTGCAGCAGCTAATTTACAGAAACAGTTGCAATCACGACTATAGTTTGATTTCCCACAGCTTCCTCCAGGACACAATTTAATCAAGTGATAGGTTTACATCAACACTTTACACAAACAACAACTGGTTTTCCTCAACAGTCACTTCTGTAAAATACTAATAAGCAGCAGTTGTGATGACAGTCCAGGGCAAAAAGAAAAAAAAATAGAATGGAAATAATTGGAACGCCAGGAGCATGTTGTAAATCAGCCTCAGCCTTAAATTCCCCTCAAATGATGCTTTAAATAAAATATGCCACAAGGCCGTAAACAACAAAGCAATCTGAGACACATTTGCAGTTGAGTCTGATCAAGTGTCACTGCCCATCTTGGCTAAAACAACAATCAGTACAACCCCTGTTGTCGTACCAGATTCACAATTCAGGAAAAAATCACTGGCCTTTCCACCAGGTGACAGGAGCTTGTGAAAGAGTGTACAAGGAGCAGTCATCTTTTATTCACACCTCTTTTTTTGCCAGGCACAGAGAGCCATGCAGTCAGCACCACATTCTTTTCCAGTTATTCTTAACTACCGGTGAAGTTCCATCAGGAGCAATGGTCAGTTTGTTCTATTCATAACGCCTACGCACGCAGGAGGAGAGCACTTCCATTTCAAACAGATTATTTATCCCATTTTTCAGCCAAACGAAGTACTAAAGTTCACAGCTTTGATAGACCTGCAAATGCCACACCCACACCAGGAGCGATGTCGGAAAATGCTCATTTTCATGCATCACGTAGAGAAGACTGCTGAGGCATGTAATAAAAGAAAGTTCAGTCAGCGTCGCAGTGAACAGGATCCTGAACATGATACTCCTTGCACACCTGATGCTCTGCCACTGAACTTTGAGAACATTTTTCTTTTACATTTAATCCTGTAGAGTTTCAGTAGTCCAGCTACCAAAATGTAAGTAGTCGTTTTATTATTTGTTCCAGAGGAATTTCAATATGCAAAATGCATTCAGCGCAATAAATATAAAAAAGGGGGAAATGTATGGTTTCCACAGGGTGGTGTGGGTAAAGATTTAAGAAATCATCTGCCTTTCGTTGAGACATGGAGGACTCTGTTTGCCTGCAGCAAAATTGATTTTTCCATCACTTAGTGGATGGCAGTGAAAAAAACCTCAGGTAATGGAGTTTGCAGGTAGGAAAAGAGAAGACATTACCACCTGAACCATTTAGTCTTGCTCTGACCGGGGGAAAACCTGAAAGCATCGTAGGCCTTTTTCTCCCTTTGTGGCAAAGCCCCCTGTGGTAAAAGAACACACTGTGAAGGTGGTCTTCAAAGAGCTTATTAGAAAGCTACAATACACCTCTGGAGCCTTTAAGATATCTAGGATCAAATGCCTCTGCCTTTCATGCTTTCCACTCTAGTAGAAATAACCCACCCCACCCCCCTACGTCCACCCCCACTTCTTTTCCACATCATTAGTTTCCTGTACCTTCAAAGGAAAAATTTTGAAGAAAATGCCTGCATTTTAAATCTGGATATAGCTTGGTACCAAATGCAACTCAGTTGTATTTGGGGTCTCTGGCTCTAGAGTGTAACACTTTTATGATACATAGAAATCTATACTGCTGCAGAAAATAGAGCCTGTGAAAATCTGACAAGCAGGTATTAGAGTCTTGGTGCATCTTTTTATGACAAAAGTAATACAAAAAAACGGAATGAGAGAATGAGCTGGAGAGAAACATTTAAAAAGAAAGAGGTAGAGGCAGGAGACGGGAGGCAGAGAGGAGAGAGAGAAACAGAAGGTAGCAAGACAATAATAACGTATTTTTCATCACACGTTATGCTCTTCAGGCAATTCTTGCCATTCACAAGATGAGCGATACATGTGGTAGTTCCTCTCAGCGCAGCCTGGACATTTTGTTTACCCTTTCAGATTAAAAATGCTGTGGATGTTAATGCACATCCACTGCTTTTATGAATTTTTAAATTTCCTGCATGAATGCATGTCACACACATTTCAGTGTAAAGACATGGGTGAAGGAGTGTGTGTGTGTGTGTGAGAGTGTGTGTGTGTGTGTGTGTGTGTGTGTGTGTGTGTGTGTGTGTGTGTGTGTGTGTGTGTGTGTGTGTGAGTGTGTGTCCTGTACATGTATAAACGCATATATATGTATATACGCATATATGTCCTCTAGCTCTCTACAGCATGCAGCAGCAGAGGCTGGATGGGTGTGTACAGTAAGCGATATCGTGGTGCTGCTCTACGGAACAATTCATCCCAACCCATTCATTACTCTAACTCCCAGCGCCGCTAATCCTCCTTCCCAAACATGCACGTGTACACAAACACACGCATACACAGAGGATGAGATTTTACATAGCTTGACTCTGCCTGGTTAGCGGAGAGGCAGTGTTTAATGAGCTAGAGGCCAGATGCTTTCCCTTGACTGCAGCCTGAGAGTGGTTAATTAATCAGACAGCTCTCCTGTCTTACACCCCCCTCCATCTCTCTCACTCACCCTGAACCAGCACATACTATTTTACAAATGGGTGAGATCCTTGAAATTGTCTCCCATGATGACACCTGGTGCACCTCGGTACAACATCCCTGAATTTCACTGATATTCTCAAAGAGGTACTCCGACCAGTATTGACACTTTAAATAACCGAGCATCATTCAAGTGAGTAAAGTCAAAATGATTTTAACACCATCCTTGCATCTTAGGCTACACAACAAATAAACCACAAGGTGTCAAGCTGTTCACTGAATGGCTCAATGGTGGACAGCATTAATCAAGAGGGATGAAATGATCACTGCTGCCTAGTCTGAACAGAAATAAATTGAGATCCGTGTGATATTTTATAAATACAAACTACAAACAACTGCTGTCCTTGGATGGGTTGTGATAGATAGCAGCACTGCTTCTCTCCGTTCCAGCTGGTATCTGTCACAGAGGATGACACGCAGTGTCAACATTGTGCCAGGCGGTGATAAAAAGGTGAGAGACAATAGTCCAAAAGCTAACATTGACTCTCCCAAATGGATAGTGCTGTGGTGGTATGCAGAGGAACATAGCACAAACACAGAACGTGCTGAGAAAGATAACATGTTCCTCTCAGGGATGGTGTCTCTCAAACTGTTTGGATTTCTTCCTGCAAGGTCAATGTTGCTAGCTACTACTACATTTGAGTGGCCATTTAGACTTTGTAGGACAAAATTAGATTTGTCTAAAGGAAGGAGACCTTGATAAACCACACAGCTGAAATGCATCATTCAATGTCTCTAGTACTGGCTTGCTGTCCTTAAAACCTGACATAATTAATTAATATTAGTGTTAATATTAATTTCACTTTTAAATATTCACTGCCAAAAAATCCCACTGGTGAACTACTTCCTCTACATGATAAATGCCATGTTTCTGGTAGATAAAGATTCACAAATCGGTAGTACCCACCTCGGCCTCCGGCTACTAGTAGGACTACTAAAAATGAGTTGACTTACATGGGAACAAGGTCATGTGGGCACTGAGCAGAGATGAAAGCAGTATTTTTTTTTTTTTTTTTAAATCATGGAGGTGAAGATGAGAGAAGAGATGAGCCTCTCCGGGTGACAGCACCCCCCGACGCGAAGTGAGCTGGTCTGTCAGCCCGCTGGCGGCAATCAAGGAAGCCCCACGAAGCTCACAGCGTGTTCCAAGCCTGTTCATCACCAGCGCGGGGCACAGCCACTGGAGTCACAGGCGACCAAGCAGCACTGAAGCCGCAGGCTTACCTTCGGCTCGCACGGTGAACGGGGAATCTCCTGGTCTCTTGGCCGAGAACTGGCCCCCGAGAGAGGTCATTAGAAAGCACAGGCTGAAGAAGCCTATCCCCACCACAAAGATCCTGCAGGACAGAGACAGGAGGGTGATTAAGTGACACGGGTGCCTGACAAGATTAGAGGCCATGAGACAGACACAAAAACAGTGCAAGAAAGTATTACAAGAAAATTCACTTGTACTTTGTGTGTGTGTGTGTGTGTGTGTGTGTGTGTGTGTGGTGGGGGGAGTTGGAAATGTTTTCTCCCAAGTTCATATTTGAACCAAATATGCCATCTCAAATGAACCACTGCGTGGATGTTTTTTTCTGAATCACGCTGTGCTCAGTGAGCTGAGATCCAAAATAAAAGCATTAAATTACAGGCGGATGGCTGCATTTTGGAGAGAGCAGTGAACACGCAGCGAACACTTCGCAAGTTCTGAAGCTTTGAAAACAAACGTTTTGGACCGATTACCTCAAAAATAGCTCGTCTGCACGCTCCAGCAGTCGTGCAGAGAAAATGTTTGGGGCTGCAGGACCGACTGTCGCACCTCCATTCTGTGCACCACAGCTTGCTTTCTTGAATTTTTATTAGGCAGAAAACTGGCAGACACTCAGCTAGTGAGTGATAGCGCCATGGTACTATCCAATAGGCCTATGTGAGGTAATGAGTTAAATAAAAAAAATAGAATTTGATGTTCAGGGAAGCTTGTCCCCATGATTCTACCTCTTCCCTCTGTTCCAGCCACTGAACTGTAACAGTATGAGCGTATGAGTTGCTCGTTGGCATGTTAAATTGGGTCTGGAGCCCTGGCAGAGCATAGTGTGCAACGCCTCTTTATTCACTCCGAAAGCGGTAAAGAATCAGGGAACTTTACGTCTGAAGGAGTGACTGCGCGTACTGGCAAGGACAATCGCCACCGTGGTGATCACCCATTTCTTAATGCTAATTAGTCACTGAGCTTGTTTACAACCTATCTGGTCAAATTTGGAAGTTTTAATGAGTTTACAATGGATTGGTTTGCTTTCACTACTCTCTTCAGCTGCGGGTGGTGAAACTTTTAGTTGCGTATGCAAACGTTAATTATGGCACAGTGGGCTTCCCGTTGATCCAATCAATGCCAATGGTGTGAACTTGCAAGACTTGCAACCAGTACTTACTTACAAAGACTAGCATACATGTTTACAAGGCGATATAATAAATACCAATTTAGCAGTTTTTTATTATTATTTTCATTTAATAATTTCATCTTATCATTTTTAGATGATGCGCAATTAACAGCCGTCACGATGTTCAAAATTAGCCAAGTGAAGGTAACGTACTATATCAAAAAGGTGTAATTCTACATGTCGGTAAACAGTAAAAATGTTAGCCTACACGTTCTTACCTGAACGGTTTGAAAGTGAGAAGACATCTCCTCACCATAATGAAAAGGTCGCTGCTGGTTGCAATCATTTTCCACACACATAGAAAGCGCAGGGTCTCCTTAACATCGTGCAAGTGTCTATGACAACCGACCTCAAAACCATAACTTTCAACCAGAGTCTCGAGGAGTGATAGAGCGCGCGATGAAACAGGCAACTTCCCAGCCCGGCAGCTGTCCGTGCTGTGTGTGGACAACTTCAGCGGTGCGTCCTGCAGCACCAGCAGCTGGTCGGTGGTCCTCTTTCCGATTCTATAGGGAGGAGGAATATAGGAACGCAATCTGGGTGATTGTCCTTAAATCAGTTAGGGTTGTATCCTAACACTGTTCAAATCCCTGCAAATATTGCGGCAATGGGCGCAACAACACAGGGCTGGTGAGTTCCTTTAAACTGACTGACTCTTCTCACTGTATGAGTAGCTCTTTCACTGTGGCTCGTTTACTGATAGTGCCATCTAACGACTGGAAAACGAAATTTGCTTTCTTTTCTGATATTTAAAGAAAACCGATGATGGATGAAGAAACAGACAATAATTTAAGCATCTCAATCTAATAGCCTACAGTAGCTATAACTAACCGAGTATAAAACAGTGAAAACAAGTCAAATTAATATCAGTGTTAGCAGGGTTAACAGGCTTAATATGCAATAAGTCCTTCTCAGTACTGGATAAATGGCAGCGAATTATTCATCATGACTGAAACATGTCTGGGATTGAGTAAATCTGACCCAAAGGCAGATTAATCCAGCAAAACACATCTCTATATAATCCTCTCAATGACATGCAATGTTCAAAAAGACATTTAGCATCTTCTTTTTTATTGTTTTTTTATTGTACAGTTATTTTTCCCTTGAAGTTTCGTGGCACATTTCAGCACCGCGGACAGCTCCGAGCGAAAACCTGCAAACAGCAGCTCAGCAGCGACACCCAGCGGGCTGAACACAGAATTGACACAGTGTGAAACCGAGCTGAATTTAAAATACATTATTAAACTTCGAGAAGAAATAGTAATTAAATGACTTCATGATCTATTCTAATTCTGCCATGGAGCAAATTAAACTGTGATACCCTGCTAGTAATATAAAAACGTTGGCTTACAAGTTTTACATTAACAGGCTTGATACATTTTAAATTAATTTTATTACTGTGATGGTCACAGCCACATATGGTATCTACCAAATCACACTCTCTGACCTCATTAGTTGGCTTCCTACATAAAGGTTAGTTTCATTTGCAGTCAACACACCCAACAAATTAATATCACAGTTTGTTTGATTTGGTATCTGTTCATTTTCTTTTAACCTGAAATAGTTTATAATGCACACATTTTAACACTATAGGGTTAGAATTATCGGTTATATTAATAATTTGTTTCTTTGTCTTTGAGTTACTGTGGTTAATGGAGGAGGTAAATTACTGTTGGAGCAAAAGGTGTGGCTGAGGACAGAGGACTCTTAAATCCTGGAGCCAGCTCCTTAGGCCAGACCTTGTGCTGCATGTCATGTGGGCATTGGGTTTATTTAGTTTTGCTTTGTATTTAGTTGTGTAGTTAGTGTCCATATTGTTTAACACTATACATATACACCGAACAAAATTATAAACAACACTTTTGTTTTTGCCCTCATTTATCATGAGCTAAACTCAAAGATCTAAGACTTTTTCTGTGTACACAAAAGGCCTATTTCTCTCAAATATTTTTAAAAAATCTTTCAAAATCTGTGTTAGTGAGCACTTCTCCTTTGCCGAGATAATCAATCCACCTCACAGGTGTGGCATATCAAGATGCTGATCAGACAGCATGGGTAGGCCTTAGGCTGGCAGGTCTATCACACAGCACAATGCCACGGATGGCGCAAGTTTTGAGGGAGCGTGCAATTGGCATGCTGACTGCAGAAATGTCCAGAAGAGCATTTATACAGGTGAGACTTGATGTCGGTGTACTGTCTAAATGTCATTAAAAGTCGTCCAGGGCCACATCTAGTGTTGGCCTAATGGACAGAAAGCAGCAGCATCCTCTGTTTCCATGGCAACTGTTTTCATTCGCCTTGGCTCTGCCTGTTGCCGCTATTGCCCCCTAGCCCGTAGCCCAACAGGTTCGGCCCTGCTGATATTACGAGCCTGGGCTGAGGTTTATAATGCACCACTGGTCAGATCACATTCACTTATAACTTACTTGTAAGATGATAACACGACTGGTCTTCATCCGGACTTCATGACGGAAAATCTCAACAAGAGCACCGTGAAAGGAAGCCGATTATGCGAGTGTACACATACAAAGTGAATGACAAAAATATTTTTATTTAAAAAGCAACATCTAGCTTTGGCTGTACAAATGAGCAAAACACTCAGATCAGCAAGTGCTCATTGAATCTGAAGTAAGCTGTCAAACCTTTTCAATGAGAAGATGAATCCTAATACCACCTGTACACAGTTCAACCAAGGACACTACCACCGTCAGCACCCTCTCTAGGTATCTCTCATACTTTATCTTTTCTCTTTCATGTCCTCCTTTTCATTTCCTTTCCTCCATTGTTCTTCCCCCAGTCCTAAGCAATTCTTATCTATATTGTTTTATTTTTTTCTATCTCTCTCCTCCTCCTGCTTCACATTGACCTCTCCACCACAGCATTATCCATAATATTTGTTAGCTGACTGACACATACTGCTTCCTCTGTCTTAGTCTATCTTTCTCTCTGCCTGTCTACTTTTCTCTTGAGTATATGTCCTCCTGCATTTTCTCTCTCCCTCCCACTGCTGCTTTGGACTCCCTCTGCTTTAAGGCCACAGGAGCAGACGCCCAAGGACAAAGAACTGTACAAAGTATTGCCTTTATATTGAAGACCGTATTTGTATTTAACAAGGAAATATAGGCTACACCTGGGCAAAGCAGAAGCGGAAAAATGCAGGCTTGTGTGTTACAAAATGGGGAGGAAAACGCAAGGCACTGAGCATCGTAGCTTTGATCACAGTTTAAAAACCCCAGTCATCCTGATCTTTAGCACATGTACTGTACTGTACAGGAATGTGGGACAAAAAGCAGGGCATCTTTTTTTAGGGGAAAGATCCCCTTTCTTAAACTTTAATGATACAAACAAGGGATGGCAAAAATTTATTTAAATAAGTGTTTGGGAATTTATTTTAGCGACATTGAAGTTAGTGCAAGTTTGATGATTGGTGATTTCTACAGAGTTCTCCGAGACTCTGTCATGGCTGGTGCAAGTACAATAACAGGAATACAGGGTTAAAATGCAAATTGAGGCAAAAAAAAAAGGTACAAAGGCTTGCAGAATGGTGAGGCAGGGAATGTTCAAAACCAAAGAAGGTAGTCCAAACAGGCAAACAGGTCAGAGAAGGCAAGAATCAAAAGTAAAAAAAAAAAAAAACAGACTAAGTCTAACACACATACACACACACACACACGTGCGTAAGGCAAACAGAATCATGGGACCAAGACACAAGCACACAGCAACATAACTAATAATCTGGCAAGACTGAACGGGAATAGTCCAGGTCTGCAGGGCTGATGAGGGAAAGTGGAAACAGGTGAGAGAGTGGGAAGGATGTGAGAGCAGGTGTGCAGTTGGGGAAAGTGGGGAGACTCAGAGGGTATCTGGTGGATTAGTGGAGAACAATAATAATTAAAGTGTTCAATGGAGTGGGAATGAGGCTCGACAGACTCAATCAATAAAAAAATATCTATCACTTTGCCTCAGAAAAATTGGATATGTCTAAAAACCTGAAAACAGCATGAACAGAGAGAGCAGGTAAACATATCAATACTGTTTGGCTGGATGAGACCACCAGAAGACAAACAGTATTACTTAACCTTTAGCTAGCTATTTCAACCATCAACTCTATGTCTGGGTAGCATTTTAAAAAATCAGATAAGATCATTTTTGAACACTTACCTCCTGGCAACTGTGGAAGTAGAATATCCACTGGGGTACAAGTAGCTCCCTTTCTTTGGGAATCCCTGCTGTAGATTGTTGATATAAGATGTTACAGTAGTCCTTCCTGTTGATGTGGTAATCTCAGTGGAGAAATGAATCCAATCTTAGTGAAATCAGATGGTTAGTGGTTAAATTTCTAGAAACACATAGGCTTACCTGGGGGCAATGTAGTGGGACAACGGTGTGGATTTGTGCATTTTATATTGAGTAAATTTAAGTGTAAGCTACTCCAAATTCCTCTTTTCCTCTCCCAGAGAGGAGCAGGGGGGTTAAAGATCAACTTCAACAGACTGCTAAAGAGACCCCAACAGAAAGGGGGTGGAAAAGTTGCTTTCTCTAAGTGCTATCCCTGAGCAACCATCATAAAACTGGCACCTTTTTGATTCCGAAGCTGATAACGCAGTGCCTGACCGTTAAACTGACAAAAGGGAAATTAACCAGAGATTACAAACAGCCTATCGGAAAGACAGGAAATCCTAAACTTCCCCCCCCACACACACACACACAACCGTGGCAACTGTCCTTGCTCTGTGTTTCATTACCCCATCAAAGGGATACCCCCTTTTACGCCTAAGTGTGACATAAACCACAGACCGTCCTGAACTTTAAATAAACAAAGACTGCAGTCTCCAAAGACTCAAAGCATTTAATTAAGTTTAATTAAATCTTTTAGTTACTTGATTACGTTTGCCTCTATTTGAGTAGTTATGTTACCATGTTGTTGCTATCTGTTGTTGATATTAGTGCTGAAAAGAATCTAAATAAGTTACTTTTGCAGTGTTTTTATTTTCAGCAAGATTAAGGACACTCCTTCAGCTTATGTGTAACCAATGCTTTTTCACAATACTTTCTCACACAATTCCTTTAGAAATGATGATAAAGAAATGTCATACTATACCCTATTAATTATCCGGCTTGAATTTAAGATTTAATTTAATCGGGCAACAGGCCAAAGCAGGCTGACAAGCCGTAAGACCTAACAAACATTCTGTGGTCAGGGATGTCCCGTAAAGTTCACATTTTCCTTTAACTCCTAAACTCATAGTTTACTTTCATTAGTTCTCCTCAGCCGTATGAGTCAAATGCTTCCCACAATCGAACCTCCATTTCTCATTGTTCAGCCACTGTTTATTTTCCCTGTATTTAACCACCCTTTTGTATCGCTTTAGTTATTTAATAAATTCACTGTAATCAAGGAATTGTGTGTGTTGACTATCTCCACGTCCCTGCCAAGAGAATTGACCCTTTAGATATGAGACTGACTGATTGATTTAAGATAATTTAGTGATTATTAACTAACTGATCACTAGTAATAATTGTATAATTATTAAAAGCTACCTAGAGGTCCGGAGGCTCTAGGATAATAACAACTCCGGTGGTGCCCCGAAACGAGAGAGATTTTTTTGGGATATTTTCTGAATATTAAAATTAATAACTGGGCATTAATTCTCATAAATTTATCAAAATTCATAGCTAAGTTTTAGCCATGCTACAGCAAGGTTGATTTAACTGTTTCAAAAGCTTCTACATTAAGCGTTTTTTTTCAAATGAGCATACATTCACACTTTACTACACAATAAAGCTGAACTGAAAAGAAGTGAAACAAAGTCTTACTCCATTACCTGCTTACCATATACAGGCACACCCTGCTTTGACTATGGCTTTCATTCCTCTAAGCATTCAATGAGCCACATCGATCAATATGTTTCAGGTGGAGAAAGGGCCTTGCGCCATTCTTTGAAACACTGACTCCAACAACCGACACTTGAAAGATAAGATTTTATTTAAATTCTTCATTTCCCTCTCTCCAGCATGCCGCATTCACCATCTATGGTGAGTCATTTCCCACAGAGGAGCTCTCAGCAGATATCTGACCGCTCACAGATAGATCACCTGCTTTACATGCCATAAATGTCCTTAACAGCCATTAATGTAACCGAGAGTGATAGCTCGGCACTTGTGATGCTCTAATATTGGTGCTGAAATGTAGCAATGGCCTTAATGTTCATTTATGCAGCTCCATCAAGATTCAGATCCATTAAAGTCTAAATGGCTGTGCATGTCAGAGCAACTAAAAGATGTGGCTAACTGACAGAGAGGCTCCATGAATCTTTAGGAGTCTTTCTCCCCTCTCTCCTCCCTCTGCAGAGGCTTTCACACAGATAATAATCTACTAAAATATATGGTGGCATAAATACGCACAGTTTCACAGCAAGTGTACCTACATGTGTGTATACATCCTGTGAGTGACTACCTGCAGAGCAGCACCTCACAAGCAGCTTTCAGAGATATTCTTTGTCATTTCACACCACACTGCATGAAAAGAGGTGAATCTGTCAAAATGTCAGAATGTGGGACTTATTATATACATATACAGGTCACATTTTTCAGAGGTTTGTACTAACAGATCAAAGTTGTGTGAAAGGCACAATTCCAAGAGAAGGTGGATACATTTACTTTTTGGAAGAATCTTTTGAGAAATCCCCGTTCTGTCACAAATCTCCCCAGCTCTTAAACTTTATTTTACTTGGTCAGGTTATTTTGATCTGGTTCACTCTCTATCCTGTCATTTGAGACTCCACTTCCTACACCTGCTTGATCATCACCTCACTCCCTTCACATGGTTGTCCCCACCTAGCTCCTCACCTGCAGCTCATCATCTTCATTAATCTGTGCACTTATACCCACCTCATATCTGGCTGGTTCCTTACCAGATTATGTAGAGTCTTCTGTCTAGCATTCCCCAGGTTGTTCTGCCTGTTCTCAGATTTGGATTTGTTTGC
This sequence comes from Micropterus salmoides, assembly GCF_014851395.1. Classification (NCBI taxonomy): domain Eukaryota; kingdom Metazoa; phylum Chordata; class Actinopteri; order Centrarchiformes; family Centrarchidae; genus Micropterus; species Micropterus salmoides. Next base: position 12,562,147 of record NW_024040041.1, on the reverse strand, counting down.
CTTTCTCTCTGACTGCTAACTTGGTATTTTGACCCTGCCTGCCCTGGCACAATTCTTCTGTAAATGTACATGTTTGCATTAGCAATGTAAAGAAATTCTTAGTTGAGGACATCCTTTTCAGACATGGGCAGCCATCTTAGTATATCCCTGCAGTGCAGTATAACATTTTTTGCAATGCATTGTCACCAGAAGCAAAGTGACAAGTGATGAGAGAAGCTGGAGCCTCACAGCCAATGGGGTTGTGCAGCATCTGTCTCCAAGTATTGAGTGAGGATGATGTCCTGAGGAAAAAATCTTCAAAGTTACCACCCACCTGATGGGCCTGCCCTGAACTCTTGAAACTGTGTTTTTCTGCTATCTCATAGTGTTTAGTCTCAAATTTAAGATAAGGAAATATTAAACACCTCATGGTCTGATTTATACAACATCATATTCAAGTAGGGAGGTATAAAACTGCAGAAAACTGTGAATGCCAACTCATTTCCTCTGGTTTAAAAGACTTTCAAAGTAAAAACTAGACCGTAGCCCTGAACTTTTTCTTCTCATAAAAAATGAAAAGCACTTACAGAAATATGAGGTTCGTAAGACTGCACCTGTGTTTGTTCAGCCTTCATGCTGTGCTGTATAACATTCATTTTGCAGACCAGTGCTGGCAGACGGAAATGGTGCTCATGAGTTCTTTTGAACAGATAGGATCCTGACACATCAAAGAAAGCTTCTCCTGGGGGTTCAGAGCTGATTACTCTTCTCCTTCCACTACAGACTTTGTGTTTTACTCCTCTTGTCTGTCTTTCATCTGAGAGAAACAGATTGACAGTAACCCCCGCACACTGAACACTAACAAAACTGAGCAGCCCTGCTTTCAACTCACACATATCTGAAAAATAGTTAAACTTTACCGTTTGTTTTGGCTCAACTAAATTCCCTCAAAAAAGAATCAGATGGTTATTGGTTTACTTTCTAGAAACATTTATAGGCCTACCTGGGGACTATGCTGCTACATTGAGCTTTTTTTTCTCTTCAAATGAGCATACATTCACACTTCACTACACAATAAAAGCAAAACTGAAAACAAAGTCTGACTCCATTACCTGCTTAAACAGGCACACCCTGCTTTGACTTTGGCTTTCGGCCCTCTAAGTTGTCCACATCAATCAACATGTTTCTGGTGGTGAAAGTACCTTGTGCCATTCTTTTAAAACTGCCAGTTTCACACTGAGCTGTACAAATCTTTAACACTCTTTACATCTCTGACTGTCCTTACTTCAGCTGTTCTTGTTCAGCCAGTCCTCACCTGTCCACCAGGCATCCTCAGTGCCCTCCTCTGCCCTGCACACTTGTGGCTCATTAATAATCAGTCGTGACCTGCTGCCTGATTTCCCAACCGCTCAACAGATCCCATACCTGACTGTGCCAAACCCAGACACTGTTATTTACCAGTATATGTTTCAAGCCTTAATATTTGTCCTGATTGCCTGCCTCAACATGTTAGTCTGCCGATTCTTGCCAACTTGTCTTCAACCGAATATGTTTCCCCTCTGGGTACTGTGTAACAGAATGAGGGCTTGTCTCTAACTGGAAATGTTTTCATGTTTGTGTATGTAAATGCACTGTATCTTTAGGTAATCACCAGCAAAAACCTGAAGACAAACCTTGGAATTATAACTTTCAGCTCCATCACGTGATGCACACTGAACCCAGGAGACATTTTCCCAAAGATTTACATTGTGAAAGAAGGGCCTGTATAACATACAGATACATTTTTTTAAGTGACAACCCCCCAAAGTGACTAGTTTCACTATCTGAATTTGATCTACTTGGTCCAAAACCATTTGGAATGATTAAATAATTTTATCCTCATTGAAGTTACTGAAGGGCGAAACCTGAAGTTAACAGAAGTCTCTGGTGCACTTGCTCTATGAGTCGGGGTTCATGGAAACACTAGTGCACTTGCGCCTATGGGGCTACACAAAAATGTCCAGGAAATTTATATTTTTGGCTTTATGTGCTACTGAGCAGCTGTCATAGTAATGAATGGAGACCCCCTACAATGCTGTTTTCAGCTCTTGTTAAGCATCCATGTAGTCGCAACATTTTTTTCCTGGGATGGTAAAGGCATGACCCGCCCTACTAGCCTACCATAACCTTTACCCTGCCTCTGATTGGCTTACCTTGATGTTCATACCCTAACCAATCTCACTCCTCTTGCATAAATCTAACCAATCTAACCAACAAAGGCAACGAGTACTAGCCAATCAGAGGTAGAGTCGGATGGGTCATGCCTCCGCCATCCTAGGGGGAAAAAATCACCTGCTGCTAACTGCAGGCACTGCCTGGATGTAGTATTGGAACCCAGAATTGGTTGTTTAGAAAAACTTATTATTCATCCACGCCATTCTGTGCCATTAGCTTTACACATTTACATTACACTGCTAGCACAGGACCTTTGGACGGCTGAGAGGAAGAGGTTTTCAGGCCTGAGGCGAAGGTACCAGTGGGGAATGCTGCCGGTGTTATGCCGAGTTTTGTCTTCCTGCCGAGAATTGAATGCACCTCCAAATACTGCTTTTAAATGCTATAATATTCTTTGTGGGGTTCATCAATGGTGATAAATGATTGAAAGTATATATTTTTTGAACGAATATTTTAATACACTTAGTAGAAGTACTATTTCTTAACATTCAGTAAATATATTTGGTGATAACCGTGTTTGGAGTGTCTGAAAAGGACCTAAAGAGGTGGATCCACCTCTTTTCTCAACATCAATAACTGTTATCACCCGCGAGGTGCATGCAATTCTTGGCAGGCATGCAGAATTCGGCACAACACCGGCAAGCAGTGCCAGAATGAGCACCAGAACTGGACCGGGCGAAGAGGCAACGGAACCAGGCTCAGTAGCTTCCCAGTGAACAGCCACAAGATCCAAGAAGAACAAAACTACAGGGGCTGGAAAAGAAGGTCAAACGCAAAAACATTGTGATTCCATACGTGTCTGGAGTATCAGAGAAACTCAAGAGGATTTTCAACAAACATAACATCCCTGTGTTTTTTAAACCCAAGAACACACTAAGACAGATGCTGGTACACCCCATAGACCGCACACCCAAACACAAGAAAAGCAATCTAGTGTATGCGGTCCAATGCAGTGAGGAATGCACAGACCTGTATATTGGGGAGACTAAACAACCACTACACAAACGCATGGCTCAACACAGAAGGGCCAACTCCTCAGGTCAAGACTCTGCAGTCTACTTACATCTGAAGGACAGAGGACACTCGTTTGAGGACCACCAGGTGCACATTTTAGACAGAGAAGATGGATGGTTTGAAAGAGATGTCAAGGAAGCCATCTACACCAGGGTTGAGAAGCCGTCATTGAACAGGGGAGAGGGACTACGCCACCACTTAGTATCCCTCACTTACAATGCTGTCCTTTCATCACCTCCCAGGACGATGGTCGTTCAGTCTTGGCCACCGGGAGTCCTAACGACTGTAATGACTGTCGTTACAGCAACCAGGAACACTAACGAACCAGCGGTATCGATGACCCTGGCAAACGACCCCAGTGAGGTTAAATAGCTGAGTTTCCCTGCCAGTCAGTCAGAACTGAAGAAGTCCTTTGGATGAGGGACGAAACGTCTTCCAGTATCTTCAACCAAGTCCAGTTGCCCTTGACTTTAACCTTCGTTGGATAACTATGACCTGGATGACTGAGAATCTTCATAGACTTCCCAGTGAATATGCACCAGGATGGAACAGCCTCTGATGTAGATGAAGGCAAGTTTGACGACAGGGTATACAGTGCTGAGGTATTTTAAAGGCTCATTATTTTGGTTTTGTATTTCTCTGCAATGTAGCACAGTTTCTTTTTCAGCCTTGGAACTCAAACAACTTATTGACGCTCCAAAAGTATATATTTAAATAATTAAATTAATATCATAAACATGAGACAGTAGTCAACTAATGGCTTGAACTAACAACTACTAGTCCACTAGGAAAATCTCGGGGGCAATCTTTTCTAATTGGCATTAACATGAAAAACGCATGTTAATGCCAGGTGGAAATGCATGCAGAGTGCACTGATATAGGAATGTGACTGGATGTGAATGGACGGCCAGACCACATTTGGAGGTGGTCAGGTTCGCTATGAGATCAGATGTCAGCCAAGCATATGTGCAATCTGCACAGTGTGATCACATTCTTGCAGAATAAAATCCATAAGTTGAAAGGTCACATAGCTCTGCCTCGTGCAAACCTGGCAAAAGGTACAGGTGGTAATAGCAGTAACGTTACCTAGCCAGTAACCTTGCTAAACTAATTTGCATATTGAGATCCGATCACAAAGATAGCGAGAATGTATTTTAATACCAGGTGTGATTGCAAAGGCCTATGGATCGGATGTCGTTATCCAGGTGACCTATCCAGATACAGTTCACATGTTAATATCAGGTGTAAATGAGGCCCATCTGGAGTTGCTTCTTTTTTACTTGCTTTTTACTAAAGTTTGCCTTTCCAGTGTCTGCTTCACAATAAGAGCCAACCAGTTTTGTCAATGAAATGCTTTTAATGTGAAAGAGCAGCAGTTTGCATTTCCAGTAAGTGCTCCAGCATTAACAGCTCCAATACCACTGCAAACAGTCAGACCCATCATTAAAGTGACTCCCTAATGTTACTTTAGAAATTATGAAAGACTCTGAGTGTCTTTATCAACAAGGTTCTTCCTCTTATTAAAAAACACAATCTAGACCAAGGTCATTCTTTCTCGGCTCTCTTTATTTTTAAGTACACCGTAGCACAGAAACAGCACTTGTTAAGGTACTGAATGATTTGTTTCTGTTCAGTGATTCTGGAAATTGTTCTATTTTACTCTTGCTTGACCTTAGTGCTGCTTTTGATACTGCTGATAATGTCATCCTCCTGGATTGCCTCCAGCAAAAGTAGTTTAACTTGTTCTGCTGATGATACACATCTGTACTTACCACTAAAACCAGGTGTCTTAAAGATTAAAGTCTATACTATTTCGCACCCCAAAGTCAATTGAGGAACTAAATCTAAACTAGATCTAAAAATCTGGCACCCTTGTCCATGAATGTGCACCCCTTTGCAAGAAATCTGTGTTATCTTTGATTCAGCATTAACATTTACCAAACAAATGAATTCTGTTGTCCAAGGTAGCTCTGAGGACTATTGCAGAACTAAATCCTCCCTCTCTCTTTAAGACCTGGAGATTGTTAAACATGCACCTTATTGTCCTGAATTGATTATTGCAATTCTTTGTACTCTGGAATTTGTCACTCATCATTATCACGCTTGCAGCTTGTTCAGAATGTGGCTGCTAGATTACGGACTGGTACGAGGAAGAGGCACCATATGTTCCTCTCTTTACTGGATACCAGTCAAATATAGAGTTGATCATTTAAGGTGCTGTTACAGTATTTTTCTCATCCAGTGAGTTTTAAAATTCTGGACACTCAAACACATTGCTAGTTTTCAAGTTGGGACATATAAATAGAGAGTCTTAGAGCCAGGACAATGAAATAAACAGATTAGCCTTGGATTTTAATGATGTGGATGTTTTTGTGCAGTACAAATCACCTGGTTCAAGGTAAGACAGTTCAGTCTTGCTGTGTGTTTATGTTTATGGCTGCATGTTTGTTGTTGTATAATGTTTGGCAGGCTGTATGATCAATACATGATACATTTTAGGTCCTGTATAACACTTTGATGATCTGGTATGGTGCTTAGTAGCTGTCAATCATAATTACGTTTGAACCTCCGGGTTCTCAGTGAGGCTAAAATCTGTTAAATTAAAGTAAGAAAAGGAGCAAAAGAACCCAACACCAAACAGCAGATGCTACAAAAGTACTGAATTTGATTTTTAAAAGTTATATTAAATTAAAAAAATGGCACGGTTTCTCTCTGATTTGCCATTCACAAGACTTTTAGGACACAAAAAACTTGTAGCTACTGTAGAAGCAGGATGTTGAAAATGAGCCTTTTATTCTTGTTTTTTATTCATGTAATTACTGCCTACAGTGTTTTGGCACTACAGCCACATTCCAGGCCAAGCTGTGACAGCTCCGTAAAAGTGAGCTGCATTGAACAGAGTTTTAGTGTCTGCTGCCTGAAGGAAAAGTCAGGACCCAGCAAAACTTATTCTCGAATAAACAGCCGATCCCTAGAGAACAGAGAAAATTTAGAGTTGTAAATTCGTAATCTAACAAACTCAAATGCCTCAATGTTGCCAAAGCTGCTATTAAGTTAAAATTAAATTCTCCCAGCACTGCTCTGATGTAAGGTCACACCTTTTTCCAGTGTTGTGAGTGAGAAGAAGTATCACACAAACCTGTCAAAAAAGGAACCTTCTCCAAACTATAAACACTTATCGATGTATGTCTCTTGTTCGGGCTGCTCAAGGGGCCCGACAAAGGCTTCTTGTCTTCTTTGTTCTCTAATTTATCATACTTTCTTACCTCAGTTCAGTCAACCTCATGCCATTCACTCATCACTTTTGCTTTGCTCCCCTAGTAGTAACTTTCACTCTAAGTGCTGTGTCCTAATTTCATTCCAGGGCACGTCTGATCATGCTCAAGTGAACACCTCTCTTGTGAAATACTGAGGATGACTTGAAGAATGTTCTTTCATAAAGCATATCCTCTTGAGCGCTAACACACTGAATGAAGTGGACCTAAACTTTAGCACCATAGAAAAGACCTTTCTTAGACGTGTGTTCAGGAGCAACACCATGGTGAGTGCAGAGAAACTTATTTCACCTCATGCAGAGGCTCTACGTGTACAGCTTTTATCTGGTTCATCTAATGAGATAAATATTGATTTTAATACAGATCAAAGTGATGAGTTTTTCCTCTGGTGTGAGGACGCGGCATGTTTTTGGCTGGGTTTCCATCATCTGGTTCACTTCAGCAGTCAGCATTGCTGGTGAGGCTTTGTGCACAAAGAGACATGTTCACTAGAAGTGCTTTTGTAAACTGATTTTAAAGGTTACAAGGTAACACTTTACAATATGGGACACAACATTGTAAGTAGTTACCAGGGAACAAATAAGGAACAAATAAGAAACGAATGAGAAAGTAACTGATAGTTACTGATATTAACTTATAGTAACTGATTAGTTAATTAAGAAATGAATGAGAAATGAATCTTGAATGAGATGATTATTGATCAATCGTTAATAAGTACTTCCCTAATAATTCCTTATGGAGGACTATATAGTAAATAATGATGAGTTACTTGAAAACAGACTGGAAGATCCCATATTAATGAATCATTAGGTAATGTTTAGTTAATGATTATCTGTAAATCGCTCATACTGGCCACTTTCTTCATGAGTCGTTCCTGATTACGGTAACTCTGCATGAAGTAATGATTCAGCACTCAGTAACTACTCAGTATGGTGCACCACTTTACTTGAAGGAATGCAAAAAGAGATAGTAATCATAAGATAATGATGAAGTAATGAGAGACTACTTAGTAACTACTCAGTATTATGCACTACTTTACTTGGGCTGCACAAAAACACGTTTGAGTAATTAGTAATGAATAAGTTGTTACTAGTTATGTTGATCAGGAACAACTCATGAAAAAAGGGATCAGTATATATTCATGAACTAATCATTACCTAATGATTCATTAATACATCCCACTCTGTTCTCTAGTAACTCATCATTATCTACTATCCAGTCTTCCATTAGAAATGTATAATTAATGATTCATCAAAAATCTATTTGTTCCTGATTTGTTCCTCACTCGTTTTTTAATTAATTAATCATTAACAAAAACTCATTAAAGCTGGGGAAGGCAACATTGGAGAACTAGCAAGAGAGCTAGATTTTGAAAGTATCCAATCGACTGAATGAAACCATTGGCCATTCTCATTATATTCATTTTTGTGTTAGAGCATTTGATTTATTGATTGCTGTCAGGATGTAAAGAGAATTTCACCAAATATAACAAAAAATGCTTCACAAATAAATTGCCATTCAATGGCTTTAGGTAATGATTCACTAGCAGTTAGTTCCTTATTTGTTCCCTGGTAATTACTCAAAATGTTGTGTCCCTTATTGTTAAGTGTTACTGGTTACATAGTGAGTTTTAGGCGTGCTGGTGGGTGGATTCTGTTACGTTTGGACAGAGCCAGGAAAACTGTTTCAGCCTGTTTCTGGTGTTTGTGCTTAGCTAAGCTAATTGGATGCTGGCTTCAGCTACACGTTTATCGTACAGACATGAGAGTGGTATCTGTCTTTTTTCTAGCTGTCGAATTAGCATATTTTCCCAAAATGTCTAACTATTCCTTTAAGTCAATCCTAAAACTACTTTACCGAACAGCACACTCAAATCCACTGTAACCCAGAGACTGAATATCTACAGACTACTTTAAGGAAAAAAAGAAACTTTAGAATATTCACACTAGAGTGATAAATAATAATACATTGTAAGCAAAATATATAAATGATGTTATTTGCAGCAATCAGTCATCAGTTATGTTCTTTAACCCCTCTCCCCGATATTTCAGTCAGTAATGGTTTGGAGCTAAAGACCATTTCCCAAGTGGCTGCACAGTGTGGAAAAAATGTGACACTGACCTGTGAGGCCACATCATCAGAAAAATTGGATATTCAATTATTTTCCTGGCTGGCTATAAACAAAACACAATTCAGCAGATGTCAATATCAACACAAACAACATGACCCCCAAGTTCTGTGTGAAAGCATGGCTGAGACTACCCACCATAGACTCAGTCTGACTCTCCGCAACGTGATGCCGACCAACCAGGGAAGATACCTCTGCAAACTAAGAACCACTCAGGGAGTTAAATCTGACAAAACAGATGTTACAGTAGAAGGTGAGTTAAATTTTATTATTTAAAAAATACGAATCTTTTAAAAGCTTTCTAAACGTCTGGATCTTTACAGACTGCTTTGGGAGTTCTGGTTCCTCCATCAATAACTCTCATGCTGAGTGCTGGTTCAAGGGAGTTTACCCCATTGGCACCGTCCACTGGTTCCAGGAAGATGTTGACTTAACGGACTCTGCCAGCACACAGGAAGAGCAGGACCAGCATGGATTGTACAATATCCTGAGTACAATAGATGTACAGGAAGGAAACCCGAGCAAGCCTTATAACTGCTCACTGTGGATGCCTTCTGCCACAAAGTATATCTCCACTCAATACCTAGAGATACCTACGTTTGAGGGACCAGGGTCATCGGGAAGCATGGTCAAACTGCAGTGGTTCTGTATGATTTTGGAAATCATGATTGTGAAATTTATGACATAAATGAAACAAACAGGTCAGGTTTTGATTTCTGGTTTGTTTCCAGATTGTATTTGGAAATGTTGAAATGTGAAAAAACAAAAACAGAAATCAGCCAATGATCGAGGCAAGATATTTTTATGGTTTAGATGCGTTAGACTATGTTTTATCCAACCTAATGCATGCTGTTTGTATGAGTTGTTGTAGAAAGCTGCTGTTGAGTGGGTAAGTTCGGTTTTTAACATGTCTGTCTATTTTCTTGCATTTGAGAGCCAATGGGAAAGTGTCTTCTCTGGGAAGACAGGAGTTTGTGTTTTCATGCTCCTAAAAAACAGAATGTGTCACTGATTCGTAACTGGAGAGGAGGAAGTCAGCCGACTAATTGTTTGGTTTGACTATAAATCTGAAAGTGTATTTTGACGCAAAGGCACTTTAAATACAAACTTCCCCACTTGACAGCAGCACAGCATTCATCATGTTTTAACAAAGCTTTCTAAGAGAGTGTATGTTTGATTGGGTAGTGCATTCTTTTCTACAGAATCTCACTGATTATTTGTTATCATTCATAAGTAACTTTGAGAGTATATACTAAGTCTTGTTTTACTGGTAGTTTTTTGCACACTGTAACCAGGAAAATTACTTTTTAACCTTCACTTCATCCCGATGGCCAGAAGGAGGCAGTCTTCCCATGCAAGAAGGGTGAGGACAACTGATTTAATGTCTCTGCACACCTCTTGCATATTGTAAAATATTGTTGCTCAGTATTCTGAAATTATTGCAAATACATGAACACTGGAGGAAAGGAAATCTGGCCTCTCTTACTAGTAGAAAAATTGCAAAGATCCTTAATGTAAATGGCTTGGCAGGTACCTAAATGGCAATAAAACATCTGAAAAACTACAATACAGGGATTAGAATGAATGGGTTAGGGTCATATAAGGCAAAATGTGATATGTAAGCACATTACAAATGTGTTTGTAAGATGTGTTTTTCATTCACATTTAGCTCGTGTGTGGACACTAATCTGAAATACAGCTACTGATTATATAAATCTTGTCTACACAAAGTGTAGTGGATATTGTGTATTGATGATTTTTTTTAAATGCTTTGTGTTTATGTTACATAAAATGTAATGTAATAAATTTCATGTATGCATTGAAAAAAATCATAGACCCATTTAGTTATGTCAACTTACTACTTCTTTTTAACTCAAATAGCTCTGACAAGTTTTGGAGTTTGAACTCAACTGTATGAGTTAGAAAGTTAAACTTGCATTAATTCATTGTGTTGACTATTTGACACTTTTGTCTTGTTGATTGAACTTACGTATGTAAGTTATAAGTTGAAAAAAAGGCGAGTGCGAGGATTGGAGAAAGAGAAAATAAATTGCCTAAGTGCTGCATCTTTTGAGTTTGAGAAAACATATACATAATCAACTAATTATTAGGGTTTAGCGAGTAGCGACTTTTTCAGTATCATCAGAGTAAAATGTGTCAATATCTGTTTTGTTATAAACTATAAATATAGGAAACTTAAAAAAAAAAAAAAAAAAAATCAATTACTATTGTGACCAAAAACATTGCTCTGAAGCTCAATTCTGAGGCTGTTCTGTAAATAGTTTTCTAATAAATATAGCAAGTTCTGGTACAAATTTCAGGCTTAAACAGCTTGGCGATGGCGCAATGGCTAAGACTATGCCTTTGGCGTGAGAGACCGGGATTCAATCCCCGACTGTGACACAACTGCCATTGTGTCCCTGAGAAAAACACTTACCCCCTCGTTGCTCCAGAGGTGTGCGGCCTCTGACATATATAGCAATTGTAAGTAGCTTTGGATAAAATGAATAAATGTTGAGTTAATTGCCCACTTATATATTAAGCCACGCCCATTCTGAGTACAGATACAGACATTTTTATTTGTTAACAGATACAGATAGAGATAGTGGTGTTCTTGCTCACCCCTGCTAATTAGCTAATTATACACTGCAGATAAGTCATATATTCAAATTCCAACCGAAATATAGTCTATATAGAATATCTATAGAATATCTATGGTAAACAAGACTAGTGCCACCGGTGGAAAGGGTTCCTGACAACAGCCTTAAGGCCCTTTCAGAAAGGAAGTGACATCTACTGCTATTTTCAACTTTGACTGTGGCCTGCACAGGTGCACCAACAAACTGCCCTGCCCTGTTGCATCATTGAAGATAATATAATAGCACAGTGGTGCTGATGTTGTGGTCTGTATTCAAGGCCCTTTAGATGTATATTGAGATAAATTTAAATTCCTTAACTTGAAATGGACAGTAGTATTAATTTGGATAAGTTGCTTTAACTTGAAAATATGAGTTAGAATAACTCAAACTCATAAAAAGATCATTTAACGAATTGAGACAACTAGAACACTGTAGTTATATCAACTTTATGAACTTGAAATTATGAGTTGAAACATACTTTCCATTTTACCTTTTTCAAGGCAGCAGGTGAACTTGCATTTCCAAGTAAAACTAACTTGAAATGTCTTATATTTAGTTATCTGAACTTAAAAATGTGAGTTGAAAGGGTGTAGAATTGTATGTTTGTTTGACAAGAGAAAGTAAGTTTCCTTGAATGGACAATGTAATATATATAGTTGTTTTAACTCACAGTATTAAGTTCAAACAATAAATGATCATTAATTAAACAAATTGTATAACGTAACATCATAAGTTGAAACAAAGCTTTTCTTAAAGTTGGGTTTACTCACATTTTTAAGGCAGCAATTGAACTTCAGTTTTTAAGTTGAACCACCTAGATAATTTTTACAGTGTGTAAGTTTTGTGACAATATGTCATTGTACATCAGTGAACGTTTCCTCTTTTACACCTTGTTCAGATCTCTTTTCACTGTGAATTGGTGAACACCTGCTGTCCTGACCTGAGGTGTTTGCTTATCCATGGTGTGCCAGTGTGTCTGTGGAAAGTTTGTTTGGGTTGTGCAAGTTTAGACATCCGGACACTCCTCACTGCGCTTCACTGCAAATGTAGTTGATTCAAAGATGTTAAGGTATGCAGTCCTTCAAGCGAACTACATTAACTGTTGCCTCAGTGTGTCCCCAGGCTGGAAAAATACAGAAATGTATTTTTCAGAGACAGTGGGAAGGAGGAATGGTTTCTGTTTTAGTTTGGTTTTCTCTGTTAAACTGGTTTTTATTTTTTATTTTTTAGCAATTTCTCTGCTCTATGGTGCAAGTTTCAAAGTACACCCAGGTTTTGCTCGATAGCGGATCATCTCTTATGGAATCCATATTCAGAAGACCTGATGTTTTACCTCTTGCACGAGTGACAAAACACCTGCACCTATCCAATGGATAGTTTACATTTAGCTAGAAGAAGGAAATGAGTCTCCACAGTCACAACTATGATCCGTTGAGATAAAATTGCCATGAAAATCAACAGTCCGTAAGCCAGGTATTGCAGGTATTGTGTTGCACGATTATGTTCTCACCTGTGGTTTTCATCGTTGCAGAGACAGTTATACAAACAGGAACTAAGATAAACATCAAGCCTCAAACTGAAGAAAGTAAAAAGCAATGCATCAGTGCATTAGAGGCAGCTGTTCTCCTGCATTTAAATTAAATGTGTGGATGTTGAGTTGAATGATGACAGTGATGACCACCTGTTTTATATAAGAAAAGAAATGCCCTTCTCTAACGTGCTTCTGCTCCAGAGATTCAGAAAGGCAAAGACATCTGTCCCTAACACCTTTGACCTTTTGTAAGCCAAGCAACTGGAGCAGGAGAGGCAGTTAACAGGAAACAACTTGTCGTTTTATACTTGCTGGTAAGGTGGTGCTGGTAAGTGAATTTTGTGGACCGAGCCAGACTAGCTGTTTTCCCCCGTTTCCCGTCTTTATGCTAAGTTACCTAGGCGCTGCATACTGAACATAAGTGTATCTCATCTAAATCGCTGCAAGAAACTGAATATCTACATTTCCAAAAATGTTGAACTTTGCTTTTTGTAACAGCAACAATATTCATGTGCTGTTGTGAACAGAATGTTTTGTATTGAAAATAGTGTTAGTGTGTGAAATAGTGTTATATCTTAATGCTTTAACAGTCACCCACTGTTATTAAAAACATGATCAGTAATATTAATATGCAAACTGTTAACCTACCTAAGCTTTATCTCCTGATGTGTCCATATGCTCTCAATTCCAAGAGCCATGTGTAGATGTATGTTTGCAAAACTCAATTCATTGGTGGAACATTTTGCACATCTTACACATTACTATTTCCACTGACTGTGTAGCACCATACATCCGTCCACAAGATGTTTCCAGGCTTTGCTGTACCTCAACCTTGACTGAGTTGATGTTCCCCATCAGTTCATGTCCTGTAAGCCTACTCATGAGGAGAAAAAATATTGGTGTTTCCTACAGTAAAACTTCATATATTTTGTTGATCATGAACCTCTCAGAAGCTGCTTTTTGTTGCAGACTGAATCTGTTTTCATGTGCAATAAATTATTAATTATCGGCTGCTATTACTTCCTACATCACCCTGTTAGCCAGATATTCTTTCAACTTACTTTGATGATTTATATGCACAATACAGGCTCCTCAGAGGTGCACGTGGCTGCTGATGTGTCAAGAACTGATGCCATGATAATGGTTTAAGGACTGGATGAACCCAGACATGAGTTCACAGCTCCTCCTTAGCCTTATTCTCACACGAGTGGAAAGTGGATTCTCAGAATAATGCATTTCTCTGCATCCTTCAGTGGAGCAGTTACCTGTGCCTTCATTTTCTCTTTCACACAGACTAGCCTATACATGTTCTAGGAAACGTGACTCTTCTTCTTAAGTATTAGAATCATCATCATCCGCAAACATCACTCTGACTCTCAGATGTGACCATGACTTGAGATTAAAAGTGACAGCTATTGTTAAAGCTCTGTATTTTCTCTGTATTTTTTTGTAAAGCTGTCTGTCTCTGCCTTAGCTTATCAGCTGTGATCAATCAGATATATTTAATAAGTGAAAACATTTGCAGCAAAAAAGAAATTGCCATGATGAAGAAACATGGGTTCCAAAATAGGAGTACATACTGTATTGGATACATCTGTTTCTAATTTTGAACACAATGAATGGCTATGATTGTTTTGACACCATAGACTGTATATAAAAAGCTTTACACCTGACACAGGTAGTGCCACTCATGAAATAAAAGGTGTGTTCAGACAGAAAGAAAATTTGTCGTCTATCATTAGCGTAAATTTTATAGTTTGGGTGCAAACTCAACTTTTTTGTCCTCCAGCCAATGGCTAGTAAATGTTCAAAGTGTACCAGCCACTCAATAGATTACCATTGTTTTTTGACCAGTGAGAGAAATAAATATTTTACCAGCATTTGGGTGGTGGCTAGTGCAAATTTTGCTCCCTGGTTGAATCCATTTCTATTTATTTGCTGCAAACAGCCACTTAGTAACTGTACATTAGCTGTTAGCTTGCTAGCAAAGGAAATGGCCTCTGTTATAGCAGGTGAACCCATGTTGATTTTTGCTGACTGTACTGTATGTACGAGGACTAGGTCAGCAGTTCAGAAGTCATTTTAACATGTCACATTAGAAAAAACACAAGCATAAATAATATCAATGATGGCTAGTAGTAACTAATTACGACAAGCTAGTTTCAATCTTGTGATTTACTAAATCGGGTTGCACCATCAAAACGTAAGAAATGTCTTAGCTAGTAAAGACTTTAATAATGTGATAATCGGTTACCAGGAATCTGATGCCATCCAATCAAAAGCAATGCAAACAGGAAGTCACTGCAGACCCACAAGCTGGCGTAACCTCCAAAAATGAATGATTTATGTATTGTGTTTTCGAAGGACAAAACATAATTCGTTTGCAAATGTAGTTATTTATTTTATTTATGCCTGCGTTGATAGTGGAAATGAGTTTCAGAGTTTCAGAGTAAGTAGCATTCACACAGTTTATAATGAGTAGGATATATCAGGCTGTACTAACCTAAATGATTTTTAACTTTAAATCTAAATTTAAATGTTATTGATATGTATGAGATGTTTGAAGTATGTTGTGTTATTTTTTAGAAATGTAATCTAAAAACAAAAAAAAGGTTTATTTAAACAACATTTTTCAAGTTTCAGGTCTTCACTCTAAATGGGTCAAAATGTCTGCTGTGAAAAACCCCTAATGCAAATGTCTGACCTGGTGAAACTTTTTCTCACCCTGTTTATGCATAATGCCCCCCTAATGTATCCCCATTCAACTGAAGAAACTCATCATTTGACTTCAGCTGACTGCCAAACAGGTTGCTTCACTAAAAAGTGAAGTCGCTGCCATGGCGACCTGCCAGACGTGACAGTGAGTATCCCTCCCCCTGCTCCACCCTCTAGTCCAAATATTGTCACAACTGGTTCCAAATAAACAAGATGGCGACGGCCAACGTGCCAATAAACTTGAAAACAGTGGTCCATAAACCAAAGGGTGATGTTACAGTGGCTGCGTTCTTATACACAGTCATCTGCTACCTGAATAAATGTGACAATGAGACAATGATATTAGGCACTATTTTATTAATCACAGTGACAGTTTAGACGTTTACGTGGGAAGACGAAATGTAACCTGTAATCAGTTAGCGTTTTTAATAGTCAGCAAAAGTGGAACTCTGTTGCAGGAGCTCCAAAAGAAAAAAAAAGTCTAACATCAAACATTGAACAGTTATTTAAGCTTCCAATTATCTGTAACTGTCGTTGTTATGGCTGCTCCTCACTCTCTTCCATCCGTGGATACTGAGCACCGTCACCTCACACAGGAGCCCACAAACATCCACAGCTACACTACACTACACTAAAAGTAATAAAGAAGGCAATCACTAATAGTTAGAAAACTGTTTTAAAAACACAATTAGAAGATGAAAATGGTTCTGTTCGTCTTCACCACATCATATTACTTTTCAAAATCTACAACTACAATAATATTCCTAAATATTACTGTTTGATTATGAAACATCTAGGTGTTCTTTAACTTGCTTTGGAGTATACTATATATACAGTATAGTATATTCATCATTTTCCACATGTATTTTTAATATGTTTGGTGTTATGGTGATTGTAACTAGGCCTACAGTATTTTTAACTGTGCTTACTATGTAGTATAAGTACAAACAAATGTTGATTGTATATATTTGGTACAGTAGCAAAAAAGGGTAGCTGTTGCCAAGGTAACAACTAATGGGGACCTTAATAAACAATTATACATCTATGAAAATCCATTCAATCTTTATTTCATCTCATGGTCTGCTGAGGTGAAACTTCACATTCAGTGAAGACAAGGATACAGAAGACAAATAAGAAGAACATCACAAATTCTTGAACATACAGGGGATCGAACCATTCAAGCTCAAATTTTAATCAAATGACTTCATGGGCACGTCATGAATTCTGTATTTTAATGCAGTGGAGTGGTGCATTAAAAAATTATAAACAGAAAGGTCTTTCCATGAGCATAAACAACAGTTTAGGATCCTGTCTGATTGTTGAGTAACATTGTTGTATATGGATATAATAGATCCACATGTGCTTATTTCAACACTTGTTTTCCATCTGGCTTGTGAAGTGGGCTGTCAGACAATTTAATGAATTTTCCTCCTGCACAGAGCTAACATCAGTTGAGTAGTGGCAATGAGAGGAAAATTAATATATGTTGATAGGGTGATAGCAACACAGAAAGGCAATAACATGACAGGTCAGACTTGTTTTAAAGAATGGCCTTAAAATATTGCATAGAATTAAAACATCTGCTGCCGTCGTACTTGCCCTTTATTTTTGAATATTCCCAGAAAGACAAAACATCTGCTTCACCCTGAGTAACACCATCAGTGCAACAGCAGGTGTGCAGGGTCCACTGAGGTCAACAGTCATCCCACTGGTCACATTACTATCCATTATCTCGCTGCATTACACAGTCAAACAAGGCCTCAGGTCACGTGCATTGGATCCCATAGACAGAAACCAACCACGGCGCCTCCTTGACACCTAAGAGTTCTCACCTCTCAGAGACAGAGTCTGTGTGTGTGCATCCCTGTGTGTTTGCAGTCTACAGCTGGCAGCCCACTAACAGTAGGACCCACGCTGGAAAATCAGGCAAGAGATTAGCATAGTAGTATAGAACTCGTTAATTGCTGAGGAGGAACATGTCATTGCTGATTCTACAAAATCAGCTCTGTGTATGAACCTCTACTTGATGTTTAGTTCAAGACATTACAAAATAAATAATCTTATGACTATAGTTTGTAAATATATAGTCTCTGGTTTCTGCGTTGTCATCGCTACCAGCATGCTGGAAGCTGCAGTGAAGTTGCTAGGTAGCATCTCTGATTAAAAATTAAAAAAAACTCACTTTTGATGATACCTATTTTTTCTGTTATTATGCAAAAGTTTTATTGTGGCCAACAAATCCACATTGAAATCATACAGGAATCCTGCTTTCTGTGTTGGTGTTGAACTCCTACACAAATACACACACTGAGCGAAGTCAGCGAATAGCAGAGCGGAGCAGAGACTATGTGCTAAAGCCAAGATTACTCGAGTTGACAACAACTAAGCTCGTTACTGCAAAAAAACCTTTATCTACAGATAATAATGAAAAACTACAAAGAAGCTAAACCAAAAGGTGTCTGTATGTAGTCCCACTGTGTAACGTAGTTTTCTGTGAATCTGGCTGAGACAAACCAGCCACCCCCTCTCTACCAGCGGTATCTGCAGGCAATGGATCACATCAGCAGCAGGGAGGAGGAAGGGAATGATAATGACTGATACTGAGTTTTTCATTAAGTTTTCATTAATAAATAAATATTATTTATTTTGTTGATATTTTAGTGAGATATTATTATTGAGTGTAATTATTGATTATTAAAACATCTTTTCCAGTACTGACCCTTTATGTAGGTAAATTCTTCAAATAAATGAAGAATGTAGGAGGATTTACAGTACTGGTCTGACTGCAAAGTTAAACACAGCCCCAATTCATGTGTTTTTTTGCACATTTTTTTGCTGCTGTTGACGTTTTCTAGCTTTTAGCTCTTTGAGTTAATATAAATCAATACAATCAATACTCCAAATACTAGTAGTACTAATTACAACAGTGAAAACCCTTATTGTTCAAGTATTAACAAAGCTAAACAGTAACCTGTTTTTCAGCTGTTTCTCAGTTTCCCAAAGTAGAGGGAAATATAAAAATATTTAGTTTCACCCTAATGTATATATTAATTACATTTATTTAAAAATATCATTCAATAAAACCATTATGAGGTGAGGTTTAAAATTTCTTTATTGGCAGTGTTTTTCTCCATTTCAGCCACATTTTGATGTAAATTTCACCAAGGCTGTTGAACGCCTGAAGTCCTCTACAGTGCTTGAAGAATGAGTTCACCTTGAAGAAGGTCTTGCAGAGGCACAATGCAAATCCAGGCCCTTCAAGACAAGAGATGAGAGGATATGTTTATCTTGCACAGGGCAGAATGTGCATACAGATGTGTTTAGTAATTCTCAGTAGGTTTCCATGAAATTTATTACTCAATACTCCCAAATGTAGCAGGAGCAGGGAATAGCTTGTAGGGATGTCAAAGGAAGTGATACTTCAGTAACAAATCGATAGCAAAATTCTGAAAACATGTCAGTAGGTTACTAATTATTTATTTTTTTAGGTACGGTGGATCCAACACGTGAAAGAGGGAAGCTGCAGTGACAGTACCATCTTGCCTCGTCGAAAAGAAAGGGAGTAATACTCAATTCGCAAAAACCAGTATGCAAACGGCGCCATAGAACTTTTCAGACTAAAGGAGCAAACACTTGAAGCACCTCAGACAGACATCCAGATTGTGTGAGTTTCAATTCACGTGACTTTAACAACCCTTGTTATATCCTGATCTTGAAATAAACATAACCATTATTTTTGTATGAGACATATGACGTTTGAAATGGTTAAAATAAAGGCTACCGTGTGTAGGCTACGTAACGTAACGCATCCATAACTGCCATCCTTACCGTTCAGTCTGCCATCTGTCATTAAAACATAACATTAGCATTGTGTCATCTGTCATCAAAACATAACGTTAACATTTTTAAATGACTGTCCAGACTAATGGTCTATCATCACGTCAGTACATAGAAACTACTGCTTGCACTCTGAGTAGAGTGTGTGTAGAGTGTGTGTGTGTGTGTGTGTACCCTCTTGTTTCTTACAGATGTTGAGCTATACCCGATAAAATTAAATCTCATAATTTTCCTTTCACCCATATCCTTTTTATTTATTAGCTTAGTTGAAGGCTACATGTCGCTATTGTTGTTTTTATGTACTTTTAAATGTTTTAATTAAAGTGGTGTATGTTGAAGTGCATCCAATTTACAGTTTTGTTTTTTACTGTGGTACCAGATTGGGTATCAAGAATCTTGGAATTTCACTGGTATTGGTAACGACTACTAAATTTCTGGTTTTGTGACATCCCTACTTGCAACAATGCCACCTGGGCAAATTTTGTCCCCTATGAAATTAAAGTGGTTAAATTAAAGAAAATTTAACCACTTTAATACTCAATAAAATTCAAAAAGAAAAGGATCCTAATGCTACACACCACACATGAACACTGCACACCATCCAAATGGCACCCTAAGTGCTTTACAGTAAGGTATTGACTAAAAGCTCGTGCAGACTACACGACTGTCAGCATCGGCCGATGGCCGTGCCGTTCACACTAAACAACTTGACGGGAGTCTTGAAGTCGTTGTGGCGTTCACACTATGTGACTGATCAGTGACAGGGGGTCACACACTACACGAGCTGACAGCGGCTCTGTCACCTGATGCCGGTCTCTGATGCCGGTCTCCAAACCACGTTTTGTCAAGAAAACACACGGGAAATGTGAAACAGGAAATGCGCACACATGAAACTGCTGTTGTTTGTTATTATAAAGATAGCAATTATAAAGACAAAGAATATGGGTGAAAGGATGGATTAGCACATGCAGGTAGCAGGGATTGTCTGAGCTACAGAGAGAGCTGGAGGTGAGAAGTGTTTTGCAGTGAAAAAGTAGCTGCCTGCTCTCATTGGCTGGATGTGGATGTCGAGTTGGCTGACTCTGTCAGATATTTGGCATGCTGGATATCTGGCAGACGTCGGCGATGTATCAGAAATGTGTCGGGGAGCTGTTTCGATGCGTCGTTGAGTAGTTCACACATAATGACTGGTGACTGCCGATCAACCATTGATTTACTCCCGATCACAGCGGTCACCGAGCTCGCCAAGCAGCACATCGTGTAGTGTGAAATAGGCTTAACAGTGGACCTAATTGATGCAGAGGACACTTAAACACACACAAACATCCATTGACACCCAGTTGGACGAAGGAGAAAATCTTTGAAAGAAGAAAAAAAATACAAACACAAGAATACTTCATTTCACTCTCGGCTATAGTGTGCACAAACAGAGCTGCGGAGCCGAACAAACTGCAGTGCAACAGACGATAAATACTTAAACCACTCGCAACTGTACTGTAGAACAGAAATGCAGCCGGAAAACATTACCGTAGAAACAGGAGTGGAGGTGGGGGCCAGAAATGTAGAACAGGGCACCTACCATGATGCACACAGCCTGGCTTACAAGAGTCTGCAAAGTGCAACACTAAAATTACACCAACAGCTGCACCTCCAGGCACCAGTCCGACAAGCTCCTGAAGTTTGCGGACAACACCACCCTCAATGGGCTCATCTCAGGTGGGGATGAGTCCGCCTGCAGGCGGGAGATCGACCATCTGGTGTCCTGGTGCAGTCAGAACAGTCTGGAGCTCAACGCTCTGAAGACCATGGAGATGGTCGTGGACTTCAGAAAAAGCACAGCCCCACCCTCCCCCATCATCCTGTGACTCAGGATGGGAGCTGAACATCACCTCCCTCACCAAGAAGGCCCAGCAGAGGATGTACTTCCTGCTGCAGCTGAAGAAGTTCAGCCTGCCAAAGACAATGATGGTGCACTTCTACACCACCATCACTGAGTCCATCTCACCTCCTCCATCACCATCTGGTACGCTGCTGCCACTGCCAGGGACAAGGGCCGGCTGCAGTGTATCATTCGCTCTGCAGAGAAGGTGACTGGCTGCAATCTTCCTTCTCTTCAGGACCTGCACGCCTCCAGGACTCTGAGGAGAGCAGGAAAGATTGCAGCTGACTCCTCCCACCCTGGACACAAACTGTTTCAGACTCTCCCCTCTGGCAGGAGGCTGCGGTCCATCAGGACCAAAACCTCTCGCCACAAAAGCAGCTTCTTCCCGTCTGCAGCTCATTAACAAGGCCCGGGTCCCTCACTGACACTCCCCCCTTTCAAATAATACAATTGTCTATGCACTTGTAAATATTATTTAATTTCATATCATGCACAAACCTGGCACATTGCACATATTTGCTGTTAATTGTAAATCTTTGTTGTTGTATATTTTTATATTGTCAATTTATATATTTTTGTTCTTTCTCTATTTCTACATTTATTTATGTCAACTGTATGTTTGTCTGTGTGTAGCACCTTATCACCAAAGCAAGTTCCTCATATGTGTAATACACTACTTGGCAATAAAGCTCCTTCTAATTCTGATTCTGCACTATGAATGTGCAGCACAAAAACATTCTAAGTCATAACTCACAATCTAAGTCATAACTCACAATCACTGGGACACTCATTCACGGAAAGACACTGCGTTTGAACCAGATGGAAAATGTGTTTGCATACGCTCAACAAAAACATAAGGATATGAAAAAAAAAGTCTCAAATGGCAGGATGTAGACAGTGACTTTGAGAGAGCTTGGCCTCGTAACACACTATACAAAGTCAGCTTTTAACATTCTCAAGCGTTAGCGGCACACATCCAATGCAGCGCACTGATCAATACAGTTCTCTCTTGGGGACCTAGATACAGTACCAACACAGGAACCCAGGACAGGGAATCCTGACAGAGTTGAAGGTCAGATGGTTCTTTGTGGGTTATCTTAAAACACCATCAGATTTTGTCAAATTCATACTGCTGAAGGTTGAATCTTAACAAGCCTTTGTTAACAGCAGACAGACAGCCTGATTTATCACAAGAATAACACATGCATTAAGCTAGGCCTACAGGGATGTTTTTCTCTTGAAAGGAAGAGATGAAGCCCCTATGAGATCATATTTGATGCATGTTTCAGACCAAGCATATGAAGTACCTTCCCCTATACTGTTCACGGTGAGCATCTGTATGTATGACTGAATTCACTGCCTTAGATGCAGAAGGGTGCAGAGCTGCCATTCCCATAAAAAAGTATCGCTGTCAGTAAGATGAAACAGCAAAGCCATCATTATACCAAGGAATGGACCAAATCTCCATAGTGATGAGCTATTTGATCACTATCTGTATGATATATACAGTAATAGTTGTTATCAAAGCAGAGATTTGTCAGTTTATGGAATCAATAACTAATTTATTCACATTCAGAACAATGACAATCACAAGAAAAGTACAAAAGTGGTTTGATTGTCAAAAAAATGTGCCAGCCAGAAAAACATTCAAAATCTCAAATTCATATTTTCAATTTTAATTATTTATGTTTAGAATGTTTTATGGACACAAAATTTTTGGTTTTTTATGTGTTCAGGGGAGCAGAACATCCATGGCTTTGTAAACAACACATATCAGTCAGTCCCACACCTGCTCCCCTGAACACGTACAAAGCTATAATTTAGTGTCCAGAAAACATTATGAATATAAATAATGTGACTCTCTCTCTCTCTCTGTTATTTCATCTCTGTGGATGTGAAACATTTGCGAGAGTCCGATAAGCAACACAAAGCGGCAGGGGTAGGTCATCTATATGTCACAGCAGCAGAGGTTGTTCTCCCCGATCTCCAGCTTCCCTCCTAGCAGCTTATTTTATGCTAATTCTATGCTGATTTCATTTACATGCGCTGTCACACCGTTTCATACATGTCCATGTGCAGAGACGAAGCTGAAAAGAAAACTTATGGATTCAACAGCTTATTTTCACTGTGAACTACAGTACATGCAAGGATAAATGACTATTTTCTTGGGACACCTGGAGATAATTTAATTTCAGTCTGGTGTAGAGTGAAAATTAAGTTTAACTTTATCATAATAATTAAAATGGACACTATTGTTTGACTGGAGGTGGTAATCAAAAGGCAGGGTAAACTACCAGGCATGATATGCAGCTTAGTGCTGCCTTATCGCACAGCCACAGCCACTTATCGGGGCGGCTGTGGCTCAGGAGGTAGAGCGGGTTGGCTGTTAATCGGAAGGTTGGTTCAATCCTGGCTCCCCCAGGCTGCATGTCGAAGTGTCCTTGGGCAAGATACTGAACCCTGAATTGCCCCTGTTCTGAACTGGCTGTTCTGCCAGTGTATGAATCTGTGTGAATGTTAGTTTCTGTTTGAGCCCTTAGGCTCAGTGTGTGAATGATGAATGCAGATGTAGTGTAAAAAACGCTTTGAGTGGTCGAAAAGACTAGAAATGCGCTGTACAAGTACGGAACATTTACGCTTCAGAATAAATTAACATTTAAATTAATTTTAAAACATTATGTCAGTTTATGTGTTTCCGGTAATGGTGGTCCAGATTCAAGGACCAATATCACTAGCCTAGCGTAGCCCCCTTAGTCTCGTCTATTTTTTCTGTGAAGCGCGCAGTTGAAAGTGCGCAGTTGTCTGTGAAATATCACAGACACAGACATCAAAGCTATAAAAAAGTACCTCCAGGATCCGTTTCAGATTAAAAGGCCTCTAGTGTTTCTGCGGACAGAATCCCTTCATTTGTTAACAAGGTTTTTATTGTATTTATCAAAGGCAAACTCAATGTAGCAAGATAGGGCTGGCAGCAGCAGTGCCGCAGCAGCAGCGCCGTCTGTGGACACCACACATGCAAGCGAGGTAGCCCTAACACACAGGTAGAGGTGGGCAATGTGTGAGGGGGACAGAGTTTAGCGCACGGTCAATTTATCACCCCATTATAACTAAATGAGCGGAGGTGTAGCTTTCATGAGGATGTTTGCCTTGTTTTATTTAATCTTAACATGTGAGTGTAACTTGGCTGTCTATTAGGTTACGTGGACTTCACCTAACACAACCCCACAGTCTGCAGTTAGCCCGTACACAGACATACTAAATTACTAACACTGGTAAGCCATATGAAAAACTGGAGGGCAAAAAGGTTCTGTGTAAACTTCTGTGTGGAAATGTGGAAAAGTTTGAAATGTGAAATTGGGTCAAGTAAAAAAAAAAAATTTATATATAAATATCAGCAGCAACAACTCTGAGTTCACACTCCAGGGAATTTTTGCAGAGGAAAAAGTCTTTGCAGTCACTCTGATATGATATTCTCAATTTTGAGTTGTATTTGCTGCCCTCTGGGTCTCCGTCTCTAACATTCAGTTACAGCATAATAATGTCCATTCACTGGGGGAGAGTTAGCTGTACTCTACTATATAATAACATTTATTTAAAAAGATAATGACGCTGGAGGTGTCGTTTGTGTGCAGAGAAGCAGGCCTTGTCTTCTTTTATAGGTTTATTATAGCAACTCCTGCGTACACAACCCCTTTTACTAAAAAACCAAGCAGTGAACCATCTAGCTTTCAGACAGAAACCAGCAAACTACTGTTCAAATGAAAAAAGATGCTTGCTGCAGACTGCTCCCTGATGTTTTTGACAACTGAGAAGGCATGGGATCTATTAACCTTGTAGTAATGAGCACAAAGGAGCACATAAACTCTGTAGTGCTCTTTGAGGAAGTGGAAAACTCTCTTGGTGCTATATTTTGGCGGGGCCCAGATTGCAATCAAGTGCACCCTGCCCAGTGTGTCAGGGGCGTGGCATATTGTTAATTCTGTGTCAAAGCATGACTGAGGACATTTATACATACATACATACATACATACATACAAAATACATTGCAGACTGTTTAACTTGGACTATAAGAACTAATGTTAATTGATTCATTGCGACTGTGACCGACCCGCAAGTAGTAAATTGGGAACAGGTACAAGGCCTGAAGTATGAAGGAAAAGTACTAATGGCAAAAATATTGGATTTCAGTTTGGATTTAAAGAACAGAGTCAGACTGTCTGATGTCAGCAGGAAGATTATTCCAGAGAAAAGGGCTCGATAGTAAAAATCCATGCAGCAAGCTGACTTCTTTTTAACTCTGGGGACTGACAATAGAGCATGGGATGAGACATAAGGTTTAATGAAATGGTTAGCCAACTGAGAAGTCTGATCTGACATGCACTGGGAGCCAATGAAGTGAACTTAGCAGCCCTCCCCCTTCCATGGCCACAGGTTGCATAACAAAGGCTGCATACAACCAGTCCAAAATGTTTTTAGCTTCATCATGGGATGTTCAGAATGAATGTTCTCGCTGGGCCATTCGGCACTGCGGACCTCTGATGTATACAAAGATTCTGCTTCAGTCACTTTTCACAGAAAAGAAACTGCCAATGTGGTTTTGTTAGATATCTGTTGACCCAGAAAAAGAAAGATGAAAGAGGAGACTATGCTCTATTGGTTGCTGCTGATTCAATACTTTAAGAAATATTCTGGGTAAAAATACATAAAAGAGAATTTAAAAAAAGGATTCAGGCACAAAACACTGGATAAGTGTGTGAAAGAGCTGGTGTTTGTTTCTTAAACTATACACACACAGGTAGAGCCTTTTAACTCACAATGACTAATGGTTCCTCAAACAGAGAGAACACCTTCTATTGCAGCGAGGTGTAATGAGACCAGTTACCACTGCTGCTGTTGTTCCTGCCCCCACCACCACCACCACACCTGTCATTATCCAGGACATGATGTTCCAGATCCAAAGTACAATTTCAGGGGACCTGTAGCCAAACTACAGAAGGAAGGAGGTTTGAATACACACTTGTGTGAGCGGTCTGCGTGTGCACCGTCTAAAGTCACAAATCCACTGAATGAAAAGGAGGGATTAAGAGGAAGGATAAGAAATGAGTGGGCTGGTGTTAGCAGGCTGAGGTGAGTTTTCAGGTCTGTGCTTTTTGACATGCATGTAAAAAGGTGTCTGTAATAACAATAACAAGAAGAAGAAGAAGAAGAAGAAGAAGAAGAAGTAGTTGAATAAAAATATGAGAACAAGTTGAGACATTAACAGAAATGTTCTGGATTTATTAGGACTAATTTTCAGTTTGCATATACCTCTCTGTGGAGAGACACTGACAAAAGTAGACAATAGCCACATGTGCAGTGGAGTTGTGACTTAAGGCTAAAATTCTGAAATAATACAAACCCAATGTGTATCCACACTTGCCAAACCTGCCAAAGTAGATCACTGGTTGTAAGATGTTAGACATAATTGCAAGAACGATAAATAAGAACAAATTGCACTCAAAAGCAAAAAACTTCCATTCTGCTTTCCATCCATCCATCCATCCATCGTCAACCGCTTATCCTGCGTACAGGGTCGCAGGCCATTCTGCTTTATATCTCAATTTAATGGGATTAGCCTACAGAGGCAACACATTTACTCCATGGGCATACACAGTGTACAGATTCTGTGTCTGATCAGACTTCATCACACCCTCCACAGGAGTGCAGAACTAAATTGTCCACCTAGCTCAGCTGTAAAGATCAAAAGACTTTACAGCATGGTGCAGTGTTTCTAGGTCAGCCTGTATTACAGCTTATAGTACATCCTTGTTTACTTATGCAACAGAAGAAACAGTCCCAGACTCTCATATTAATGACTATTATGACATTGTTTGTTTTGTACTCTAAGTTCGTGCTTGCAATGTAAACTTTCAAATTCCCAAGGATAGACCCATGACCTTTTGTCCTGAGATCACATCGCTGGCACTGTTGCTGTCACACAACAGTGTGACAGGGCTAAATGTTCTCCTTGTCACACTTAATGAAACATGACATGACTGTGTGACTGACAGGCCGGGCTGCAGCTCGAACAAACACACCCTGCTAAATAAACACATGCTGTACTCATAATATATGACTTTCTTATCCACCGACTGCATGTTATTATTGGCATTCCACCAACTATAATACTACTCCTATGGCATATCAAAGACTGTTGTAACTTAAAGAGGACATTATGTTTTTCCTTATCGTCTATCATATATATTTTGTCACAATGTCAGATGTTCATACTAAATGTGGCCAAAGTTTGAAATAATGAGGTAAACCTATGTAACGGTAATCAATGTGAAAAGGGCTCCGGCTTCAGACAGCTCTGAATATTAGGTTTCCAACGTGTTTATTCTAATTAGCTAGGCAGGGATGACCATATACAGTCGTCTCTCCAGGCACAACACATCCACAAGTAAAAGTACATGGATGTGTCCATCCACCCTCTCAGTCTGTCACAGTATTCGACAGCTCTGCTCATAAGACTTTCTCCCAGAGCTAGCACAGCTAGCAAAGTGTGGAGATAGGTCTGACTATGCGTGACTACTCTGCTCAGGAATACTCTTACAGTTTTTGGATGTTTGTTCAGTAAATCTCACGGAAAGTGGCTAATCAATTATAATATAAATAAGATTTTTTATGAGCTGTGAATCATGCAAAGCTACTCTAGTGGAATCCCAGAATAAAGATATAAAGCTAAAAATGAGCATAATAAATCCACATTAAGCAGTGTGCAAAAATCGTACTGGATCAGCAAAGTGCCAGGTTTCCCTCCTCTGTAACCAAATAAAAGACTGTGTGCTTTGAGAACAGCTTGTTCCTCCCTTTAACACAGCCAGTCATCATCACAGACTAACACCTCTGAGCCAGAGAGAGTGACCAGCAGCCCAACACAGGATAAAGCCTGCTGTTGAAAAAACTCTCTAAACACACATGTATAAATAAAATTTATTCATGAAACTATCAGGACATGATAATCTCTCACCGAGACTACATTAATATAGTAAGAGAGAATAGGGTTCGGTTTGTTTCCGGTGTATGAACTTAAATAGTTAGATTGTATGCAAAACAACTGAACTGGCATTGGTCATTAAGAGACATCAGTGCTTCCCCTACGATAGCTTTCTGAAAGCAAATTTGAGAATACAATTACAGTTATTTATGAGCGCTCATTTCATTTCAGAGGGTTAGAGATTCTTTACTGCGTCGTGCTGTCGTTTACAGTCGCAAGTTCAGCTCACTGATATTACGGCCTGCAAGTTTAATGTTTTGGTTCAGTCTCACATCAGCCTTGTTTTCAGCCACAGCAGGCAGCTGTTTCCAGAAAAAGAACCTCTCTAAATACAAACTGTACTACTATAGTCTATGGCTGCCAAGCACCAAATGGCAGTGTAGTGTTCACAGATTGTTCTGGCCTAAAGAAATCAATTATAGCTGCTTTAAAAACACATTACATTCATGCTTCTCTCATTCTCAGTCTACATTTTATTTGTAATAACCTGTAAACTACACCAATAAGAATGAGCAGTTTGTGCAAAATTAAATATACTATATATACGCTCCCATGCTGGCACTGTCTTCCTCCTGCGTTTAATGAATTTGAATTGCTTAGGGGCCTTGAGCTTTAGCTTCAGACCATTTTGTCTCTACAGAGCGAAAGAGGCCAGGAAATCCCCTCTTTGTGATTAGAGCATACATTTATTCTCTGCTGCATTGCTGCAAAAGAAGAATGATTTTTTCCTCAGCAGAAAATACGATTTACACACATCTAACATAACAAACACAGATACTCACACATGGGTATGTCATCAGTTTAAACAAACAATCCTGGCACAAATATGGTCCAATCTAAAGTGACCAGGCCAAGAGAGAAAAAACGTTGGTTGGCCTGCAGTTGAATATTATATATAATGTACATGAGGTACAAGAAAAACCTTTGAGATAGCGACAATAAAATGTGTTCATTATTCTAAATAACATACTCTGTGTTAAGCCAATCAAATATGCTGACACGCAATGTGCTTTAAATTTGCCTAATTAGCCTATTATTCCCTTGTTACTGGCCATTACCGCTGTCTAGTGTGAACAGTTGGACTAACGTTTGACAGCACTAATAAGGTGCACATCTCTACTCATAAACCTGTAACGGATGCTGTGGTATCATAGCAACAAGTGACAAAGTCTGGGCCCACAGAGCATGTGAGAGATCCGAGTATGAAAATGATTACTGTAATTTTACATATGATTTTTCTACTTTGTCTGAGTGAAAACCATGATGCCTCCCACACAATGGACATCTGAATCTTAGCAGCACAGTGAAGACAATGGAAGTGAACACACTCTTTTTCAGACATTACATGATTTTAACGCAATAGAAGAGTCAGTAACACATGCACTACGTACTATGTGTTTGTTTTGTTAAAATAGGTTGTTATCCAAGGGTGTAGGTTTGTCCTTAGGCTATGGACGGTCCCTACCAAAATTTTGGGAGTACAGAACTCTCTGTACCAATATTTGAGCAAACTCATTTGCATCACCTGTGGGAGTGAAGTCATATTAGATCATTAAGATGTGGCCTCAAGGCGCTACGTCAAATTATACATGTGACTATTGCTTGGCTGTTGTTTCAGAACAATGGACAGCTCTGAGAGAGAGAGGGTGTTGTTCAATCAGACACCAAAGCTGTTATTGTGTGCTGTCCATACATTTGGACAAATTATATTTTGATGCTTTGGCAACCTTGCACCTTTCGTGCCTATAAAGCCCTCTAAATTGAATTGAGATAGAGAGAGAGCTGCAAACCTCCCCCTGCTGATTTTAACAGAGAATCGCTCATAAAGTCAAAAGATGTTAAGCGCTCTGCTAGTGCTACATTCTTATGTGAGTGTTCTGATTATTACATGTATTCTTTGATTTTTAAACAGTGGCCTTAGGTTTACTATCTCTCACCACACAATCACTTCATCCCAGCTCTCCCCAGTGGGCTGCCAGTGCTTTTCTGCCAGAGAAAAAGAACGCTATATGGACCCATAACCTTATGTTGTTGTTGTTATTCAGCCTTCCTGAGGCTATTGCAGCAAACCTACACCTTTATTGTAATCAACCCATGCTAATGAAAACCGTTCTGTTAAACATGTTCAAAACTGTGCAATTCTTCAACAGAACACCTGACGTGTGTGCAGAAACAATAAGACATAATTTGTAATAATGAATTAGATTTTATTTTCTATCTCTTGCAAAGTGTAGTAATATAAGTATTTATAATCGTGCTTTAAAGTGACTACGTTGGTATCGATTATATATTTAAAAAAAAAAAAAAAACAGTCTGGGATGACTACCAAAATGACTGCAAGAGCATTTATGTCTTTCAAACAAAATGACTGGACTCAACACAAACACGATTGATTGTGCATAAGTGTTTAAACTGAAATACTTCTAATAAGATGTGTATCTCCAAACCTCTTTTTACAATGAACTGTCTTTTCCTCAGTTGATTTTTGTTTTGTTTTTTTACATAAACTCTCTGACTCTGCTTGATTTGCATGAGTGTCTGCAATTGGCTTCTGTAAGTTCAGAGACAGAGAGAGGGAGATACTCCGGATAGGCTGGGAGCAGGAGGGGGAAGGGCAGGTTACCGTGTGTGAACATAAATACAGAGTGCAGCCTGACACTGAACATGCATCTGCTGTCATCGTCCTCTTCAACACATCCAGCTCCACCACTGACATCAAAACTGGTTTTAGTCAAGGATCCGCAGGCAAAGGAGAAGAGAATTACAGAAAAGCAGCAGAAACAGAAGACAGATTATTTGAGCAGAAAGTCATCATGTCTCTTCAAGTGAAGAAGACAGACGTGCGTCTCGTGTTTTTGGGAGCAGCTGGAGTGGGGAAGACAGCCCTCATCCAGCGCTTCCTCAAAAACACCTTTGAGCCCAAGCACCGGCGCACAGTGGAGGAGCTCCACAGGAAGGAGTACGAGGTGGGGGGTGTCAAAGTCACCATCAACATCATGGACACCAGTGGCAGCTACTCCTTCCCTGCCATGCGTAAGCTGTCCATTCAGAACAGCGATGCCTTTGCCCTGGTCTACGCCGTGGATGACCCGGAATCCCTGGAGGCGGTCAAGAGTCTGCGAGAGGAGATCCTGGAGGTCAAAGAGGACAAGTACACGCCAATTGTGGTGATAGGCAACAAGATAGACCGTCTAAGTGAGCGTCGGGTGTCCAGCGAGGACGTGCTGTCCACTGTGGAGATGGACTGGAACCAAAGCTACCTGGAGTCCTCCGCCAAAGAAAACATCAACGTGCTTGAAGCTTTCAGGGAGCTGCTCAAGCAGGCCAACCTGCCCAGTTGGCTCAGTCCTGTGCTGTACCGGAGACGAGAGACCTTCCCCAAGGAGATCAAAAAAAGACCCCCTTTGAACAAGACCAACAGCTGCCTCATCTCATAATGATGTGGAGCTGCTCAGAAGGCAACGCCACCAAAAAAACAAAACATGAAGACATGCCCACAAGAGACAGGGAGAAAGAGACTGAAAGGACTTTGGTGATGCGGAGACACAAACCAAGAGACAGTGTTAAATGTGTCAAGACTCTAATGAAAGACTAAGAGTTGTATTTCCTCATCGGGCTTGAAAACATCAAACCCCACAACAACACTGGAAGCAAAAAGACGCTGAAATGAAGAAGGACACCACCTTCAACACGTGAAAGAATGTTGTTGAACAAGTGTTTGTGGAACAGACGGGGGGAAAACGACTTTCTGGGAATGTCAAAAAAAAAAAGATGTAATAAGTTGTGACAGCGTAGAAGCAGCTTTATGTATCTTTATCCACTACAAGCTCAGTTTTCAGTCAAATGTATATGTGATATTTCTTTTTAGGTTATTTGCGTTGATGGTCTTGAAAAAGTGCAATAAGTTTGTGATGATTATTTATGCAAAAAGACTGTTTACATAATATGAATAAAGTGAACAATAGAAGCAGAACTTAAATTGGAAACTGTAGGTGTTTCTTTCTCTTTCTGTCTTTGGCTAATACATTCTCTTTTTTTATGCGAGTAAGCTTTAGTTTATAACCAACTTTATTTTGTAATTCAATTCAAATGGTATTTTCTTTTTACCATAACAGACCAAGGTGATGTCTGGTGATCTTATTCAGTGCTTTTTTCAAGGTAAATAAAGCCATTTTCCTATACTTATACTCCTATAGTCCCACTGCTTTTCTCATTCACTCTCCACACATTCATTATCAATCTCTTCAGGTTATTTTGTCATTTTTACTGATCTGACTGATACATGAAAGAAGAGACAAGAATGAAGTGTTGTCTCATGGAGCAGTTATGATATTCGTCAGATTTACATACATAATGTATTCATCTAAGTTAAAAAGAGAAGCTTCCGCTAAAGAAATAATGACAATATTACATGTGGAACTAACGTTGTAAACTTCTAGTAGGTATTTAGAAAACTTTAGAAAGAGTTTTTAAATTTTTAGTTCTTCTGTCACAGCAATTGGAGACATCTGTTATTTGAATGTAATATTAAATGACTGTATTTTCCACTCCAAAACTGTATTGTGTTGACTAATTGTCAAAATCTGTTCTTGAGAACAGTGCTGGTCTAACCAGAAATGTAAGTTTTCAAAAGACTGAAAAAGAAGAACTTGGATGACCTGTCTGCATTTTAAGTGATTGGTGTTGATTCTACTAAATGTACCAAACACTCCCTGGAAAGCTGCATCTTTATCCTAGTGAAATAAAGATATGGACTTAACGCTTTGCTGTGTCGCGCCCACACAAAATAAATGCCGTGATCTCTCTGTTCTGTGTTGCACTGCCCTCTGGTGGTCAATGTTTGCTGAATCCTCTCTGTCGGTCAATATGAGAAAGCAGGTCTTTTCAAACGAGGGTTTCAACAGTGACATTATAATGGAACATAACAACCTGTAAATGCCTTATCAACTTCTGTCTCCACTGCCTGCGACAATACACAAAGAAAAGAAAAAAAACACAGGCTATGTGGCCCTAAAAGTTAATTTATAGTGAAATTAGCAACTGAAAATGTTGGACGTATGCTGTGTAATGTACCTCATTTGCAGTGTGTTTCAGCAGTTTTTCAAGTCTTGTGACTTATGTCTGTTCAGTGCAGACACAACCACAACACAGTTTAATGAGGGAAGAGAGTCTGCAGGTTTTTATTCCAACCAAGCAGGCGAGGCAAGATTTAAGTCGGAATTACAAACAGTTAAAAACCACGTTAACCAATGCTGACGACATTTTCTGATCAACAGGCTACATCCTAGTGCAACCTCAGCAATACACTGCAAAATGTTGGCCTTCTGGATCCTATGTGAAACCGCAGTGTGGGAAGTTGTAGTAGGGCTGCAGATTGAAGCACTTACAATCGCACAATTAAAGTATTCAGGCCTCTGGGTTCATTTTGATTCCCTAATAGCCCTTCATATGTATTGTTAACAAGAAATCCTGACTGTTAAGGCCCAGAGAGAAAAAGGTATGCTTCCCCTTTCCAAACATGTTCAGAGACGGTGCATTGTTTCCCCAGAATCAGACGAGGAAGTGACCTATGATTATCAGATCTCTGGTTCCTCTTTGTGTACTGTTTAAACTCACAGCGGTCATCAGAGCCGGTCCACAGCGACATGCAATCTCGTCTTTGTGGCACACGGATAACGAAGAGAGACATCAGACCATCTTTTTTTTTTTTTTTTGGAAAGCTCAGGTGCTTTCCGTTCAGGCTGTAGTGAGGACGGGTATCACTTGCAGACAGGCTTTCAAATAACTATTTGATACCACGCGTACAAATGTAGTCAACAGATTTGTTTCACAGACTTATTGAAACCAAATGACAGCTTACAATTCTGTGTTTGTCTCTGCTCCTAGACTTGGTCAAAGCTCCTCAGTGTTCTACAGATACCTGAGAAGTTTTGAACAAGTATAGGATCTCTGACTGTCACTACATCAAGTGCTTCATGTACGGACTGGCTTAAGACAGGCAAACAACTAAAAAACAGCTGAATGATTCTGTTTTACACTGCATTTTAAACCAGATTTACTGTAGTGCTGCACATCAGAGTTAAAGGTAAGCCTTTTCATACACCAATTCAGTATTTTACTGTTTCTTTTGCCTTTGACTGTCATTGATAATTGCCAGCTTATCACTTTATCAAGTATCTGCAGATACCAGTGTGCATAGAGAGCTTGACACAACAAGCAGAGCAACTTGATTCACAGCAGCCAACAGGAAGAGGAAAAGATCCACAAATGCACTGAAATGAAACATTTCGACCGTGAATTGTTCTGAAATCTTAAATATTCTATATCTATATTTTATATTAGGCTGTATTCTTATTATGTGGGTGTCAAAAATAAAGACATATGATCATATAATACAGTACAGCATGTCCACTCAGTGCATTTAACATTTAAAATGTCTGTTTTCAAGTTCATGCAAAATATATACAATTTAATTTAGACTGGTTTAGGAGAGAATAATTTAAGACAGAAAAAGGTCCCTAATTCATATTAAAACTTCATAAAATCTGACTTTACTGCAGTCTTGTTCCCATAAGTCCATAACCAAAGCTCAATATGATTCCTCATTTTGTAGAGACAAGGCACAAGAGGATGAAACTGCTTTATTTTCACACACATTGACAAATGCCATAGAGCTTGACAGCAGGGTTTAAGTTTCTAAATGACACGCCCTCAACGTCACAGACAAATCAGTGAATACAGAGAAGACATCATGAAATACGCTTACAGACAGATACAGTTTTAGCCAGCACAGCAACAGCATTTGGTACAACACTAGCGTGTGCATCTAGCTGTCAAATGCCCATCCATCAGGACAAACACAACTAAATGGTAAAACGGAAAGAAGTACAAACCTGCTGCATGGAAGACATTCTCGACAAACTTTTCTCAACATGTGAAACAGGAACAAAGCATCAAAAACACGAGAACAAATAATTGTGCATTGGCTTATTATTAAGTATATTTCCCTGAGCAAAAGGCTCAATCAGCATAGAAATACACTACTTTCCCTCAAGCAACACTTTTGCTCAAAGCACCAAAGGATGCACATGTTCCAATGACAACACAGCAATTCATAGACCAACATCACAAACTGGTGTTTTTGCCAATTTACTATGAAATGCGTACATTTCACATTAATGCTGGCCATTTCTTTCCAGTGCACCTGTCCTACCTTCCAGGCCGCCACCCGTACAAAAAAACAACTGAAGTAGCCTGCCATATTGGATTATGTCAAAGTTGTCATTGTAAAATAATGCATCTAAAGCATGGATCAATTCAAAGTCCACTTATCTGGTACATTCAAGCGCTGGTACACTACTCAAGTTTCAAGACTTCAATGTTAGTTGATCTAAAGAATTGCATACATGCATCCATACTGTCCAAAATCCTAACTCAGAGGGGCAACTTGAGCAAAATGTGAATAACTCGACAACTACAACACATAAGCTCGGTCACATCCCCAGATAATACTGTAGCTGACAAAATGGAAAACCCAGCAGGAGGTTTCGCTGTGATTATAAATGTAACAAAAGGTAGGTTCCTGCAAACACAGCAAACTGAAATGAACAAAAACCACTGACTGCTTAGAAAAACAAATACATGAAGAAAAGCTATGCTCCGCCTTGAAAAACAGTCACCAGCAGTGTTTAGTATTCATGGTTTGTAGTTAATTAGCTAAAACTATGATGGTCTGTCATTCATACACTAGATGTAACTGTCAATAACAGTCACCATCAGCCTAGGTATATGTCTAGGTATGTTCTGTCTACTGCTAGAGAATTATAGTATCTTAAAAGGGTCAGTTCAGCCAAATAACAAGTTAAAAAAATCATAATAAAGCTTAGGCGTCTGCTACAGGTGCAATAGAGTGGAAGTGAGTGGAATTTTATTTGTGGCATTCAAATCTTTTATATACTCAGGATAATCCACAGACTTCACTGTGAACATTTCAAGTTTTATTTGTCAATATTCTGAACCCCACATTTCAGTTTTTCAATCCATTCATTTAGCAACCTAAATGCCTCCATCCTCTTCTCGTCTAGACAATACTAAAGATAAGTAGGAAAATACATAATGTTGTTTAACTGACCCCCTGATATATGCATTAGAAAAATCCCTTAATTTCTGGTGTTGCAGATGTTGAGAAACTTCTTGTGTGACACCCAGAAGAAGAATAGGACATTTTACCAAACACTACCACAAATGGTGCAAAAAAAAGCTGCTTGTTTGGGCACCATATAAAGAGTTTGTCCAGTCTTGTCAATGCGGTTAGAAACAACACAACCCATTAACAGAAGAAATACATTTTTACAACTGTTGATAACACGTTAAATAACTTAAGAGTTATTCTTAAGAGTTTCTTTAAATTAATTAGGATGTAATCCTGACATACACAAGATATGGAACATGACATCTGCATGTTTTTACAGCACTGGGAAGAAGTGCACCTGCCCTCAGTCACTGTCACACCCACCTCAGCTCTCACTATCTGACTGTCTAGTCGTCCACGGTGATGTTGCGGAACAAGTAGGCCATGGACTCTCCATTATGGATGCGGCGGATGGCTTCGGCCAATATCATGCTGACATCCACAGTCTTGATTTTGGGACACTGTAGCTTCTGTACTTCATGGGGAACTGTGTTAGTCACCACCACCTGAGGGTCGAATAACCACAAAGACTGTTACTAAATTTAATGAGACATTTTCTACTTAAAAGAAAAAGCAGTTTACCAGTGCAGTTTCTTCTCAGACAGTCACCGAAGATTTGGACGTAAGGGAACTCAAGACAGTGCTGCTTTATTAAAACTAGTGCGTAAACGTGCACACTTTTCTTTGGGCAACATGTATTTTCTGCCTCCTTCACCTGGTTGACCTGTGAACTCTCAGTGGCTACTGTTGCTCATGGCTTCCAAATTGTCTAGAAACCTCAGATGGCTTAAAACTGATGTTAGACCTTTTTAATCCACACTGAGTGAGCTCCAACACACCAGATTTGGCAGAGAAGAGCTAAATTAAGCCACCCAATGCCTGCCCCGGTACGTATCAGAAACAAACTGGGGTTGCAAGAAATATGTTAATATGTTCAAAATAAAACAAATAGTATAAACTTACAAATGTTCTACAATAAAACTATATATAGACTAGACTGTTTCCATTGTTTTCTGAACCCTGAAAAGCAATGAGGAAATGAAAATTGAAACCAACAGTTTACAGAAATGCAACTCGCTGGATATAATGATCCTTTTTTTGTTCCAGTTACAACTTTGATGCCATAGAAATTCAGCTAAAAAACCTTCCATTAGGAGGAAGTACTCTCCTTTACATTTTGCTTATAAAGAATGTATGAGAACTAATGAATAAAACTTGTTTCATGCTGGCTTCAAATAAGTTCTTCAATTTGGCAGGTCTTCCCTTGTTACTTCTCCTTCAGCAGATTGATATTTGATAGGTTTGACATTCATTCCTACTCAACAATGCCTAGTTTTACTGACCAAACTGAAATACGAGAAGAGACCGGCATTCATGAAAACAACAAGTTTAGGTGTCCTCACCTCATCAATGGCAGATTCCTCTATGAGGCGTGGAGCATCAGCAGACAGTAGGCCGTGTGTGGCCATGATGTAGATTTTATAGGCTCCTCTTTCTTTCAGGATCTCTGCAGCTGCAACAAAGTCTCCTACATCATCTATAATGTCATCCTGGAAGAAGAAAATAAAAATACAATCTGTAACAATTACACCCCCTCTCCTTCTCTTAATAATAATTAATTTCTCTGTCACGGTGTAGCTAATGTGTTGGCTGCCCTTACAGTATAATTCAGGAGCTTAGGATAATGGCAGGATGGACATATGAACACAAATGTGAATTATGGGATAAAAAATAATGCCAAAACAACAAGTCAGTGAATTGAGTCAATAATGTCTGTTACACAGGAATATCCATCTAAAGTGTGCCTATGTTAGCCAACATTAGCCACCATGAGCTACTGGCTATACCAGGCTGTATAAGTAATTAGGCTGTAGCAGCAAATCCTCTCTGTTCACTGAACGAAGCATCGGTTTGTTTTATTGCTCATGAATTACACTTTTAACACATAAGACTGAAAAGGTTTCACTTTTAAGGAGTGAACATGTAACTCAGAAAGCATGAATACTTCAGTTCACATTTGCCAGTTATATTTTTAAAACCATGAGGCATTTACATGGGTAGTACAGTAAATTATTTAACACTTAAAATTGCAGACAACTTGAAATGCTTCGAAACCAGCCAGAGTATTAAGTAACTGACAACTTATTTTAGAATCAGTATTATTACCTTTTTAATAATAATAATAATAATAATAATTTCTTAATAAGATCTTATTCCTTTTTATTGCAATACCTTCTTATCTTGTGGTTTTACATATTTATGACCTTTTTATTTAAACACACTGATTAGACGCTTGTCATATGAAATGTGCTATATAAATAAACTTGACACGCTGTAAATGAGAGCCATGAAAGAGTAATTATCAATAGCAGCTATATAGGCTGCAGAAAGAGCATCCAGAGCATCATACCACAATAATGGCTATTCTCCCTCCCACGTCTCCGACTACAGTGATGGGAGGTTTCTCCTTGGCCATCATTACTGCAAAGGAAAGTGGAACTGGTTACATGACAGGGCACTTCGAGGTGGTTATGTGCACTGCATTTGACCTAATCAAAAACAAATCTCAGTAGATTGGGCAAAATGGGTTGAGAAAATGTTTTTTAGACAAATCTGCAACCAGAATTATGGGGTTGTTATTGGATGATGTGTAGAAATTGAGTAATAAAATGCAGTGTTAAATTTGACATGGTGATTAAAAGTCAGATTTTCCCCCCCATTGTACACCACCTACCCCTACCTATGAGATTAAACTGAAACACCAAACTTAGTACAGCACATGCCATGCAAAATCAAATTCCTAGGGTTTTCTGCCCAGGATACCCAATCAGAAGGCAACGCACAACTGCCTGGACACAACCTCAGGCCCAGGCTGTGGCAGGCATACAGCAGCAGTCTGCATATGAACCAATATGCACCACACAATCTTATTTCACACAGGACAACAGTGGCTGACAAGCACTGATGAGGGTTCCTTCATTCACACTTGCCAATGTTCTGGGGTCATTCCTCAGTCGAACATCACTGCTGCCAGCGACTACTTTTACATGCGCACAATAATCAGAATACATCTCGGAGGAGATGCAACAGCTGCATTTTTCAAACCTTTATCACACAGCAAATAATACATAATTTAATTATTCACATCTAAGCGATTTCATTTGTCACTGTGTGTACTTCTGAGGTAGGCTGTTGTCCATCACTGTTACAACAAAAGGTTACAGAGAAACATGAAAACATGTTAAAGGCAACATGAAAGTGTGCTACCTTGTGTCAGACATAATGTGTTAAATGTGTAGTGCGTGGTGTGAATGATGTGTTATTAAGCATTAAAATTAGACTGGGATTAGATTCCATGTAGCGTTTTTAAATGACTACCCATTAAATACATTGTCTGACATAATTATTTTAAGAAAAAACACAGCTGCATTTTAGGTATTGTTGTGCATGTAAATGTAGTCATTCAAAGGGTATAAAGAAACAATCAACTGGTGAACAATCGGCTAGCCAAGCCGATTGTGAGGGAAAAAATATAAAGAAGCAAAGAAAGATGGAGCATGCCTTGCAGAACACTTTGCTGAATACCGTAAGTCCCACAGCATCAGAAAACCTGGCAGAGTCGCATTCAGACTTTTATCACTATCAACCAGAAACAGCAAAAGCCATGTTGTTAGCAGGACACACACACTTCTCAAAAATGTGTTGTTTTCACAGCTTGCTGAGGTACTGCAACAAGCTACATGTGAAATGTTGGGTCAGACATTAATTAGAAATGTATTAATGATGAAAGTTGTCAATAAAACCCAATAATCATGATGATGATGATTAGCTTAAAGGGTAGAGATAAAAGCGTAATACTACACTAAAGATTATTGTTGATAAAAGAAGTTCTGCTTTTAAGCATGGTTTTATCACTTAAGTAGCAAACTAAAACTTTGATTTGGGTTGTTTGAATTTAATGCCTAAACATGCCAACCATTCCATTTGTAATGTTTCTTCCCATCATTACATGTTATCTTTCAAAAGCATGCTATACTCTCATCGTCGCATGCACTTATGACCAAATGTTCATCAGGTTTCTAAGAGCGGGTTTAATATGGGTGCACCATGTGTAGATTGGCAAGATGAGTCCAGATATTTAAGGAAGAAATAAAATGTGGGAAAAAATGCCATGGTTCTGGGTTTGATGTATGAATTTCAAAATTAAATAAGAAACACATCAAAACAAAGGTTTGGCCATCTTGTAATACTAGCTGTCTGGAATCTTAGAAAGGTGCATTAAACACTAGAGCTGCTTTTTCAAAGTCAAACATGCCATGCAAATATCATATAGTATAGAGCACAATGCAGCTGATTGGCCTGAAAAGGTTTTTGTCAATGCAGATTGTTTGTGCACTAACAATCAGTTTGCCCATTGTCCAACTCCACCGCCCCCCCGAATCCAGACTGTATTTTCACAAGATGCAACACAAACCCTTTATCTACACATGCACGAATCGAGGAGCTATTTGAAGAGGAATCATTTTATAGTCAGATGTAAGTTATGTTTTTACGGTCGTACTTGGGAGCTCTATGCCAGGGAACGGAGCTTGTTGTT
Source organism: Micropterus salmoides (assembly GCF_014851395.1). Taxonomy (NCBI): domain Eukaryota; kingdom Metazoa; phylum Chordata; class Actinopteri; order Centrarchiformes; family Centrarchidae; genus Micropterus; species Micropterus salmoides. Next base: position 12,521,106 of record NW_024040041.1, on the reverse strand, counting down.
TGCCTGCTATTACCAACAAATAAACACCACGTTAACACAAATGCACAAATATTTGACATGACACACATGATGCCAAGACTTGGAAAATCCTCTCGCCAAGTTGACAGAAATTTTTAAATTTCACATCAACAAATCAGACTCATTGTGTTAAAATTTAAAACCAAGTCTTCTCACAGCTGAAGCCGTTTGAGTTCTTGTCCAATGGAGGATTTTTTAAGTCAAGGGTGAGAGTAGAAACACAATAATATAAATATTTTTACTAAATCATAAAGTGAATACTGGACGCAAATAGGAGTCATTTGCCAATGACACAATCATTTGATATTTTCTCAGAGTGAACCTTTGAAACGCCCTTACCAGGAATTAACACTGTTGAAAACTATATGCCAGAGTCACATAGGATTTTTCACAAACAATAATTATTCTCTAATCAAGGAACAGGCAGGGAGTATGACTATGTTTGTTAAGCACGTGACTCTTTGTACATTAGGAGTTACAGCTTGCAGAGGATGCACATGAACAGAAGTAGTGTATCTGTGGAATTAAAACATGCAGTAACACAAAAATCTATCTCCTGGAGAATGGTTGATGGTATGAGTGAGAAACAGCAGAATCATGAGCTCGAAACAGGTCAACACAAATAAGAGCTGTATTAGGTTGTTGGCAGGATTTATATTATGAATGTAGGCAAGTACTTAAACTAGCAGAAATAATAGGAAATGTCTTGCTGAAACTGACCATGGTGTGACAAATAATAATCCAACTGACAGAAACATTGGACCTACAAATCTGCAAAGAAAACCTGAAAAACATCAACACAGCACAACAAAAACGGGTGTTCTTACAAGGAAGCTCCAGCCCTGTGTGTCCTGTGGTGTTACGTACACATGGTGGGGAGTGTCTTCCATCAGCCATGTCAGACTCTGAACACTGAGCCTCGCCGTGAATAACAGCTAGACCCAAACGCAGGCGTTCTGCGTAGGACTGAGCCCTAGAAAATAAAGGAGAAAAAAAAAGAAAGAGCCTTTATCATTTACATTTTCCTGTGCACCCATATTTAGTCACATACATTGCAAATGTACAACCATGTATTAGGGCCATTGTAGGTAAAAAAAAACCAAAAACAAATACGGAGCAAAGGGAGGGGGTAGTATTCAGAGGGGTAAAAACTCAGTGTCTGAGATTAAAGTGGTAAATTTACAAGAAAAAAAAAACTTCTCTCTGAGATAATAAAAGTCACAAAAAATAAACTTTGAAATTTGAAAACTATTTTTCAGATGTACTTGTGTTTTTAAAGGCTCTGTAAAAGCAGGGCATGCAGATGTTAATAACAACAGCTGTCATATATAAGCTACTTTCACCAACCAGTATTATGAGATATTTCCATCTGTTCAAAGACCCAAATAAATTAATTGGGAAAGAATTGCAGACTATTATATATGACTAAGATATGACTGTTTTAAGTGGCTTTGTTGCAGTACCAACTGCCTGAAAGCTCCACCTCTTCTCTTATGTCTGCACTGACTCTTGCCACTGCTTTATCAAAGCATTTGTATGATAGAATAGTCCTGGCATAATGTATTTCTTTCAAGACTAGCAGAGTTGTTTTTTTATCCATCAGTTACCTCTTAGCTGCTGATGGAGACTTTGCCACAATGATGGCATTTCTGTAATCAGGAATCTGACAGGATGAAGGAAAACAGATGTCAACGTGTCTATCAGATTGAGATTTTTGGATTTGTGGGGTTACTAGCACTTTTACTAAAAACACATATAGCAGACATTCAAATGCAACTATCACCTCTTCTTGGATGTACTGAATTAAGAAAGGGGAGGCACGCAAGTTGTCCACTGGAAAGCTGAAGAAGCCCTGGATCTCCTTCTGATGCAGGTCCATGGTGATGATGTGTGTTAATCCTTTTGGGTTAAAAGACAGATAAGTAGCATGCACTTAACACTGAACAATTGACGGATAAAGGGACTTAACAAATCAGTTAAGTTAAACACAGTGTGAAATTAATTTTGTACTATTTACCTGCTTTTGCTAACATTGAAGCTAACAACTTGCTCACTATCGAGCCCCTCTTTCTCATCTTGCACTGTTTGCTGTATGGAAAGTAAGGGATGACTCCAATGATGTTCTTTGCACAAGACGTCTTGAGGGCGTAGGCCATAACCAGAAGCTCCATGATGGCTGTGTTGACATCTCTTTTTGCATTAAAAAAAGAGAATAAAAAAGGACATGTACACTTTAGTTAGTGATAATATTAAAAAAGTGTGTAACAACAGCTTACCTGCAGGTGGTGAATTTCCACTGAACTCACTCATTATACTGTTATTTTAATTCCTGTTGAAATGCAAATGACAAATGCCTTTTTTTACTCACCGTGGTATAGTCTGGATGATGAAGATAGTTTGTCCACGAACTGACTCCTTCACATCAACTCTAGTTTCTATTGTGAAGGAAAATATGTGGACACAATCAGCAAACTTAGCAAAGCTGCATCTTAATTTCATTGCTTTCTTATTTTAATGACAATCCCCACCTTTTCGGTCACTGTAAACCTTCACAGTGCACACACCACTCCTCATTAAATACTGACGTTGACTGATACAATAACCAACACTGGCTCTTAGCAAGATTACTTAAAAGCCTCCACCCTGTATTTGAGAAAGTGATCTTTCCATATGTACAGTTAGAAGTCTCCCACTTCAAATAGCAAATAAAATTACTTATTTCCCTCAGTCATGTCAGTCAGTTTTCATGGAAGACACTATTGCAAAGTGGCTGCAGTACCAGCATCACCCCCATATAAATGACGCATGCTCTCTTTTCTACCCTCTGCTGGCTTAGAGCTACGGATGAAAAGGTCATGGTGGACCAGGAAACTTAGTATGTAGCTGCAGTACCGGAGGCTGCACTTTCAGGACCGCAATCCTAGGACTGGAACAGCATTTGTAGGACCCTTGTTTACTGTGATACTGCCAGCTAGCTGGCTGGCTGGCTGGCTAGATAGCTATGTTACTTTTGACAGCCCCACAAAGCCAATTACCCTTACCCTAACCATCACAGGGTGTGTGCCTTAACCTAAGTCATTGATTATATGCATGTTGACCGGTTAACCCCACAGCTGATGTGCTAGCAGACAGGGTTAACCTCCTACATGTTGCTGTGTGGTACCACCACTAATCCACTAGATGGCACTGTCAAAAAAGAACTACAGCCCTAGAACTGCAGCCAAGGATTGTGGGGGTCCTGAAACTGCAGCCTCCGGTACTGTAGATATACAATATTGAGGGAACTATATATAGAATTTTTTTATTATTATGCATATGGAAGGTACAATCTCAGGTATCTCAACATAACAAATAAGCTATGCTCTGCCTTGGAGGGTTATGGGATGGATGGGCACATGTGAGCCAATACAGTGCCTGTTTGCCCCTTTAAATTTCAAAATCCCCAAAATAGTGAAGTGATCTGACAACTACAATTAAAGTAAATTAATTAAATGTTACAAGTCATGCTGTTTATAATGCAGTGTCCACTAAGCACATCTTAATAATATGTCCTGACAACTAGTTTAATAAATTGTAGGGCTGTACCAAATGTCTTTCTGTTTATACATTCGAAGCTTCTGTTGAGCTTTTCGAACAAAGCTTCAAATGTCTGTCATCATATTTTATGGCCTCAGCGCCCTAATAAAATCCACCAACAAAATCCTGAATTTGTCTTTTTAAATGAACTTTCTTTTAATGAACTCCATTTCGTCAACATAAGATGTGAACAGTTCGGCGCAGAAGTTCGGTGTGACTCAAACAGTCCTTGTGCAAAGGATGGGGGCTGTAACCTAGGCAATAATGTCAAAAATCACTCACAAAGTGATGGGTTGTTTCTGTAAACACACTGTTGGGTTGCTCATGCTGGTTCAAACTGGTTGTGTGGGGTTCATTCACAGCTGAACAGCCGTTGGGTTGTTTACTTTAACCCAACACAGGAGAACATTTCTTTATAAAAATGAGTCATGTCATAAAGATTGTTTTGAAGGGTAGCCAGTGAAATGTCAGACATGTTCATTTAGAATAAGCCAAAGCAAAAATTAAAATTCCCCTTTGTTGGTAACATTAATACTTTTACCTAAAAAGCCATAATATTCTCCTCACCTCTGTTAGACTCCTGAAAGACCACAGACTTCCCCAGTTCAACTCCCAGCCGTCTGTGAAACAAGAGCACAAAATTACAGCTAGGATTGTTCCAAACACACAAACCATATGAGACATTTAGCACATCACTCATTCATTCAGTCATTCATTCATAACAGAAAGACTCTCGTTGGCACAAATAGCTACAAGCTTTCCTCGGTGCTCAGTGTCCGTGGTGTTGATAGCAGTCACAAAACAAATGTTTATGTCCTATGTTACATAATAACCAATTATTATTTGTCGTAGTGGTAAAAATAGTTGCTGGTCATTGACTGTCTAATATGCTTTCTATGCATGCATCTTTGTGCTTGGCCCCGTATATGAGAACAACATAGACGTGAACTTCAACAATGACAGAAACGCAACATTGTGCTTACTCTGTTATCTTCTTGGCCAGTTCTGTGCATGCTACGGAGGAGTTTGCTGAAAAGACGCGATAACCACTTTTAGCGACATTCATTCTGGCACTCTCGGTGGTTTATTTCCCAGACGGCACCTTTTTATCAACCGATCACTGCGTTTGTTTCTGATTTTCTTCTTGTGACGTTGTCTTTAGCTAACAAGCAAGCAAGCTAGCTACCTAGCACACACTAACCTGCTAGGTGTGCTTGCACGAAATGACCTTATTAAGTGTGCGAAATAAACTTAGCTACAGCAGAACTACAAAACAAACCGTTATTACTGTCTTTATTTTACCAATTTATCCTATTGTTCTCGGACAAATTGCTGACATCTGTCATTTAGGCTTGCACTAAAGCCTAAACACTGTCTACACTACGGAATCCAGCTTTGGTCAATCTTACTGGCTACGCTTTGCGGAACATATGGCTGAGAGCAATGATAGTGAGCGTGCGGTCAGGATCTTATATGCAGTCTATGGTCAGGGCTGAAAATAATACACAGCTTGTAAGTCCTATCATAATGACACATAACGTGCTATACATCCGTTGCGATAAAACTGAATGGAACTAGCTGCCCTAAAACACCGAATAATAAACATTAACCATAGACTGTATATAAAAAGGCATGAACTTGAGAAATGGCGTTTATGTGAAATAACGACATTTGTTTATAACCTGATATACTGTCATCTAAATCTTCGCAGGAGTTTCGTGGATTAATGTTTTTTTTAAGTGTGATTAGATGAGATAAAATCTGGTGGATTAATCAGCCAATCTGATGTCCAGTGGTTCTCAAACTGGGGGGCAGGCCCCTCCTGGGGAGGGCTACTTCAGGGGGTCTTAGATGTTGAGCAGAGCTAAAGTAGCATGAATATGATTCATATGGTGACATAAAGAAACAAAAGTTGTCTGATGTTAGCAGGGCTATTTTGCTAAATTGAATGTAGTTTATTTCAATCGCCTAAAATTGTTAAATGATTGATAAAAATTGAATCCACTTTTGTTGGGGTTGGCGGACATGAACTTTTTTTGGCTTCTGAAGTGACAAAAAATGTTTTTTTGAGAACCACTGTGTTAGGCAATTGTAGCTATGCATGGTGTTTGCTTTCAGTTTTTGGCAGAGCAGCTTTCTTATAGGTAGGCTAGTTAATAAATGACATTCTATAAATAATTTACATAAACCGCCCACATGTCATTCACCTAAAATTTCTTTCTGTTTGACCGTTTAATCAGTGGTTCCTTTCATCATTCAATTTTTTTCTACTGGACTTTATTATGAAATGTAAAAATGAGTGGTACAGATCAGGCGGCAGTTATGCGCATGCGTAGAACGGATTCTGAAACCTGAAAAGCAGTATTACTCCAACAGTCCACTAGATGTCGTTACTCATTAGCCCTGGAGTTGAGCAGAAGTTACATGTCTTTACAGTCTATGCTTTGGAGGTAACATCATGAGATCATGTTTTTTCTGAAGAGAGTGGGTTATAAAGGTATAACATTATTCATATGAGCTAGAGTCTGAGTTTTCCAGTGTGGGTTTGGATAGCAGAAATAATCATGAAACGTTACAAAATGTATCTGGGTTCCTCTGTAGAAGCAAGTAGAGCACAAGATGTAGCTCTACAATCATTGACCAAGCTATGGTTTGTCTGATCCACTACAACCAAATCTGACCCTACCTATCTAATCCTTGAGCAGTTTGTTTGATAATCGTAAAGCTGTGCAATGAACTCTGATTCTGTTGTTTTTAATTGTGCCTGAGATGGACTTGAATAATACCTTTAACCAAAGTATTAATATTATTTAAAATGTCACCAGCTGGTATAATAACTGGCTATAACTCTGCTGTACTGCTGTAGAGACACAGTAAGAGATCTGTCTATCTTAAGTAGGCCTACTTTTCACCAACTTCATTGTCAATGGTATACTGTAAAGGACTCTGTCAATGTTTAACATGGTTTGTACATTCTCGGCACCTAATGTACATTGTACTTCTCAGGTAAAGCAGTAAACAACCCCTAATCTCAGTTGCTGTTATCTGATATCTTTCCAATGCTCCTATGCCCCCCTCCTTTCACAGCCAGGTCACAGATTCCTGGCTAATTGGCCCTGTTCACCCAACCCATATGGAACTTGAATTGGAACATTCTTGTGTTCAGCTGTCCCAACACCAGCAGGAGGTGGCTTCTTGCTGATAACTCCCTGCCTTAACAAAGGTGGGAGATGTATGCATTTGAAAAAGTGCAGTGAGAGCTGTGTAGGTCTCTTGAAAGTGTGTGCATGTAATGAAAAAAGTGAAGTAATGAAAAATAGACTGAAAACAGTGATATAACCTGATATAACCTTTATCTTGTTAGAAGGACAGGTTTGTAAATGAATAGATGGGCTGCCCTATTTCTGATGGACGTCATGTTGTTTAATTTTCAGCCAGCAAAGTGTTTTTACATTTATGTCGGCAGGGCTTTGTGAGAAACTCAATATCATCACAGGTTAATCTCTTGGATAGTCTTAAATGGTGACGATGGAGGTAAAAGGTCAGAGTGGGCTCCTTTATCTTATTTTAACATCATAATCTTACATCACATCCATGCTCACACGTTGCACCTGACTCTCTTAATAAGGATTTGTTTCCTATCTCATCATGTTTTCATCAAATGCCACCTACAAAGGTGAGGTGGGTAGAGGGGAAAAGAAAGAGAGGGAGGGAGGGAAGGGAGAGCGTAAAAAAGAGAGGACAGAGGCTCCTCCTCATTCAGTGCGTGAGTTTCTTGTGTTTTTTTCAGCCTGTTCTTCACTCACACTCACACAGAGAGGTGAAGACCAAAGATTCTCACTGGGCAAAGAGTGGAAAGGAAACCGAATTTTTGGCTCTCAAAGACATAAATAAAGTGTTTTTATTTTGAAGGAGGGGATACTCTCACCGGCCTCGACTTCTGCACGTTCTCAGCTTTGCACAACTGTGTTCCCAAATGGAGAGGATGCAGGGAGAGGGAGAGGTGGACCTCCTGGAGCGACCAAGCCCTCTGACTGACAAGGAGAGGGTGATGATTCAGGACTCCTGGGCAAAAGTCTACCAGAACTGTGATGATGTTGGGGTGACCATACTAGTAAGGTATATCTTTTTAGTAGTACTCCTGTTTTATGTTTAAAGTGTTAAACGCAGGTTGAGCATACAATTGAGAAGATATTTATATCATTCTGACAGAAAAGCAGTGCTAGAGAGGTGACAAATGTATAATTAGAAGGGCGAAGACGTGTATCTGATGTATTTTAATATTTATCACCATTAGTTAACCTATGTATTGCACACAGCTCTCTTTTTATTAGTCACACAAAACTGTATGCATAGTACATAATTCCTGTTTCAAGACTTTTCATCAATTTTCTCCTGATTTCCGTATCTTCCATTAGTTCATTGCTGACAAGGTCACATTTGCATTTTGTCTTTTTCCCCTCAGTAATATAACTGCACCTGCTGGGCCCATAATGCTTTCTGATGCTATTTATCTAACCCCCAAGGTTCTTAAACTGGGGGCTGGGCCACCGTGAGCAGATCTAAAGTTGCAAGAATGTGATTGATGTGGAAGAATAAAAGGGCTCTGATGCAAGCAAGGGTAGTCTAACCTGAATCTTTTGTTTTATATCAATAACCAATGTTAATGATTAATAAAATGAAATCCAATTTTGCTGAAGTCAGGGGCTTGAACCTTTTTTTGGCTTAAAAAAAAAGTTTGAGAACCACTGATCTAACCAAACTTAAGTCAGATTCCAGACTGTGGGATTAACCTCTCTCAGAACGCAGTAGATGTTTCGTTTTAATGATCTGGTTGACTTTACAAGTTTCCAGTCTGTCCAAAGGAGCAAAGACAGTCATGTGTTTGCATGTGATATTCTCACCTCTCCTCCTTTTTCTAAATCCTGTTTATCAGATAGTTAGAGGAAGAGAATAAACATTATAATCCATCAGTCAGACACATTTGGCACTCAGAGGGTTTCCTCCCCTAGGGCAGGTCATGTTTTGAATGCCTGTATAGAGAGCCGGGCAACCTATCGCAGCTTGACTCCATCATTGGCTGTGAGACCTTTAAAGAGACCCTCTTTTCTCTGAAATCAAGGGATGAGAGAGTTTTATCGCAAAGTGAATTACTATGGGGGTTTAATATTTTTCATTAGTCATTTAAACATTTATGGTGAGAATGCAGTCCTGTTGGATTCCTATAGTTGTTATAGTCACTGTTGTTATCTCTCTGAAACAGAGTGTTCCAAAAGGTATGAAGGCTTTGACGGTCTTTCAAGTTTGATGAGATTCACTGCCTTTATAATCCGGTGTGATTGCAGGAGGTGAAAACACACAGGGCAATATACTTTTGTAGTAACCGTCAGTAAAATAATCTATACTTTCACATAATATTATTACTAGTAGGATTTACTTCTATGATAAACATGTTGAAACTTAACTGAATTTCATTTCATTTCCCCTTATTTATTTCCTCTACATTCCTTCACAAATACCCCATAAGCTTCAGGAATTTTAGGAATGGGGATTGATTGATAAGCATGGCCATGATAAATTCTTCTTTTAGCAGTAAAAGCCAGTCCTGCCATGCTGCTGAACCTCACCGTCAAATTTAATCCTCTAAACTAACTGTCTTTGGGGCAACAGATAAGATCCATAGTAACAAATTATGGCACTGTCTCTAAAATTAGAAACTTTCTATCCTCTTCAGTAAGTCTTGAAGAAAAGATAAGGAAGGATTAAGTCCAATGACCATATAAAATACTAATGAGGCTATTTATATGCAACCACAGGTCATGCAATTATAAGAGAGAAAGATTAAACACCACGGTTCCTCATTAGTTTGCAATGAAACTAGGAATACTTTTTTTCCCTGTATTTGCCAAGGCACTCCATCCAGAGCTGAGAGATTAAGACAGCACCTTCTATCCTCATTCTTTTTCAGATATCTAAATTTACAATTGAAACTCTAATATCTACCCATATGCTTCAGAGCTAACAGGAAAATATTCCTTTTTGTGTTAGTTGTTGCAGAAAAAAGGGAGATGGGATATCAGGATCAGATAGCCAGCAAGCAGATGCTTTGGCCCTCTTCCCAGACTGTGTGAGAGGTTGGGATGTGGGGGTGGGGTGGGTTGGGTGGCGGTTGCTAATTCTCTATGACACCTCTCTGGGGGTGAACAGGGATAGAAATCAAAGAAAATGTCTTTGAGATGATTATTTGCTTTTAGAAAGAGCACAGTGTGAGTCAGGATGTGCAAAGAAACATCAAAATCTAGACCTGAAACTTTAACAAAAAAGTGAATAATATAATATTTGTGCCAAAGGAAACCACATAGAAGATATTATTTATGCCATATCTTTTCAACATAACAACAATGGCAAAGATAAGTTATGTGAATGTCGGTTTCCCATGCCAATAATGCCCAAGTGAAATGAAATGATAAGTGGACCACAAAACTATCACACTTTTACATTTTAAATGTACGTCGAGTTATTCAGCCATTTTGCATCATGTTTTTTCTGCTGATAGATGTTTTTTCCTTCACTTTTAAAATTATTTTCAAATATTTGGAGTACACACAGCCACACAGTGCCTAGATGTTAGATTAAAGCAAACATTTAAAGGTAAAATATGCAGTCCTCTCATGTCAGCACCATTGGCAGAAATCGTGGGGGACCCCCCCCCCCCCCCCCCTTAAAAAATCATTAAATAATATAATGATTTATACTTAAAATAACTATGTCTATGTAAGTAGTAAATAACAATACAAACGCAAATGGGGCACTGAAAGTGTGTTTTAAGTATAGAAACATTTTCCCTTGCTTCATAGTGGTTTGATCCACTGCCTGCTTTCCCCCTTTAGTGACTGACCCACACACAACTCTCCGGAGGGAGGGAAAGTTTCAACACTTTGTGTTGTTGGCCAGATAAAAAGACAGAGAAAAGAGTAAGTACAAAAAGTCATGGCAATTTGGTAACATCACAACCTCCATGTTACAATAATAATGGTAGTAAGTAACTCTGTGTACATGTATCCAAAGTCCTTCTGGGCAAGTCATGCCACTCGGCCGCCATCTTGGCAACGCCTCCGGGCAGCTATTTCAGACTAACAAGACCAGGCTCCTATGAATGAATGGGGAGAGAGCCAGAATTGCACTTTCACTGGTCGCCGGGACATAAAAACTACATGAATAGAATCAGCAGTAAAATCTAATGAAAATCCTTTGACCACTTTGTCCCAAATATATTTGCCCCCCAGATATTTACTTATGGTATCTTACCAAAATTAACGTGGGTTTGCAGGATCGAACCTTGTGCAGGCTGAAGGGCCACAAGATTATCGGAGCTTCTCAGAAGCTGCTCATACTCATACCTTTCATTTAGTCTAACTCTCCTCCTTTGCAGGCTGTTTGTGAACTTCCCCTCATCCAAGCAGTACTTCAGCAAGTTCAAGCATATCGAGGACCCGGAAGATCTGGAAAGGAGTGTTCAGCTTAGGAATCATGCTCACAGAGTCATGAATGCCATAAATACACTGGTGGAGAACCTTGACAACTCAGACAAGGTGGCCTCAGTGCTGAAGCTGGTGGGCAAGGCCCATGCACTCCGACACAAGGTGGAGCCTGTGTACTTTAAGGTAAAGTGTCTGTGAATAACTCACTCAGTTACTGGATCCAGACAATCCAGTAAAAAAGGGAGGAAGCCTGGGCACAGGCTGGAAACTGTTGGAAGCTGAGACACGTCAAACAAGAAACAATGTCACTTCAGAGGTGCTGTTAGGCAGATTCTGTTATCTTTGGGCAGCGCTAGCCGGGCTGTTTCCCCCTTTTTTCCAGTCTTTAGCTAAGCTAAGCTGACTTCATATTTACCGTACAGAAATGGGAGTGGTATCTATCTTCTCATCTAACTCTGTGCAAAAAAATTCCCATAATAAGTAAAAAAGTATTATAATAAATAAGTATTCCTTTAATGGACATAGGTGTCTTTAATATTGTGTTTTGTTGTGTCTTGATCAGATCCTTAGTGGTGTGATACTGGAAGTCCTAGGAGAAGAGTTTCCAGAGGTTGTGACCGCAGAGGTGGCCGCGGCGTGGACCAAACTCTTGGCTACAGTCTACTGCAGCATCACGGCTGTCTATGAGGAAGTGGGCTGGACTAAGCTCTCAACCTCAGCTGTGTGAAGCTTTTAGTCTGGGTTTAGTGGACCATGAACACCCAGAGAGTTCTCATTTTTAGGCCATGGCCTTCCAGGAGAGGGAATACAGTTTAATGTAATCATGGGCCATGGAACATACACTCTAAATAAGAACAGGTACCTCACCCTTTTTAGGGTTAATTGTGTGGGTATGTGTGGGTGTGTGTGCGTGTGTGTTTGTGAGAAAGAGGGGGACAGAAAAAACAAAGCTACCCTTGTTTTTTACACTCTTGTAAACCATTTAAAGGAGAGAGCAAAGAGGAATAAAATGCAAAAGTAAACCCAAAAATCACAGAGAGGTCACACATGACTTGGATGTGCCTTCTACCGAATGTATAGGCTATATCTGAAAACTGCCAAGTAAAAATAAATCTTTCGAGATGTGTTTTTCTGATATTTCCTTGTATCAGTCTGTATCCATTGTGTCCCCGTTTATGATATTAAACAAGGCATGTTTAGGTTTTAAGCTGTTAATTGTGATGGTTTTACATTTTTTCCATTATGACACTTACCTTTGTATCTGCATTTAACAACATTTTGAAATAAAAATAATAATCAAATCTGCTTCCGCTGCATTTCTGCTATGAACGTGTTTCCACGTTAGACCTTTCTTTTCTCTCCCTTGGCCTACTGCTCCTTATTCTCTTCTTGAGTCAGCAGTGGTATGTACAATGTCTCACAAAAGTGAGTACACCCCTCACATGTTTGTAAATATTTGATTAAATCTTTTTTGGAAGAAATGACACTTTGCTACAATGTAAAGTAGTGAGTGTACAGCTTGTATAACAGTGTAAATTTGCTGTACCCTCAAAATAACACATCACAAAGCCATTAATGTCTAAACTGCTGGCAACAAAAGTGAGTATACCCATAAGTGAAAATCTCCAAATTTGTCAATATTTTCCAGCACTGCCTTAACCCTCTTGGGTATGGAGTTCACCAGAGCTTCACAGGTTGCCACTGGAGTCCTCTTCCACTCCTCCATGACGACATCAGAAGCCGGATGGATGTTAGAGAGCTAGCGCTCCTCCACCTTCCGTTTGAAGATGCCAAATGCTCAATAGGGTTTAGGTCTGCAGAGAAGCGTGGCCAGTCCATCACCTTTACCCTCAGCTTCTTTAGCAAGGCAGTGGTTGTCTTAGAGGTGTGTTTGGGGTTGTTATCAAGGTTGGAATACTGCCCTGCAGCCAGTCTCCAGTATGTCTGCTTCAGTATGTCACAGTAAATGTAGCTCCCCAGTGCCGGCAGCACTCATGCAGCCCCAGACCAGGACACTCACACCACCATGCTTGAGTGTAGGCAAGACACACTTGTCTTTGTACTCCTCACCTGGTTGCCGCCACACACGATTGACGCCATCTGAACCAAATAAGTTTATCTTGGTCTCGTCAGACCACAGGACATGGTTCCAGTAATCCATGTCTGCTTGTCTTCAGCAAACTGTTTGCGGGCTTTCATGTGCATCATCTTTTGAAGAGGCTTGCTTCTGGGAGGACAGCCATGCAGACCAATTTGATGCAGTGTGCAGCGTATGGTCTGAGCACTGACAGGCTGACCCCTCACCCCTTCAACCCCTGCAGCAATGCTGGCAGCACTCATATGTCTATTTCCCAAAGACAACCTCTGGATTTGAGACTGAGCATGTGCACTCAACTTCTTTGGTCGACCATAGCGAGGCCTGTTCTGAGTGGAACCTGTCCTGTTGAACCGCTGTATAGTCTTGGCATGAGGTGCCATGTTGAACTTCCAGTGACCAGTATGAGGAGTGTGATGCGGCATTCAGACCAAACGCAAATCTTCTCCTCGCAACACTTTCCTCGCGTGACTACATTCGCTGCAAGTGTTCACACACAGCACGAGAAGGCGATTTTAACGTGATAATGTGAATAAACACAACTTGCCATTACTACAGCTGTATGAACCCAAAGCAAACATTTTGCTGTGATTAAATAGCAATAAACGGATTAAACTGATGCCGAAATAACTACAACATCATGCAGATTTGTTAAACATGAATTCATGCTTTGTCAGGTCTGTCAGCAAGACAGCAGGACAACAACTTCTAAAATGTTTGTTGTCTGAATGGAGTTTGGATCGATCAGGGCTATTCTATGCTAACTTGGTCACAGTAAAGTACAATGATAGCTGGAATAAAGTTACAGACACATGTTTTCTGAACTCACCAGGTAGTTCAACCTCCTCGCTTTCTTTTCTCCCAGCAATGTCCAGTTTTGTCCGTTTTTTATATAAATATGAAGTCGTAGTCCGACAGAGCTAACGACGCTAACAACAACACTGGAACCGGAGGTGCACGGAAGCTAGCTGCTGAGAAGCTCCAGTGAAGATAAATCAACGTTGTAATCCCAAAAAGTTAAGTAAAAAGCTAATTTAGCTCCTCCTGCAAGTAAATGGTGTAGTTGTTTGAGCATAATCAAGTCCGACTAGGGCTGTTTATTTGTCCAAAGGTTGCAGCGTTGCTCCCTGCTACTCTCCCCCAAGTTTAGCAGCTCTCAGCCGGCCAGCAGATTTTCAATCGCCCGCCCTGCCCGGCCCTTTCCACACATCGCTCTGAAGCCGTTGGTGACGTACGACAATCTCAACACTGACAAGCTATCACGACTCAGCGTCATGCGACTTTCTCGCTTGAGTTGAATATTTTCAACTCACACGTTGCCGGCCCTGCCACCTTCGCGTCGCTTCACGCCGCCCGACAGGAAATCGCTTTGCATTGTCTTTGTATGTAAATTCACCGCCCCAAACACTCGCTTTGCTTTTGGTCTGAAAGCACCATGAGAGCGATAACACCAAATTTAACACACCTGCTCCCCATTCACACCCAAGACCTTGTAACACTAACAAGTCACATGAGACTGAGAAGGGAAAATGGCTAACTGAGCACAATTTGGTCATTTTCACTTAGGGGTGTACTCACTTTTGTTGCCAGCAGTTTTAATGGCTTTGTGATGTGTTATTTTGAGGGTACAGCAAATTTACACTGTTATACAAGCTGTACACTCACTACTTTACATTGTAGCAATGTGTCATTTCTTCAGTGTTGTCACATGAAAAGACATACCGTAATTAAATATTTGCAAATATGTGAGGGTGTTCTCACTTTTGTGAGATAGTGTAAGTAAGTGGCTCAGCTGCTGAAAGTCCCTATTTATACCAGTGATCCACTCTGCACTCTATTTTCATAAAATATTGTATATAATACATACATGTATATATGTATATATATATTATATTTCACTTCTGTGAATTCGTTTTATCCAAATACGGTAATTTGATTGGTATGTGTTAATCCTGTAAACCAATGCAGTAAAAACATCGAGGTTGATTTGGCTTCCTGTGTTTACGACATGGTGGCGAGGTGGGTTGTTTTCGGAATAGAAACACACAGCATGCTCTGTTTACCTACTAGTCCTGCCAGCGAGATCCACCCCCCTCCTTGATCCTAGCTAATCCTCTGAGCTAATCTCCCCAATCATGAGTGAGAGCCAAGAGGAAAGACGGGAATAGTCAGATTGTTACACCACAAACTCTGCCTTTTACCATTCAAGCCTTTCAATGGGACGAGAATTCTCAGTGCTCTAAACTATCATCAGTCCCAAAGGCAGGGGGTAGGACCATGTGTACCACTATGATGGTCCTCACCACCATCGCTTTCATCCTGTGGCAGAGATTCTCCAACAAAATCAAACCGTGAGTACTGATCATCAACTCTTGTGATTTTTAGCAGGCACAGAATAGTGGTCAGTAGAGAATCTGTCTGTATTTTCAGTCATGAAACAGAAATAAGAGATTCAGGCTACTCTTTCCAGTGCCTGACAAAAAAAGACACATTTAACAGCTTGAGGCTCATGGGAAAAGAATTAAAAACACATAAAATACTCAGACAACAAATATGAACACGCACAAACACAGAATGTCTAATTCATGAGTGGGAGAGTGAGGGAGTGAGGGAGGTAGGGTGGGACACATGCGGACCAGTGATTTGAAATCGTTTCTTGTGAGTAGGTTTGCCCTGAACAGCAGTGTGTGTATTAAGTGGCTCGATACATAACAACATTGCATTCCAGTTTTTTTACGGAGAGATAAAAGGAGGCCAAAGCATCAGAGCTCTTAAGTTCATGGCTGCTAATTGATGCAAAGTGCAATTTTCTCAGCCCCCCTGGCCCTGCTTAGCCACTCACACTGCAATGGCAAACAATACCGTGTGGCTACAGCACCACAAGCATGGCAACAGTTAGCGTACACAATTATGAGCCAATAAACAGCAAAAGCTCAATTTATATTGAATGAGTTCACATCATTTACCAAACCGTTTCCAGATGACTATGTGTTCACAAAGGCACTGTGGTGATAAAAGGGCCATTTAAAATGGAGTGTTTTGTTCTTTATCACCATCACAGGCAGAAAGTGGCTACTGAGAAAGACGTGCCACACATGAAGAGCAATGGAGCAGCAGAAACCCCAAAATGACAACACTGCAGGGTAAAGACACACAAACAATCATGTCATGTCTATGAAAACCGGCTGAGTGGATGGAGCCTGCAATATGGCCGTAAAGGGGTACTCCTGTAATTTTGTATTAGCTAGCTAGCTAGTTAGCTCCAAAACGGTGGCACTTTTTAATTCTATTGGTGCAACTTTATGTAAGAGCTCCCTGCCTGGAAAACACATGTCTTCCCAACTCCATGCACTCAGTTTTAAAATAGAATTGATATGTAACTGTACATTCTTAGAAAGGTTCCTGAAAGGATGATGTAACAGCCAGCAAAATAGCAAAAATTGCAAAATTGTCCAACACTGAGATAACTTCCAGGGACACTGGGCTGAGGTGAGATAACCCTGATGCCAACATCATGGTCTTTTTCTCAGACTTTACAAAGCTCCTACAGAGCCATAGAGGACATTATACAGCTGTTTTTACAGTGATACTCCTGATGACGAATAAACTGATTAATCAGTGGAGTACACCTTTAAGAATGCAAACTTTACCATTCACCTTGAACGTAAAACGTAATTGATGCTAGCAGTGTTTGTATTTTTGGCAATATTTTAGAAAACATTTAGGCTAATGCTAAATTTACAAGTTCTGAAAAGCAATAGCATAGAAAAGTATATATGTATCATCAATTGTCAAGTTGTAAATTCAAAATACAGCTTATAAACAAAAAAACTGAGCATCACAGTGGGTGAAAAAGAAACAGGAAAACAGCTAACAAAGAGACATTGACAGTTATGTGGAGGTGGTGTGTGTGTGTGTGCGCTTTACAGAGGGGGCTCCAGACAAGGGGAGAAAGTGGAGCAGTGGAGCATGTTACAGACCCACAGAGGCATTAAAAGCTAAGATGCATGCCCCACATTTAGCTTTTAGGTATTCACTGGTACACTGCTAATACTAAATGATTCAGAGGCAGAACAACAATCCATCATCACTTTGGAGGGTTATTATAAATACATTACCTCCCTACTAACTGTACTGTTTAATGCAGCAGTAAAAAAAAATTTAATGAGTAATAAACTAACACCTAGACGCTGCATGGAGGTGGTCACAGGTCTTTAATGTGTTATCTTTCACTTTTTATTTGAACCATTTTAACGGAGGCAAGTGTTTTCAGCTGAGTCAGGGTGATTTGTTCTTTTTTTAATGATTATTTCCCTACATCATTCATGACTTTGCATGTCAGCTTTTACTTCCCTTTGTGCTCCCCCCCTCCCCTGCAGACACCAACAAAGACCCAAGGAGGCCCCCATCTCAAATATGGTGAGCTCTGTCGTTTGACCTGTAAGAGCCACAACAAAACAAAACAAAAGGACCACAAATGTGTATTTCCTTCACAACGTTAAAGCATCAAACCCTGATCTGTTTTGTCTTCTTTTTTTTCAGTGGCCTCAGCTGACAAGACTTATTTCCCTCGGATACTACAGGAGAGATTTCCAGACATCTGTTTGTTGTTTTCTTTCATTGATCAGATTCTGATTTATCTACACGTCACAGCTTACCCCAAGACTCCCACCAGCTTCTCTTTTTTTTTTTTAAACGAGCTATAAAAACAATGAGGCCTGTTTTGATCATGGCTCCGCTATCTGTCCTGCAGATGTTCTCATTAAAGGGAAACAGCAACTGAGTGAACTCCAGTTTGGAAGATGACACCTGACAAATGCTGTGTATTCATGTTGGAAACTGAATATTTTTTCTGTTTCAGAACAGAAACGATCAGGGTTTAAAGTGATAAAACATGTTCTGTGCCTCCACATAAAGTAACAGCCACAATCAATTCTTTGATTTTCTGTTTTGCTCACTTTTGAAATATGTAAGGATTTATGTTAAATGTATGTATGAGGACAAGATGAGCTATGACTGGGTGTATTTTAAAGAGTTGCTTCCCTTAATATCTCATAAGTGACCTAATTTCTCTTGGAAAAGGGGCTAAAGTCAAGCAGTGTACTGTATGTGGCAGGTAGAACCATTACCCCTTAAAATGTTTTGTTTTTAGGGGAAGCATACTGATTAAATAAAGCAATTAAATGCATTTGTGTGCTTCTGAATGTCGACGAATATTAACTGTTTGATTTGCTGATGACTTATTAAAAGGGTGTTCGTTTTTCTTATAATAACATCAGTGAAGCATTTATTTTCTTGTCTGCACAAATTTGTCATGACAGAGAATGCATAAAGATCCTAACAACTCCCCATTGAACCAATACACCAACAAGGGAACAAAATATTCCACAGGTTTTAAACAGAGGTTGTTTGCTTGTTCATTGTGGTCGTGGAACAAAGCTATATTTTCTGATGATGGAGGAGCAGGGAAAGGCTTGTCTGTGTTATAAACCTAACTTTGAGCAATGTGCTTACTGTGCTGATTAAATGTGCAACATCAGACCTAGACCTGACTGAATTAAACATAGACCTCAGAAGATAAATTATTCAGCTCATCAGATTATTTGTTGTAACTGATTTGCTTCGGCCAATGTTCTAGGCTCTGATGCCACCTGGTGGTAAAACCATTTGGTAACCAGAGCAACCAGGTATATGCTCACCGGCCACTTTATTAGGTACACCTTGCTAGTGCCAGGTTTGCACCCCCTTTTGCCTTCAGAACTGCCTCAATTCTTAATGACATACTACCTAATGACAAACAACAAGGTGTTGGAAACATTTCTCCGAGACTTTCTTCCATATTAACATGATAGCATCACGCAGCAACCACATCCCAAAGGTTCTCTATTGGATTGAGACGGTGGAGGCCACTGGAGTAGAGAGTGAAAGTCAGTGAGAGTCATTGTGGTCAGTAAGGGATGGCCACGGTCAGCAACAATACTCAGGTTGGCTGTCGCATTTACACGATGCTCAGTTGGTACTAACGGGCCAAAAGTGTGCCAGAAAAAAAACCTCCCCCACACACCACCATCCTGAACCATAGATACAAGGCAGGATGGATCCATGCTTTCATGTTGTTTACGCCAAATTCTGACCCTACCATCTGAATTGTAGCCTCAGTTTCCTGTTCTTTGCTGACAGGAATGGCACCCGGTGTGGTCTTCTGCTGCTGTCGCCCATCTGCTTCAAGATTCAACGTGTTGTGCATTCAGAGATAGTATTCTGCATAACTAGGTTATTTGAGTTACTATTACCTTTCTGCCATCTCAAACCAGTCGGCCCATTCTCTTCTGACTTCTAACATCAACAAGGCATTGTCCCACACAACTGCCTCTCACTGGATATTTTCTCTTTTTCAGATCATTCTCTGTAAACACTAGAGATGGTTGTGTGTGAAAATCCGAGTAGATCAGCAGGTTCTGAAATCCTAAGACCAGCCCGTCTGGCTCTGACAACCATGCCACGTTCAAAGTCACTTAAATCCCCTTTATTCCGCATTCTGATGCTTGGTTTGAACTTCAGCAAGTTGTCTTGACCACGTCTTCCTGCCTAAATGCATTGAGTTGCTGCCATGTGATTGGCTGGTGAGCTATTTGTGTTAACAAGCAATTGAACAGATGTACCTAATAAAGTGGCCAGTCAGCATATGTCAAGGGAAGTCAAACATAAGGAATTTCATAATTAACCCAAAACAAACTCCTTTTCTGAAACATATTTCATTAAAGGGTACGCTAAAACAAAACTACTCCACTCATACCTTTATAAATCATAATTGCAATCCGGAAAAAAAAACCTAAAAGAACTACATCACCCACAATGCACTGCGGGATGTAAATAGGAAACGTCTGTCTCGCGCCTGTTGGTACTGTGTGTTAACGTTAGTGCTGCAGTGAATCTCCCAAAGATATATGCGTCTCATTTGCCTTTTGCTTTATGTGGAGCTTAAAGCTTTTATACTTTATAATGATAACCACACAGTTTGTGTTAGAAGATTGAAATAGCTTAGCTGTGCAACATGGCTAACGAACAGCCATGTCGGTGTGCGCTGCCTTAACCGTGTAACGTTAGTTAGATTAAGTTAGAGGCGGTGTGATTCGTTTCATTGTTAACCTACTTCAAGTAAACAATTTGCTAAACGTCGCGACTACACATGACTGTATTAAAGCATGAAACAATAGATTCTGTAGCTATATTAAGTAATTACAACCGTGTGTTGTGTCCTTAACATGAGCGCTCACCTGGTGAACAGAGTGGTTACCATTGGAGACTGGGGACGCCTAACGTTAATAAGATTTAACGTTAGCTAAGTTAGCTAGCTACTAACGCGCCCAGGAGAGAATCAACATGGTGAGTCGAACTGGTGCCAGTATCAATATTTCATGTTTTTAACAGGATTCTAGAAAAATTTAAAGGCATGGATGAGTCATGTTAGTTATGTGTGACATTGAACCGCTGGTTTGCTCTTTGCAGTGGACCCAGTATCTGACTCATTATTATTCTCCTCCAGCTGTAAAAGAACTTATTATATTTCACTGTTATTTACAGGCTTCAAAGCTGAAGGGCAAACCATCAAAAAGTAAGCTCCTCAAGTGTTATATGGATTCTGTACGCCATAGTTTCACATACTGCAGTATTTAGTTAAGTTTGTCTCTTACAGTCTGTACAGCATTAGGTCCCTCCACCAGAGCAGAGAGACAATAGCAGAGAAACAGATTTAAATTTACAACCAAGATATGCAATGTAGTAATGCTACAAATACAAGTAATACAGAAAAACATAATTTGGCAGAAGACCTGGTAGCAGTATATTCAGAATGGAGCCAAGGCAACTTAAAGTGTAATAAGTGGAAGAGTGCCAAGCTTGTGTAAAAGTGTGGTTTTCCTCAGGTTCATTCGGAGATGAAGATTTGCTGGACAGCTTATTTGATGATAAAAGTAAGTGTGCAGTTTTAAACCAACAACTATTATAATTATCAATATGGTGTCACTTTGAAAGTTTCTCTCAACAATTTACTCACCAGAACACCCAGTAAGAGGGAAAGCAACTCGGGGTGGGCCACTGAATCGGTGAGTGTGAGGACTTCAAGAGTTACATGCCACCAACTATAAATGTTGTGAGTTACATTACATTTTCCTCTCCAGCTCTTCTGCAACTGATAACATCTTCAGTATGCTGGCAGAGGAGGTAAATAGGGATGGTGGAGACACTGAGGTATGTAGACAGACGTTTGGAAAGGGGCACAAAGATACATGCTTAACTTCATATTTCTTAGCGTAATTTGTGTCTGATATTTTCTTTTCTGTCCAAGGACTCTGATGTCTCAGCAGCAGATCCCAGTGACATACTGAAGAACATGAAGGTAGGTCACTATAAACTGTGGAAATGTATACATTTATTAATTTAGCAGATGCTTTTATCCAAAGCAACTTACAATTGCTATATACGTCAGAGGTCGCACGCCTCTGGAGCAACTAGGGGTGTGTCTTGCTCAGGGACACATTGGTAGATGGGTCACAGTGGGGAATTGAACCCAAAGGCATGTGTCTTATCCATTGCGCCATCGCCACCCACTAGACAAAGTTCAGCTTTGTAGTGTTCTGTAAATGTTCATGGATCCACTCACAGTGCCTGTTGTTTTTCTGTCTGTCCGTGTACAGGACATGGATGATATGGATGCTGACCTTTTTGCATCAAAGAAAAAGCCTAGTTCCGCTCCTGCACAAACAAAGCCAGTTGGTAATGAGGGGCAAAAGAGAAACTGTTCCTTGTTAGAAAGTAATGTAAATCCAGAGGGAGCAGGTAATTCAGCGCAGAGTGTTCTTGCATAAGTTTTTTTCTCATTATTAGCTTCACGTTGTTTTCGGCTTTTGAAGTTTACAAAAACAGCAGCATTCAGAGAGAGCTGTGTCTCCCACCACTTCACTCAGATGAACCCACCACTGGAGGAAAGAAGCCAAACTCTGCACCTTCGTCCACTGCACCTAACTACAGGAAGTTCACCGTCTCTGGTGAGTGAGCCCTCCTTTTCCCACCCCTCTCTGACACAGTAGCTTTATCCAACTCAACAGTGGTTTACTGATAGCTTTGTTTTGTTTTTCCTCAATCTGCTGCATTGATTTAGACAGTGGTGGTGATGAGGAAGGTGTTGGTCAGACACCTCACACTAAAGGTATATTACTTTTACTTGTAGTCAAATAATCGCAGTGGGTGGTTTCAATGCGGGTCTGTGAGTAGTTTGAACAGGAGAGGCGTGCACTACAAAAAGTGACAATAGTTGGAAAACCCACACAAATGTACAAATCTAGAGGTAGATTTGCTTTTTAGAGACCCCAACACCTAATGATAACTATCCAGTCAGTGTATTACCATATATGGAGTTACTCAGTCCTTGCTACACTTGTGCAATCTAATGCAACACAATTCAACAGCCCTCCAATAAATCCTGTATTTGTAGAGCTCACTGTCCTAAATTTATCTAATATTATATATAATAAAATATTTTGTCCACTCCATTTACATACAGGATATAAAAATGCCTGTCACTGAATTCTTAGTGTATAAACATAAATAATTGTAATGTATTTGAAGATGTGTAAAAAATGTTTGTATGCGTTATTTTAAACATGTAGTCAGACCGTGTAAGATGCCTCTTAATCATTTACTGCTTCACTGTCTCGTGTCCAAAAACAGTATAAGTAGAGTAAAGAATATAATTTCCTCTGCAGATCTAGGCGACCCACTGGCTGATCTACTTGATGACTTGCTTCCAGATGAAACCAAGCCCGAATCTAAATCCAGCACACAGCGGGCTAAACCTGAAAAATCAGCGCTATCTCCCTCCGCATCTCCTGTCCTAAAGACTGAAACACGTGAGCGTTAAATTATCCACAAGTCTTTATTTTCAAACTTAAAAAAACACTTAGGTAATGTGTGTGTGTGTGTGTGTTTATTCCTTGTTCATCAGCTAAGGCAGCAAAGACACGAGGTGATCTTACATTTGATGATGATAAGGATGACCTAATGGATGCACTCGGATTTGACAGTGATAAAAACAACCCCAAGAAAAAAGAGACTATGCTTTGGTCCAACAAGGAAAGGTAACAGCTCTGTCTTCACTTTTACCGCCCCATTCATATTGTTGTCCTTATTTATAGTGCTCAAATGATAAATAATTACTACCTTAGTGCCTTTGAGTTTTGGGATGCAGCTACAAACAAAGCCAGACTTGGGCAATGTTTTACAAAGCGATTTTTTTCTATCTATTCATTTTTCTCTTTGCCTTTTTTTGCAAAACTTTCCATGACATGCAGAACACCCTGTCCCTGTTCCCTTTTCCTCTGTTATGTGTAGCCTCAGGAGTGAGCCCCCTCAGAGAGCTCGTACTAGACTAGATGAGATTCTGGAGAGTTTGACTTCGCCTCGTCTTCTGGAGCGACCTCCGACGGGCGAGAGGAAGGAGCGGCCTCAGTCTCAAGAGAAGCAGCAACAAGAGAAGACCTCTAGTGTGAAAGGTAACAGCGCATCATGGTTTTCTGCTCAGCAAGTATGAGCAAGTACCATTTTAAAAGAGTGTAATATATTTAAAAACTAATTGTGTTCCCATTCATATTTATCAGAACCACTGGTAGAAGATGACCTTACATTTGGCTCCTATCAGCCCACTCTGGTATCTACGCCTGAAGGGCGCCAGTCCCGCAGACAGTCTGTCAGGTGTGTGTAAAGACCAATCTTGGTGTTTTACAGCAAGCTTTTTGCCTACCATTGTAAATTGAACACTAGATTTATTTTCTTGACATCAGATTTTCTACAGAGGATGTCAGTTCCTCTACCCCAGAGAAGAAACCAAAACCCACCACCCCTACTCGACGTCACAACTCTGCTGACTGGCTAGGCCTCAAGACAAACGACGACCATACCTTGCTAGAGGGTAATACCAAAGAGACCAAGACTTCAGCAGAGTCCCCAAAGGCTTCGTCCTCTCCTTCATTAGAGAGAAGACTCTCTCTGACTAGTCAGGGCACATCTGCTTTAAAAGTGGCAGCAAACACCCCTGCGCCAACTGATAATATTACCAAACAAACCAAGCCAGACGTCTCTAAAAGCCAGAAGAGAGAAGAGGAAGAGAAGGGTGACTGGTTAGCAGGAGCTCTGAGCAGGAGGAAGGCTCTGTCGGTGTCGAACACGGAGGCAAAAAGGTCCAAGCAGGAAGACTCTTTAGGCCTGGGAGAAGAAGTGGACCTGGAGTCCAATATTAGGTACTGTGCAAGCTACACAAAGCAGAAAGAAATACAATGACACACTGACAGACACTTCTCAGTATTGAATAATACCTTGCTCTTGTTTTCAGTACACAAGTCACTTCACAAGCTCCTGGGGACAGAAAGGACACTGTTATGTTTGTTAAGGACACTTGGTAAGGTGTTGTGTAAATCCATTAAACCCACGTACTCTAAGTGACTTCACTCCTTCTGTTTTGTGTAGCAACACTTTTCTTGGACAGCCCAGCCCCACTGCACACTCCACTCCTGTCATCGAGAAGAGGACCATGCAAGGTATTTAACACACAATGATCCATCCAAATAACTACTCTTCAGTTATATTTGAATTCATATAGCACAACCATGCTTGTTCAAAGCCACATCCCTCCCTGGCCCATTTACAGTAGAAGCCTTCCTTTCTTTTAGCCTCTCAACAGATTAAACACACCATGCAGGATGGTATGCACTTACAAGACTTACGCCGTGCTCATAATCTTAGCAAATCATTAACTCACATTCTACCCCTGCTCTGGTACAGATACCATTCCCATCTACCACTCAACTCCACCACAATCCCCTTCTGTTGTTTCCGAGTACACGTCCACCACCCACCACCCTTACCTCCCCTCCACCTCTGCATCCTCCTCACCAACTGCTCTCCCTGCTAAAGTAGACCTTGAACAAACTGTTGAAAGTTCCTCTCATCCCTCAGATTGCACTCCTCAAGTTACCGACCCATTGCCTGCCTCTGCTGCTAGCGTTAGCCACACCCAGCCCCAGGCTCAGTCCCAACCCCACCACTTACCATCCAATAAGGGATCCAGCATGCTACGAGAGCCCAGTCAGGCTCCGGATGAAACCCCCCAACAGCTGCCATTGCTCAACCCTATGTCTACTATACTGTCTGGCTCAGTGTGGTGTAGGTAATCCTATCTGATGTCAATTTAGATACAGTTGCATTTTCTAAAATGACTGTTACTCATGGGTTGTTTTCTTTCCAGCAGTTCCACAGCAAAACCAAACGCAAAGTACATCAACTGCTGTCCCACAACAGGTATATGTGCTTTTCTGTAATACGGTTGTCATGATCGGTCAGATATCATAATATGCCTTTTTTTGTTGTTTTTAAATCCCTTCCATATCCTCTGAAAAGGTGACACTTTCAGCAGACAGTCTGCAGCAGCTGCTTTTGCAACAGCAGGTAAGGAAGTCTCTACTTGCAGATTTATTCAAAATAAAAGAACACATTATCACCTTGTTTGCTCTTGACTTGCTCACTTTTCCCCCAAAGATGATGCAGGCTCAGTTGCTGGGCATCGGGGGCGTCGGGGATGCAGGGGTCCTGCAGAGACTCAAACAGATAGAGCAGCAACCTGGAGACTATCAAGCTTTACAGGCTCGCATCATCCAGCTGGAGGGACAGGTACATTAATGTTGTATTAGAGACGAAAGGGGAAACATAAGAACCGGACATCGGCTGTATTTTCAGTAAGGAATAGTAGCCTTACCTGCTGCCTCAACTTTCCTTCCTGTGTTACCTCCATGTACCTGCGCAGCCCGAAACTCCTATATGTTTTTGCACAGGTGAAGACCCTGCAGCTGGAGCGAGACCAAAGCCAAACGTTGCTAGAGAATGTCAAGCAGAGGCATAAAGAGGATATGGAGCTTATGGAGAACGCACACAAGTAGTTCATTCATAGACAACACACACATACATATATATGTGTAGTGCACACGTGCATCATGTTGAACATACATTATGCACAATTCCCTGCACTGAAAGCAGCATGTGTGTGTCTGTTTGCTTAACACACTCACTATAAGTGTTTTCTGTGCACGCCCAGAGCTCGTGTGAAGCTGCTTGAGGAATCTGCAGCACAGAGGGACACACAAGCGCGGAAGGAGTGTGAAGACCTAACAGAACGCCTGGCCGCAGTAACACGATCAGCTGAGCAGGAATGCGCAGAGCTGCAGGCTCAGTACCAGCGTAAACTGGCCCAGGCCCAGCAAGACAGAGACCGCGAGGTGGAGAGACTCAGAGACCTCCAGAGGTACGCCAGGGAGGCCTTTTCTGTAGTAAGAGATTGATTGTGTAACAATCGCAATAGCAGATACCGCATCAGTTGCAAACGCATGTACTGACTGAAAGGTAATCATTAAAGTAATTTACATACAAAATAATAGTTCCATAGGCACCACAAGACACAGCAACACAACAATGAGTTAACAAAACGTATCCAAACATGTTTTAGACCAATCAGATCACCCGGCTTATTCTTTTATATTATAAAATGCAGTTTGTTTCCGCACATCAGGTTTACAGTTATTTATCTGAGTAATACACAAAATCCCCTCAAATCTGGAACATGGAGCGATGTCAAAAGACCTGCTCTGGGTTTTACTAAACTACAGTATTCAGATAAGTTAATAAAATAACTCAGGAAGTCTCAGAATGAGCACATTAAATGTTATGATAAGTAATAAGGCTTATCATATATTTGGTGTATTTTGCCTTCAAGGAAATCTATCTTGGAGATGAAGAAAGACCACGAGGACCAGGTCCGGAGGCTGAAGAAATTAAAAGATGAAGAGATTGATGCAGTTACCAGCGCAACATCTCAGACCAGGTAAGTTGTTTTCAAAGAGCACCAGTCCTGTTTACAATTATACGAGTAAATTATATTCCTGTAAACTGTACTGTGTTTTTGTGTGAAATACCAGTTTCAGTGCTGATATTACCATGATACACTGCAAAGGCAGAAAGTAGCTTAATGTTTTTATTCTATTTAAACCTGCAGTTCTGAACTTTTGGCTCCCCTTCTGGCAGCGACAGTAATTACACAAATACGGTCGACGAGTGCTTGCCTCAGGCTCGTCTTCAGAAATAGTTACAAAAATACAGATAACTGTCCACATTTCCACGACAATAATCCATTATTTAGGTAGAGTAAATGTGATAGCTACGTAGCCTACTCCAAATATGTTACAAATGCCAACCTGTCTTGGAGCAGTAACTCGACATCAGTGTCTGTCCTCAGTCCTTCCTCTTCCCCAGCACGAGGAACAGCTACAGCAATGGTTATCTGTGTTTGTCCTCACTGTTTTTGACTGTTATCCTTCAACTCAACTTTTTATGTGGAGCATCAGAAGCTTTTTTGGACACTTCTTGGGTTTTTCTGCCATAGGCTGTGCCATTCCCCTAGTTGCTGTAGCCGTCTCCGTCACTACAGTTGCTCATCTCTTCGCTCTGGCAAACCAGTCATTGCTGGTTGATGTTAAACCATACAGTGTATGTGTTAAACACATCACTACCAGTGCACCAGTGAGGGAATGTCGCCACAGACACAAGATTTTTTTAAATCTCTGGAATACTGCGAAATAAAGAGAGATTTACCTGGCTTAATCAGCATTGTGTGAACTTGAGGACGTTCATTTATATGTAAATGTCCCGCACTCCCAACTTTAAAAGTCAGCCTGGAGTTGTTCTTTTTTTATTGCTGATTTTCTGTATCCAAACAGATTTTCAATGTTTTCAACAGACCAGTCTTGGTCAGGTTTCAGAGATTTTTGAAATACCAACTAGTTTGTCTGTGTTTTTTGTACAGGTCTCTCACTGTGGTGATTGAGCAGATGGAGCAGTTCTCCTCTCAGCTGGGGGAGCTTTCTTCTCGGGTGGAGAGCACACATGAACACACAGCTCACGGCCTGGAGCAGGGGGCACGGCACAGAGACGAGCAACTTCGAAGTACCTCCAAAACACACACACACACACACACACACGTTATAAGTGGGTTAAGGTCATTAACTAAATGTACGTTTCAGTGATGCAGGACCGTCTGGCCCAGCAGCAGAAAGCCATGGCAGAGGAGAGAGCTTACCTCAAGGAAATAATTTCCAGGATGGACACTCAGCTCAATGAGCAACAGAGACAGCTTGAGAAGGTCGGGGTAAAAATAAAGATGACATGTTTTTTGGATAGCAGCATTTGCTTTGACATAGCAGTACAGCACACGTGCATACATACAAACACCTGAAATAAAAACTGATGCTTTTCCCCTCAAAGATTGAAAATACAAATTCTTTTTTCTATGCCACAGGAACGCTGGAAGATGACGGCCGAGCAGGCCAAGGCAGAATCCACCCAAAGAGGCCTGGAGGAAGAGCGGCGTGCCCTCAGCATGCAGATCACTGTGGAAAGAGAGGAGCTGGAAAGGGCGAAGGTGAGGCTGATGAATGTCCAAGTGCTCCATCTCGATTCCACCCCCACCCCCCACCCCCGCTTCTCACCTCTCCTGCCTGTGTTCCCATCAGAGCGCATTACTGGAGGAGCAGAAGTCAGTGATGCAGCATTGTGCAGAGGAGAGGAGGAAGCTGGCAGCTGAGTGGGCCCACTTCCACACTCTGGAGAAGCAGAGGCATGAGAGGGCTGAACGGGAAGTCAGCAGCCTCTTGGAGAAGAGAGAGGGATCAATCATCAGTCTGGCACAGGTGACCTTCACTACTGAAAAAGAGCGATTCTGATAGTCTTGCTTTGTTTTAAATGCTACTATGACCCCAAAATAAATGTATTTTTCTATCTGTTTCTGTTGTAGGAACAAGCTGACCTAAAGCTTCATACTGCAGAGCTGAAACAAAAGGAGATGGCTGTGGCACAGGAGAGAGAGACTCTGGAAAGACTGAGAGACGATCTGGAGAGAGAGAAAGAGAGAATCAGCAGCACAGCCATGAGACTCAAGACACGAGCCCAGGAGGTGGAGGCCTTCAGCAAGGTAAATCCAAACCACACAGATCCCTGCATGTTGTGGAGTAAACAATGTGTAATATGTGGGTTTTGACCACGCCATGTTCTTCGCAGCTTGCTGCAGAGAAGCACGAAGAAGGAGAACGAGCGTTGCACGAGGCAAAGCGTGTGGAGGCTGAGCATGAGACGAGGCTCAGAAATATCCATATGCAGACAGAGCGTCTGAGGCAGCAGGAACAACGACTCCTCCAGGTGCGTGTGTGTATTGCTTCTACCTGACAAGACATTACAGAAATAGTAACTGTTTGATGTAAGGGTGCTATGATCCATCGGTCACCGATCATAATCGGCCGATAATAGCTTTAATTAGTTTGACCGGTGGTCGCTAAAAAGGCCGATAAGAAAAGCCGATCAGATGATGCAATACTCACCAGACAAATTTTCAACGGCAGCTAAAATGTTTCACTACGCGGTCTGTTAGGGTTTCAAAGCTAGCTAGCACTAAAGTCCTTCTCAGACAAGAAGGGATTAACAAGGGTTTATCATCGACTCATGATGCCTGTGCTCCTTTATCTCCTAAATAGTTTTATTGCAGTCTATAGTTGTAGTAAATTTATAAAGATGCTGTTTGTTGTGTTTTTGTAATTTATTCCTCAGTAAAGCTATATTTGTTACGCTATAAGATGTTCACAGTAACCAGGCAAAGGCTGCTATGGTTTAAGTCTAACACAGATTGAGCGGAATTTGTTGCCCATGTTTCCTGGCAATAAAATAAACAGCTGTCATTTCATGATACTTTATACTTTATCATCTGTTAACTTTAACACTTAATACATTGTTTTTAGGACCAATTAAATAAATATAAAGTATACTGTTTAATTCTACATGATAAATAAAAGGCTCCAAATAGACCCAGTGAATCTGTATCGGCCGATACTGCTTTCAGCAATCGGCCCAAAATAAATCCCAATCGGAGCACCTCTAGTGTGATATCGAAACACTTCTTGTTACAGGAGCAAATGCAGTTAAATCACCTGCAGAAGGAGACAGAGAGGCTGAGGCAAGATCCTCCAATTACCTCTTTACCACAAGTGATTCCACCCCTTTTACCAGGTGAGAAAATCTATCATTCAACAAAGTTACTCATACAAAATAAACTCATCTAATGTTGTTTAAAGTGCATATATCACAGATTTTGTTATCTGTAGATGTAGGTTCAGTGTTGCCAAACCCTGAGCTGGCGTCGACCTTGAGTATTCCCACTCCTACTTCTTTTCCCAACTCTCAGTCCATGGCTCTTCAGGCTAGTCTGGCTCTGTGGAAGTACACTGCACAAAAGGTAACCAGGGAAGACACCTTTATGCTGAAGCAATAGGAAATAGTCAAGTCACATAACAAGTGATGTTTCTAGTAAAGTTCCAAAAGTAATTTTGACTAGTGTATGACCAATGCATTTTACAATAGAGAACTATCCTGCTCCAATTCAGACACATTGAATCACACTGTATAAGCACAGGACCACCATCTTCACAGGCATCAGTGGTTTGCAATAATCCTTACATCTATAAACTGTCGCAGTGTTAAATTTTTTTCTGGATTCTTAAATACACGTGACTAATTGCAATACTTTTGAGATGGTAATGGAACTGAGACAAGGCCAAAAAGGTTTGAAAAATCCTGATAAGTGATTACATTTGATCAGTGTCAAATCATTAGTTCTTTCATATTAAAGGTTGATTTTCATCTCTGGAGTAAAAGTATGAAACCAGATGTTCAATTGTTTTAAGCCATTATGGCCCTTACATGAATGTTATTCACTTCACATAGTAAACACAAGGAGGTTGTTTGAGGCTTTAATGTAAAAATTTAAAGAGGCTAATTACAGTAACATGCGGCTCACTCACAATTACACCCCCCCCCCCCAATACTTAAAGTCTGCTAGTACATTTAATATTTTCAGGAACATATTACAGTTCAACTTTCTGGTGCCAATCACTTTCTTCTCCTGCCCACAGGACCGTGAATACCTCCAAGAAGAACAGTTCTTCTTAGACAATTTGAAGAAGAAATCTTACAGATGATCCTTCAGCATAGACTAACGCATGCTGGGTGCTCCCAGTAGGATTCATGTTACTTATCATGTGCCATGATGCTGGAATTTTAATAAACATTTTTTAGATCACTCATGGTTTAATCAGACAGATGTGCTGTATTTAATATACTGTGGCGCCAGACTTCTGGATGATCCAAGCTGTGTGGTGTCCACTTCTCCACTGAAGTCATCTGCAAGTAGTAAAAGAAGTAGTTAGTACTTTTTAACCACTTGAATGCAAACTGATATGTCACTTAAAGCTATAGTGGTCCCGTCAAGCCTCAGGTTACCATGACTCCACACTTATGTTCAGACAGGGATAACTTGTATCATCAATGGCTTGACTTTAATCATCAACTGACAGTCTTACAACCTTTACCTGTTCAACTTCTCTGCAGCCTTGTGCCGTCTTGCATTGCAGATAAGCCCTGTAGGAAGAATTTGACATCTACATCAAGTTCCGTTTATGCACACCAGAAGCCAAAATAGTTTGACAGCATTTCTCAGAAAAGCTATTGCCATCGTCAGTTGTCGCATCAGACGGCACTTCCTATGCAGCAGTTTTCGTCACTGAATCAGTAGCAACGTGGATCATAAGAAGCAGGGGGGTACAAACCTCTTCACCATGTCTCCTCCCTTTCGACAGTGAAGAGTCAAGCAGCACAGAAGAACCGTGAACCTGCAAGGCCACATCACATTAGTGGTAGTTCATCAGCAGCTTGCGACTCCGCACATCAGTCTGCTGCGGCTCAGATATCATTGGTTTCCACATTTGTGTTTTCAGACAGGGATAACAAACTCATCATATGCAGTTCAGAGAGTCGGGAAAAGAAGCTATTGCATTTGTCAGTTTTAACGTTACCTTTCATTACGACGAAAAGCTCAGCCCTTTTTTGGCAGGAAAATATCCTCATTCCACAACAGCCAAATCTGCCTGTAAAGTAAATATATTAAGTTGCACAGATTTGTAATTAAACACAGCCGGAAATAAAGTTAACTTAGGCCACGTTCCTGTCAGTCCCTCTCAAACCACGACGCAAGTACAATTTGAACTTGTTTAAACGTTACCCATGTTACTGTGTAGCAATGGATTTAATGCATGTCCTCTAGTTTTCCAAAATCACCTACTTAAAATCCAGTTGTAGCTTTTGCCCGACGTAGTCTTCATCCACGTGTTTGCTTGACTAACAAGGATAGCTAACTGCTAGCGGGCTGGTACAGTTCACATGCTACTGCCTCCAAGTTTCCTCACGTTACATCAACCAGTCATCCAATCCTTACCTGTTCATGGCGGCTCATCTGTAGTAAAGTCCATATTTATACACGAATGCATCGCTACATGTGAAAACGGCATGATGCAGCTGGAGCCTCCCTGCTCACGTCTACCGTACCGCCAACCAAAGAGATCAAGACTGAAAATCTCGCGTGAGAACCCTTTTAAACGTTGTTAACGTCACATCCCACGTGATTGCTGACTGGGTGTGGTTAAAGTTCAACTTATATTTTCAATTAAATTGTGAAAATACACCAAATTTAACTATAATTTAACAACAAATAAGATATACGTGATTGTAAGAACTGCAATTCGACACGTACAGCAAAATATATAAAATAATATGTAATGTTTAAATTGCTTTTAGATTGTAGCCTAGGAAAACGACACGCAGAATAGTGAATGGTGTGTTAATTCTTTGTTGTAGGCTAATGTCAGACTTATCCATAAACAAGTAGCCATAAAGATGTCAGACAATCATATCAAGTTTGATCAATAACATTATATTATTCCACCTCAATCTCAACTATTGTCTGGTGTCATAAATACAATGTCAGATGTGTGTATCAAAAAGATAAATAGCTCCAGTCGATACACACAGTTGAAGAGGGCAGAGCATGTTTATTTCAATGCTTTAGGGTGTGACATGTAAATCCATGGATGAATTATAATAATGTATGCTGAGATGTGCACTTAGCCTCGAAACTGATGAAAAATATGATAACTGAGGTTAATAATTGGGATCACATTCAAGAAATAATTTGAAAATTTCTGATGTCTTCTGGAGGATGTTTAGGGGACACAGACTGTCAGTGATAGATATCCGCATAGCCTGGGCAAAATACAACAAACCAATGAAAGGGAAATAACTTATTTGACAAAATAAGAGATGCCAATTACAAAAACATTTGTGGACACATAACTCTTCAGTTATATAGCAAGAGCACCAGTAGCTACCATGCAGTCCCCATCAAAAATGGACAAAGTAGGGATCTCAGGCAATAGCCAATAAGTTTTGTTTTGTGGCATCATGTGTAAGAAAACATCCTGAGAGGTAACTCGTGGAGTTTTATTATATAAACAAAGAAGCAACTCTTAATGTAGTTTTACAAAACAGTCTCAACTCAAGGCCCAATTACAATCACAATCAATCACGTCTCATGGTCTTCACCTGCAAACGGGGGATACACCTGATAAAGCTATAGTGGACTTTGAGTTAAGATTGTTTAGTCAAACTACTATTTTTCAAGGTCAAGAGTGACCTTTCACGCCTAATGCATTTTTAAAAACTGAATGTCATCATCAGACATTAAGCTCTCGTAATTTTCTAACAAATAGGCCTACTGGTTGGTGTCCTGCAGCAGAACGCATCCTGACAAGAAGAAGGAAAGGTTTGTGGGAGTCAAGTCAAATAAATCTAGATTTTAAGATGGTAGCTTATAGTTCAATATCAAATGTGTAAGTGAATGGAATATTTGTTGAACTGTTCTATAGGGTGAATTCAGATATTGGGACATCATGGGACAGCATGAGAAAACAGTACTTGTACTTCTACCCTGAAAAGTGTAAGTCCAAGCAACTGATGCTAAGACCATGCTGGGGAATTACATGACCAAAGTCACATGACATGATTCCTGTGACATCATATGTGTGGTTGTAGTCAGTGTCAAACAATAATTTGACCCCAAAAAGCAAGAGGTAAGATAAATGACAAATGCTTCAGCTTGATTTAAATACAAGGGTATAGGCTACAATTTGAATGACTGCTAGATTGTAGATATGAATGATAGCTATACAAACATGTATGTAATAGGCCTAATGTAGGCCTATCAAAATTAATATAGGCCTATTTAGTTTAAAATTAAATTTAGCCAACATTTTTTAAAACAGGACATTTTCTTGCTGTTATGTAGGCTATTAATCTACTTCACATGTATAGAGTAGGTTAAGATCTTTTTAAGATTTATGAACGAAATTCAAATAGCTTGTATGCTAACCACCCAAATTGTGTAATAAATTGTCACAGGAAACAGGCAGCCACATCAATAGAGAGTGCAGACTAATAGCCTACATAATATCAAGTGGGCTATAGAAATATAACGTTTAAAAAAAATCTGTTTAAAAACTTAAAAACATTTTGGGGACATTTGGGATTGAAAGCAGGACCTGGCTAAAGAATCTGGGTCTTCAATGTCACTGAAAAATAGTTTTGTGTCAACTGAGTTAAGGTTAGGCCCAGCCTACATCAAAATGGCGAGCCATGCTTTGTAAGAACCTTGCATAAAAAAGTAGCCCATAGGTGCACTTTCAGGAATTCAGAAATAATAAATTGCTCTATGCATAGGCTTGAAATTGACAAACTAGTTTTGTAGGCTAGTAAAAATATTCTAGATTATCTGGTTTTACATGTA
Source organism: Micropterus salmoides (assembly GCF_014851395.1). Taxonomy (NCBI): domain Eukaryota; kingdom Metazoa; phylum Chordata; class Actinopteri; order Centrarchiformes; family Centrarchidae; genus Micropterus; species Micropterus salmoides. The sequence goes on along the minus strand of NW_024040041.1, from coordinate 12,486,122 downwards.
GGCTAAGTAGGGCCCAAATCAGAGAGCAGAGTAGCTTAAGTATTGGAGACAGTCGGCTGCGCCCCCCTCTGGCTCTATCACTGCCATTCCCCCTTTCAGTCACTAGGGAGAGACTCTGAACTAGGAAAGCTGCTGTTTCCACACTCAAAGGGTCCCACAGCAGGCTGAGGATCAGAGTCTGCTCCGCACCGCCATCCGCACACCGGCCTGCGGGACGCGTCGCACTCTGGGATGGAGAAAGACGCCTCTGAACCGGACCCATCCCGCCAGCGGAACGGGTTCGTGGGTGTCCTGTACGGGGAGTTCACCGACCTGCTTAACGACAGGGTCCGGTACTCGGTGAGCTTGACGGAGAGCGCCCTGACCATCCAGAGGATCTCCTCGTCACCCGGCCGGACGAAGGTGGTTTTTAACTTGACCGACTGTATCGGCTGCCGGGCGTACAGAGGGCCGGATAGCGCGGACGTCGGCGCCTACTTTACAGCCTATTTCTACCCGTTCAAGAGGCGCTGGATGAGCGCCGGGGTGGCCCGGCAGAGAGTGGAGCAGTGCTTTCGGGTCGCGCTGGTCCAGGACCCGCTCGCCAACCTCCAGGAGGCTGAGAGGTGGGCTTGTGCCATCAGAGACGCCTCCGTGCTGCAGGCGCCCCGGAGAGACGGTGAGCACTATGGGATACATGGGTCACAATGTGAAGCCTGAAAAATGAACATGCAACTTTATCCTACAAAAACTACAGGCCTGTAACAAAAGAAGAATATCAAATATTATGTTAATGTGAATATGAAAAAGTGTACAATAAGCTCAGTACCACAGTGGAACCTGAATATTCTGATGGTCATAGCAGTGCTTTCACTTCCTTTTTTTTAAATGACAAAGTCAAAGACTAACCTATAAGCAATACACCTTCATATCGCCACAAACAGGTTTGGCAGAGAGGGCGCGCACATTCCATCTGCTCTCAGTAACCTGCTCTACCTCCCCTGAAAGGTGATCTACCTGCAAGCAGCAATTACAGCTGCTCATTCATCCAAACAGCCCTGATGATTCTGGGATCTGGAGCCTACAGTTATCACACACACACAGACTCACAGAACTGATCGCTTAAGTAGTTAGATTTTCCACTGATCCTCTGTCAGCAGAGAGTGTAGCCACTGCACAGGCTTCATTATTCCTGCTTGGTAAATTCCCACTGAGGATTTTTTGTTGACGAGTGGAAAAATCACATCAAAACAAAGCCTGTTTTTCGTCCTGCTTCATCTAATTAGGTCTCATCATGTCTCGCTCTGTTTAAAATGCAGACTGTCCTCGGGTTCCTTTGTCTTCCAATCTCATTAGGTTCCCTGTGCTCCATCAATGAGTTAACATGAACATAATATGTGAAGTGTTTATGCCACTGATTACCCCTTGTCACTCATTTGGGAGGAGGTGGTGATACCTGCTGATGATGCGACAAAGCTGTTTGGGTCCCCAACTGATGATTCTGTTTATCAACTATAGGGTGCAAACTCTGAATCAGCCATGTCACATCCGGAAATATCCTTTATAGAAATATTGAACTGTTTATAATACAACGGAGGCATGCACTCCTGGGGCAACCGGAGCAGTTCAAAGAGGAGGCAGATGTTTGACTTGACAGTGACTAATTTGGAATGCTGGTTGCCAAAGATGGAGGCAAGTGTTAGTATAGCAGGATAAGGAGCCCCTCTGGTAGCAGCCTCCAGGTGTACACTGCAAACACAGAGAGGTGAATAAAAGAGAGAGAGAGGGACTGGGAGCCAGCTGCAGCCAGCAGGAGTTCTGGTTTCAACCCTGTATGCCAGGCAGGCTGGCAGGCAGATGGTCCCTCACATCACTGCCCTCTTACCGGACTCATCAAAGTGCTTCAGCTTTGGAGATATTCAGATCATACATACTAATGAACCAGATCTAACAGTTTAGCATGTTCACAACCCAGATGTTTTTTTGCCACTTCACTTCATTTGAACAGAGCGTCTCAGCGACGATGTGATGAGATCATTAATTTATAAGCTTGTTTTAGCCTCCCAGAAACCCAGCCAGCCAATAATACAGTATTTAACTGAATATATTATGTGGTTTAAATGAATAATGTTGTGGTAACAGATGCAGCAGAATTGCCGCTTTGCTGCCTCGCCGTAGAGGGTGTATGAAAGTCAGTGAGATTCGCTAATCCCTTGTAGTGTATTTACCCCCTGCGTTAATTGCATGTCATCTCATCTGGCATTGCAGATGGAAAGGTTGGATTAAAAGTGCAATTGCGAGCTCAAGATTGGTAATCAGTCAGAGAGCTATCACTGTGAGGCGCTTTCACTGAAGTACACAGTGGATAAACATGAAATTTAATATGTGAAGGTAGGCTATAGTTTACACTGAGGTTGTAACTCCAATTTCTAATTTGGTTTGGGTATTGAAGTCTCTGATAGTCTCACAGGGTTTTTATTCTCACTGCAGGTTTATTGGAATGAATGAAATGTATGAAGCACCCACACTGCGATACATTCCTGCACATGCTAATGGTCTGCTACAGTACTTGTTCTGACTTGTTCTGCTAGTGGCTGCCTTCATTGCTACCGGCTGAATTTTTTTTTTTTGCTTTTCAAACATCTAGCAGGAGGCCAGTTTCAGATTTAACATTTATACGTGCAAGAACTTTGCATTATTTTGATTTGATTTGCGATTGGTTGGTTCTATTCGGTTGTCTTGATTTTTTCCCTAAACTTCTGTGTCTCTGTGCACCCTTAAAATGAGCAAATTCCTACAAGCTACTCCCGTGCAAATGTGAGCATGATCCCTCGGGGTAACATGTGGGGTTATGCAAAAGAGAAGGAAGGGAGGAAAGAGCTGCGGTCTGCACAGCTGCCACAAAAGTGACTGTTTCTCAGCAGCCGCAGGGTCAGGTATGTGTCTGGCAGCATGCTATCTCTCCTCCCCAAGGCTCTGCTGAAGCCGGCGTTGCTTCCTCAGCGAGGAAGAGCTAAAATGCATCACCGGCGACCTCTCACCCTGTCCAGCATATCGGTCCCTCCGGAGCCTTCGTCTCCTGCTCCGTGACACAAAGATGTGATGGCCTGTCAACACCCCCAACCCCCACCCCCCGGGCACCATCCCACCCCAGCCTCAGTGGGCAGTTGTGTCTATACTCTTTAGACCTCCTCCCCCCCTCTCCGGCAAACGGTCACCCAACCTTGGAATGCAGCTTGCTTGCAGACACGGCAATCAGTCTGGAGATAGAGTTACTCCAGAACAAGACGGCTTTCAGCGAATACTGTGTTTGTTTCTGCTCCGATAGTTATCTTAAATGTTGTCGTCTAACAAGTACCACCTGTGATGCAGTATAAGATACTGAAGGTACATTGCGTCAGTATTTAGCACTTTTTAACTATCAGCACAGTGATGATATCTGTCAGCTCAGCACTTGTTAGCACTGATTCTGCCTGTCGCCTGGCTGCCTATGCTGTGTGTGTGTGTGTGTGTGTGTGTGTGAGAGAGAGAGAGTTTACCCACTTGTAACTATGAAATACACACATTGCAGGCCAAAGTTTGCTTGCTGGTGTTAGACTTCACATCGCAGAGAGATTTTACATTCACCCTCATACCCTACATCTATCTTCCTGTCACACACACACACAGACAGACACAGTTCAGCAGGAACGTCTGGGGAAAAAGCCATTTTCAGAGACAGAAATTGGGGGCAGCGCATTGAAAAATAAAGGATAATGAATCATAAATGAATGAAAAGGAATAAGCTGCCATGACATTGGGAGTCTTTTGGTTTCATTCATCATTTAAACAGTGGTTACCAAACTCGTTTGGCTTCAGATAATACTGTTGCGGTGAAGTAATTTCCCGCGCGGTATTATGTTGGGGCTCAACAGTGCGGTATTATCGCATTTTTCATCAATTAAGTAATTTGGTGCCATATAGCATAGTAAGAGTGTCTGTGGATCTCACCTCACTGCACAGCGAGCCGCTAACAGTAGCTTTATGGTCGGATCAAGCTAGCTATTGGGTGCTCAACAACATTGCCAATTAAAAAACTCATTTTTGTAGTCTGACCGTGTCTTGTAAACACATAATGTTAGCTATATCGTTACCTTCATGGCATGTCTATCAAGTCAATTTACATACCGCAGCAACACACATGTACACACCGGTGCAGAGCAGAATGGGCTATTCACAGTTAACCACTGAGCTGTTGTAACGTTATAACTAAATTTCCACAGAAGGCAACATTAACAACAGCTGCAGGCATCCAACACACTATGCTCGTTAGTTAGTGAGCTTCAAATGAGGCTTACAGTTCACAGTTTCTCTTGAATGTCCCTCAGGATGACAGTGTTAGTCCAACATTGCCGAGCCTGCTAGCCACATTACCCGTGGGAAAACGCTAACGCCAAGTTAGCTAACCTTTAAAACAAACAGTAAAACAAGACAAAACACGGCAAGACTTACAGCTTCCAAGTTTGAAGTCGGGTCACGTACAGCCCATGGCGATCCGTCCTTGAACCGTTACAGAGCTTGTTACAGTTGTGGAACTTTTGAAGCACTACTTTCTTAATTTAACACACACTGAAGTGTATGAACATTGCGGTTGTTGTGGTGCTTGCCATCCTCTGCGGTAGCCTTAAGCAAAGCACGGTATTTTAATTTTGCGGTTATTGCGCCAGCCCTACTTCTGATTCCTCAAAACAATGCAATGTGTATTTGTGACCCCACATTAGCGCTTGCATATGCCCATATGCAAAGAGTGATTTTTTTCCCTTTATTCTATTTTTAGTGGCCTGAAAATGTAAAAATATTCATTAATTCACAAGAAAAAGGCGAAGATTATAGGAATGTTTGAAAAAATATAATTTTGTGTTGCAGGAACATGCCTTTTTGCCTGTTTCCTTTCCTGTTAATAATCTCGTGACCCCGCAGATCAATCTTGTGGGCCTTTATGGTGGCCTCAGCCCGCAGTTTGGGAACCACTAAACTATAGTCATGCACTGTTTGACAGTGCATATTGAAGACGAAACACTTGCGCTTTGACTTTATATGCCGTTTATAATCTGCATATAAAGTCTTATGACAGCAGTGTTAGGGTAGTTACTCAAAAAAGTAATGGATTACACATTAGTAGTTACTTTTTTTTTTTTAAATAATGCCTTACTTTACTAGATTACTCACTGCTGAAAGTTACTAGTTACACTATTAGTTACATTACTTTTGGATTACTGCATAACATCACCTGTGATGCACAATACCAATATAAAGTTACACCTCATATATGCTCAGATCAACACAAATCCTTATTATAATGAGGACATACATAGGATCTCTCTTTTATGCTCTTTAATACTACAAAGCTGACAACAAATTCCAAAAACATCAGCCCAACATTTGTAAAGAGAAGAACAAGGCTAGAGTACAGTACTAAAATGCTAAGAATTATATTGGAAACATTTACTAGCGACACAACCCCTCAGTAATCTGGCTGGATGAAGTCTGTCGCTCCGCATGATCCATGATGATAGAGAAATATAGATATTAATGTCAATAAAGCATGCTGTCGATATTTTAGAGACCCCTCAAAATATCACAAATCGTGTTTTTAGGAGAGCTGATGTCTTATTAAGGGGTGCCAAGCTCCCCCAGGCTCCCCCGTAGGTCGCACCCTGATCAGAAGTCTCTCAAATCGTTAGTCAGACAACCTGTTCCTCCTCACAATCAGCACAAGACTGCCCAGGCTGAAGAGCCTCGCCACAGGCGCACTAGAGGGTATCGCTGTCCTTTTGCGAAACAATATGAATTAATACCTCCACCCCTCGAAAGACGTCTTTAGCAGCCCTGCCATTTCTGCGTCCTCATGAACTGGCGCTGAAGTCAAAAGTTAGGTCGGGAAAGTGTTAAGCAAACACGCGTGTAAAGGGACGTTTGATTTATTTATCTCTCCTCCTTAAGCGGATAGTTCAATAACCAGTTCGCAAGTAGCGCGATGATTTTGTTATTAGTAACTGTAATGTGATTACTGAAGTTATCAACAGTTGACTAATGTAAATGCTCCGTATAGCGCCTACATCGCATTCACCAATCACAAACATACATACCCTGCTCAAACACAAACTACCATTCACACACATCCATACACTGGTGCAACAACCACCAGGGGTATTTCGAGGTTCAGTATCTTGCCCAAGGACTCGACATGCAGTCTGGAGGAGCCGGGGATGTTGTTGTCTCCTAATAAGAAGCAAACATCCTATGCAAAAGGAATTATCATTAATAATCTCCAGGTAGATTTTAATTGCCTTTATTACTTACTTTGTGAGAATAATAGTTTAAATGAAATTGTGTATGCAATATTTAGTTTATTAGGTACACCTAGCTAAAACTATTTCAGCCTAATACAACAGTTCTGCAATAAATCCTCCCCTGATGAAAGTCATGTTAAGGGTTTTTTCCAACTGTTTTAGAGTGCAGTTGATTTGACATTATGATCATTTTAGAGGCTTTAGTTTGTTGAATTGTATTGCATTATAGTGAGAGGTACTAAGTTTAACCTACATTTAACCTTTAACCAATTATAGATTTTTCTGTCAGCTGACTAATCATTTAATTGACATTATCTAAATAATCACAATAAAACCATTTCTTAAATTGTGATTATGTTTCCTAATTACAACACAAAGAGCAAAGGAGTTCTTATTGTTATTTAAGTAGATTCCCTTGCGTGACAAGTGATTTCAGTGCCGCCCTTCAGAGTACAGGGGGTCTGAAGCTGTAGCATGGTAATCAGACTCATCACTTCATTATTCATTATTCTGTTTGAATCGCTGACAAAAACTTGAGATGTGTGCAGTGATTCAGGGGTCTGGAACCATGCAGGCTAGTGAAGGTGCTGGACCAGACATAAAAATATTTCCCTACCACCTGTGCTTTGGGGATCATGACTTCCAGATCTGTAGTTGTTTTGAGGAATGAGGATTGCAACTTTAGGTTTGGCATTTTCACTTGTGTCTGTGGGTTTAGTAAGGCTATGTGATTCAGCTCTGCACACTTGAGTGTAAAACTGGAATCCAAAGCTCTTTCCACTATATTCTGGAAATGTAGAAAGGACCTTTTGTATCTGAAAGCCACATTGTGGTCTGATACACGTAAATAAAACAATGGTAACCCTGTGTGGTTGAATGGAGGCAGAGTTTGGCGTGTGCCTGTTTGTTTTCACACTCTCACCTCACTCTTCCTGGTGGGTTCGCACCACTGTCTCTGAGATATTTTTGTACCTCTGCCGTGTCCTATCATCACGGGCCAAATGAGGTAGAGGTTGGCTGCGACAGCATCACAGGTCACAGTACTGGAAAATACGGCATCTGGTTTCTTTTTTGATTAATTTACATTATAAGCAAGAGGTGGTGCAATTTAACCCTCTGTCATATTTTATGCTTCTGGGAATTGTGTCTGTTTGATAGCAAAGACAGCATCACCTTCAACCAAATAATTCTGGTGTAAACTGATACTGAAGTTTCTGTCCTCCACACCCCAAAATGGATATTACTTTTTGTCCTCTCTAATTCATTTGATACGGTCTCTGGTGAGTTGGTGTCTGCTTTAAAGGTCAAGGGCGTCTGCTGAAAAGTCCACCTCTAGAGGAAGCTTCTCCCCGACTTCACTTTAAAAATGCTGCAAACCCTTTCAGCAGCAGCCTGTACAGTGAAGTGGCTGAACCTGATCCTCCCTCATGATTACGTAGCCTATTGAAAATGAATAAGAACTTTATAAGATGGAACAAATAACTCATTAAGGCAAATATCATGTAATGTGCTAGCTATTAATGCAATAAGATAACTGGATCTTCATTACATTACATTACAATTTAGCATGTTTTATCAAACCACTACTCAACCACTTGAGCTACAGCCGCCCCCATATCACATCATCTTCACACACAGATTTGAATTAATATGCATTTCTCTCCTTTTCCCTTAAAGCAATAGTTTACATTACACTTATTTGCCTTTTTGTTGAGAGACGAGGAGATCGATACCTCTCTCTTGTATGGTAAATATGGTAAATATGTAGCATATGTACAGCTAACATCCAGTTATCTTAGCTTAGCAAAAGAGAGGAAACGGGAAAAACAGCTCGCATTGGCTCTTTACAGTGGTAAAAAAAAAAATAAATACCCTGCTTACTAGCACCTTTAAGCACTTTTTAATACTTAATATCTTCAAACAAAAACCAAAGTGTAAAAACAACAATTTGCTATTTTATGGGGGTCACTATTTCTTGTTCCTGGAGTCACTGTTTGCCTGGCACCTGTTAATTAATGAACTTTTACCTTTTACAGAGACCCTAAGAGGACATGGTCAAAACAAACAAACAAAAATCTGGTGCAAAGTATCTGGTGCACATGAGATACTATCTGGTGTGCACAAGATCGTGAGCACCACATACTTTCTCGTGAGCACCAGATCATATCTTGTGTACAGATACTTTTTTATGAGCACCACATACTTTCTGGTGGGCAAGAGAAGTGTGGTTTTTTTTCACCCATGTCCCCTTAGGGGCTTTGTAAGCTTTAGAGGTGCTGGTAGGTGGATTTTGTTACTTTAGGCCGGAACCAGGCTAGCATTTTACCCCCTGTTTCCTGCTAAGCCAACCAGCTGCTGGCTGTAGCTACATATTTAGCATACAGACATTAAAGTGGTATCAGTTATCTAAACCCAATTTTCCTCCCCGGTTTATTTCTGTCTTAATACCTGCTCTCCTTTTGTTTTTTATATATATAATTATTAAAATGATGCTCTTCATAAACGCAGGAAGCTGGGTAAGTCGTAGTAAAGCATCTTTTCTGCAAAAATGCTGAGGCAAGATGCTGAATCCCTCCCAACCCTTGGGTAATAAAGTGTGGTCACGCCATTGCTTCCCTTGAGAGTCATAAGGAACAGGAGGATTTCCTGATGGGGGTTAAAAAAAATTACACAGAATTGCTATCAGTAATCGGTATGATCCTGACTGAGAAGCAACTCCCTCCTTGAAGGAAGTAGCATGTCACATTAACATTAAGCATTGTCTATCTGAATGCTGCCACAGCCTGTGACTTTACTGTTTCACTCTCTTTTTTCCCTCCGAGGGACGAGCCTGTCTTTGAAATATCTTATCATGCATGAGAAGAAGCTCCTCTTGTCATCGTGCTTCATCTCTATCCTTGCCTTCGCTCACATCCACCTCTCTCTGCCTGCCTCAGGTGTGGTGTACGCAGAGGTGCGTCGGCCGTGCAGATTCATGATACTTGTGAACCCTCACAGCGGTCGCGGCCAGGCTCTGCAGCTCTTCACCGGCCACGTACAGGGCATGCTCACTGAGGCCGCCGTTCCCTACACACTTATCATCACAGGTCAGTAGCATTCATACTGACCGTTGCATTTAGCACTCACTCTTCTCAAGGTCACGCTGACATCAAACAGAGGCCTGCCACTTTACGCACACACACTCACATATACACGTTTGTTCTTCTATCCCCATGGTGACATCTCATTGACATAAAGCATTCCATATACCCTTACCATAACCTTATCATCACAACTACATGCCTAACCTTAACTCTTAAACCTAACCCTGTCTGAATCCTAAAACCAAACCCTCAAAAAGCAGTCTCTACCCACGGGCACCTACATTTTTGTCCCCAAAGTAACATGAGTCCCCATCAGTCAGTGTGCATTCAGGTTAAAGTCCCCCAAGGGATATAAAAACATGAAAAACACACACACTGCAGGCACTTGAGCACACTTAACTTGGCATAAACTTTTGCCACGTTATGATGCATTATTTGTGTAATCAAAAATTCACAGGCCATGTGTTCAATAAGTAGAAACGCGCACAGATACACACACACTGCAGGCACATTGAGTACATGAACACTTTCTCGTTTAAGTCTCCCCAGCTATTTCCCATTCTGTATGAGTTGCCGGTGGCTTTTTGTGACCTTAAACAATGTCATGCGTTTGTTAATGTCTTCAGAGGCTCTGAACTCCAAGTGCCCTATTTCTGAATACCAACGAGCAGCTGGGAAACAGGGATAAGCTTTAATGTCAAAAGACAAAAATCAGTGAGTCTTTAACCTACCACCCGCCCTCCACTCAAACCCAAACCCCATTTGACAGGACCAACAATTTGAAAGGTAAGAAATAGCCGTCTCTTCCAGCGTCAGCTTGGCAGTGCATCAGTTCGATCTCTGATACAGCACCAAGTGAGACAGAATATGACAGCCAAGTCAGAGGAAAAGGAGGGAGTGTGTTTGTTTATTTGAGAAAGAGTGCTGACGCGCATGCAAGCTCTTGGTGCCGACTCCTGGGGCTTAAAGGAAGGTCAGCAGATGGACGGTGATGAAAAAAGGCACAGCATAATTACTGAAGTTGACCCGGGAGAATATGGGTCGGGATCAGATACGGTAGCCATTCAGAAGTGCCTATGAGTGGATTAACTGCCGCAACCCTATTTACCCAGCACGCAGCTCCTTGATGAATGTATGACACAGCCTCTGCCTGAGGAAGGACAAGTACCATTAGAAGCACCTCTTGTGTCAGAGTGTACCTTTTACATACTGTATGAAGCATCCAGTGCACCAAGCTTCATCTTTACCCTGGTTGACCTCAGAAGAAGTCAGAAGAGTGTGACAAAAGAAGGAAAATGCTGCTTTTGAAGTGAAACAACCAGAATTTGACCAATATTTCAAGTGTGTATTTATGTATTGCCTTGACAGAGGTGATTACAGGTTTTCAGCCAGAATTGCTGCTTATGACCCCTTAAATAAGGAAGTGCCTGGGAAGTAAAGCATCAGCCCGAGCCACGGCAGGTATAAAGTGCTGAGTCAGCTGTGCATTGCCGTTACTCCCTCTGCCTCTGTCTGTCACCACAGCGCTGCATCACTGCCTCCAGCCTCAGCACCTTGCAAACAAACAGCAGCTACATGGGGAGCACCGCAGGGAGAGAGAGAGGGGCCTGGGAGAGTGTAGGGGGACAGGTGGAGGTTGGACCGAATGAAAGGGAAGGAGAGGGTATTTGTTTTTATTTCACTACTGTCCTCGCTCAATACTTGAGCTGGGCAGAAAAACATTTCCTTCATGATGATAGTGCATCAATACTTACTAACTTCTCTGTTGTCTGCCTGCCTCTCTCTCTCTCTCTCTCTCTCTCTCTGTAAAGCTGTCTCTTCCACACACACACGCACAAACACAAACACACAGCACTACACTGGGGAGTCTCAGCTGGTAGGACTGCAGACTTTAATGCTGGCGGGAGGAGCCCACAGAGGCCCCTTGCAGAGGGACCCACTCAAGGATGCTGCCAATAAAACTAGGCTGAACAAATAGCTCGGTTTCCGCCAGCACATTAACCAACACACACACAGACGCACATACTGAACACGCACATGCATCCAGTGAATGCACATACACACATGCAGATATTTGTCAGTCACAGATGTTTGCAGGGCGGCTAAGCTGCCTTGGAGCTGTTGAGTAGCCACTGGATGGGCTAATGTGCTCTCTTTTTCTGGCTAATCTCCCTGATTCTACCCCAGAGGCTGGCGATGAAGGCCGCATCTCTCTTTCTCTGCCCTTTCCCTTGTTTTTATTTTTCTGATCTCTCTTATTTTTCTCTCTCTCTTTCCACTTCCTCTTTCAGAGCACCAGAACCATGCACGGGAATTGGTGAGGAACGCAGACCTGTCACAGTGGGACGCCCTAGTTATCATGTCTGGAGATGGGCTGCTGTTTGAGGTGCTTTGACCTAACCCAATTATTTAAATTTTGGCATTGATGATGTATCTCCTTCTTAAAAAGACAAAGCTCCATTGCACCTCCTCATAAAAACTAATGACGGTGCTTTTTATTTGGCAGCACTATGATGCTCTCTGCTGGACAACACTGATATACAATACACTTTGTTTTCTGTACTGGCATCTGATTTTAATGTGGCTAGAAGAATACACATCACAATAAAATTCCATTATTAAAGATAAAATGCAAAGTAATAGTAATAAATGATGACACTGTCATTACGTATATTAAAATGAAATACATAATAATGTGTATTGTATTTCACTTCATTTCTTAACTTGATCTGTTTTTTGGGCATTTAAAAAATTCCACTTGTCAAACAATCACAGGTGGAAATTATATAAACCTTCTCACCCCTGTTTCTATTTTAAGAAGTTTTCAGATTAGGCCTGCAAAAATTTAATTAGTACTTTTGTACATGACAAAAGAGCACAGTGCCTGTGATTGTAGCACCTAAAATCTCTGTATCCGTATTTTTGTTCTGTGAATGCTTCACTGTTTTTAGTTGTTTTTAAAGATGACGGACAAATATTAAAAAATACCTTGGCCACTGTGTGGATGCTTTTCTTCATGCTGAACTTTATTATGTATATCTATGAATCTTGAGCCAGTGTGGTTTCAGGTTCCCTAGTACCACCATACATACTACTTTCTATTTAAGATAATGCTCTACTTCTGTTTTTGTATTTTTTCTTGTTCATTCAGGTGATAAATGGTCTGATGGAGCGGGAGGATTGGCAAGAGGCCATCCAGACCCCTCTGGGTATTCTACCTGGTGGCTCAGGCAACGCCCTGGCTGCCTCTGTCAACCACTACTCACAGTAAGTCAGTCCATTAATGAGTCATTTAAATGCATGGACCAACAGTACAAAAGAAGAGCAAAGAAGAAAATTCCTCAGCCGAAAAAAGAACGATTTATCTCCTTTCTGTGTAATTATGCCAAAGGCTGACTGGGCTTCGTTCTTCAGGAGGGAGGAGGGACAGGGGAGCAGACTAGAACTGCTTCGCTGTGCAGCAGTGGTCATTTCAGACTGCTGATAACTCTCAAGGGAATGATGTAATGGATTTAGAAACTCGTACGTGAGTATGCACATTTGAGTGATTATAGTCCAAAGTGCAGCTGTGAAACCGGTTGACCCAGCACATGGCCAGGGTATCATCTCCATCTGTTGGTTGGCTGTGGGCATGACCAAAACAAAAAACAGGCATTTATAGTGGGGTTTTTTATCGCTTTTGTACTATTATCGCAAGTATGTGGTAAAATTTCACAACTCTTACAAAACTCCAATGTCATCACACAGCCAGTCTTTCATTTAAGCCACACAGTCAATCAAATAACAAACAATGCAAGATACATGTTTCAAATCACCTTCAAAGTATTGACAGTAGTATTCTACAGTATACTGTAAAAGACGGATTACAGTTTTCACATTAGGCAAAACACTCACATTATCCAACATTTACAGAATCTATCATCTCCATAATATCTATCTGATATGTAATCAAGTTGTGATCAATGAAGACATCCTCTACAATCACTGATAAAAGAAACAAACTATTTTATTTTTTAACTATTTTACTCTATTGCAACATATAAGTTTGTCTAATCAAAGGGGGGGGGGGACGACATACTGCAGGACCACAACAACAAGTTGACATTTGTAGTCAATATTGAAATGTCCTGACAACCACTGGACAGATTGCCAGAAGTCCAGTTATCCTTGATAGTAGCCTTCCTTGAATAACTATTACCTGGATGACTGAGAATCTTCACAGACTGTTGTTTTTATTGCATAGCAACAGTAATCCATAACACGCTCACGTGATGTTGTGCCATGCTATAATTGCTTCTAACTCTTAATGTGTGTAACCATCTCTCAGGTCGCCTCCGGTGTGGAACGAGGAGCTGCTACTGAGCTGTGGTTTCATGCTCTGCAAAGGTCTGGTTGGCTCCCTGGACCTGGTGTCGATCCACCTGTCCTCTCAGCAGCGCCTCTTCTCCTTCCTCTCCCTGGCCTGGGGCTTCGTGGCTGACGTTGACATTGAGAGTGAGAAGTACCGCCATGTTGGAGCAATCCGCTTCCTAATGGGCACCCTGGTGCGTCTGGCCTCTCTGAGAGTCTATCAGGGCAGGTTAGCGTATCTGCCTTTTAAGGAGGAGCCAACACTTCCAAAAGGAAACAACCCTCCCTCTACGCCTCAGCACCCCTCACTCTGCTCCTCCCTTCCCTGCCAGCTCATCCCCAACACTTCGCCAAACCCGAACTCCCACCACAAGCACAACAGCACAAATTCCAACCACAACACCATCACCAACTCCTCCAACAACGCTATCACCACCAAGAGACTTGAGACCCAGAGTGATGGCAAAACCAGAGCACCAGAGGACTCTTTGCTTCCTGGCCTGGACCAGCCAGTCCCAGAGAGCTGGACGGTGGTCAAGGAGGAGGACTTTGTCTTGGTGCTAGCTATTTACCAGTCCCACCTGGCTGAGGACCTGTGGACAGTCCCTGGTGCAATGGCAGACGACGGGCTGATTCATCTGTTCTATGTGACAGCAGGAATCTCCCGTCCTGCCCTCCTTCGCCTTTTCCTTGCCATGGAGAAGGGCGCCCATTTGGCTTGCGGCTGCCCCCACCTGGTGTACGAGAAGGTGAAGGCCCTGCGGCTGGAGCCCATCTCTGCACAAGGCATGATCACTGTGGATGGCGAGATGGTGGGATACGGGCCTGTTCAGGCTCAAATCCACCCCGGACTGGCCAGACTCATATGCGGATGAACATGGATTATCTTAATCCTTTTTTGACTGTAGAGCTTTCTAGTTTGGCTTTTTAGACTCAGTGTCGATTTCTTTATATATGCTGTGTTTTCAGAAGTGCCAAAGACATTTTATCAGCCTCTGGAAATTCCTCTATTTTTCTACAGAAACAGCTTGTCCTATTTTTATGGTCTCCTCTTTCTCTCTGTGTTTGATTCAGGGTCAAAGCAATGGATGGTTCTTGCTGCTGGCTGGTCCCAGCTTAGAGAAATGGGGTGGGATTGTGTGTGTGTGTGTGTGTGTGTGTGTGTGTGTGTGTGTATGTGTGTGCATATGCCATAGAGATCTTTATATATGTTTGTGTGCACTCAAGTGTGTATATGTGTGAGATTTTGCATGAGGAGCTTTGGCACATAGCGGCGTGGTGCAGTAGCGGAGGAGTGCATTGTGCACTCTGCTGTCTGACCTCATAAGCATGACACGTGAAGAGAAGCACATTTTCCCGTCCTGGTAGGCTCCTCGTGAAACCACGCCCCTTGTCCCACTGTATTACGCTGGGTCGGCAATCTCCCTCCTGGGCAACTGCTCTGACAGCATCGCCTCCCCCCTCAGCTTGGTAAAGAAGAGCTTTCTTAACTGAGGAGATATAAATCCCCCAGGGATTTAATATTGAAAAATCCTTAATCTTTGCATAGCTTATATTAAAACAAACCTGAACAACACTAGATCTAAGCATTAGTAACCAGTGAATTGAACCCGCCTTTCTGCTTTCTGTGTGTGAAAACTTCCTCCAGCTGATAATGCATGAAGTGTTGGTGGAGCAGAGAGAGACCTTGCCAGCTGAGGTTACCTAGGATACCTCCACCACCAGCCGATCCATTTCCTGTCCTGGCTGTTCTCTTACCCTGCTTCATCTGCAACCATCAACAAACTGTAGATACCCACATGTAAATACACACTCTCGCTTTCTTTTCCCCATACTCATCCTCATCCCACGCACAGCTCTCACATACACACACACATTCCCTTGCATCTCTGCAGCACTTAGTGAGGAGGAGGGGCATGGGCCGCTACTGTACTCATGATCCCTTCTCCTCTTCCCATCTTGAGATTGTACTCTCGCTCCCTCCCTCAGTTAATAAGCCATTCGCGCCTAATGTGTCCTTAATATTAAGCTTTACGCCTGCAAAAGCGTGCAAGATAGAGTTGGAGAGTTGTTGTTTTTTTTAATCATATGAAAGCTTTTAATTGAGTTTCAAAGCTCAAGATTGGTTGAATCTCACTAAAGTGGAGAGAGCAGCATGGTTTCAGACTGGATTAGTCAGCGCTGCATATTGAGAGGCATGCGATCAATGGGAGCTGGAGGGAATCAAGTGCTCTGCTCCGCTGTGTGGCCTTTTCCACTGGTTTGCTGGCGCTGTGGTGAGCATTAGTGCGCCGGAGCAGAGGAGAATGCAAATGTTAGCGTTATCATCTGTGCCACACACGCATATACACACACACATACACACACTCTCACACATACACACCAGGTCACGATGGCCGCACCATAACTATTATACCCACAGGTATGTAGCAGCGCAATATCATCATTTTGAGAGTGAGCTGTCTTTCCTGACCTTAAAAACAAATCATATTCTTCATTTAGAAAAAAAAAAGCAATGTCAAAAGGGTAAAAGAGATCATGCTGTATGCATGCTGATGCATCTGCTAAAAACAAAACCACTTATGCTGAAAGTGAAAACTAGAATGTTGACAGGCTAATGGGGTTCAAAGAAATGCTGATTATAAACTTTTAAGGTTTTGAAGAATATGTTGCTGTCATCCAGAGCACAATACAGTGAATGCAATCAGCTGATAGCGCACATTATTTTTCTGCTGCTTGTTCTGGAGGTTGTGAAGGAAGGAAAGCATTTGGCTTCTGCTGGAAGGAGCATAAATATTAACAATTTCTTCACATAACGCAAACAGAGGGAAGATCTCTTTAGGGACTGTACGAAAATGACTGTGGTGTGGAGGATTTATTTAGTTTTAGCTTGTGCCCAATTCACCATTTTGATCAATTTTTTTGCAACAGACTAAACCATAAACCGGAAGTCCCTTGAGATTAAGATCTCTTTTTCGAAGGAGCCAAGATAGCACACCATTACAAGTAGTACAAGATACCTGAGCGTTAATGATAAAAAAAAAAACAGCACCACCTGAAAGGCCGGTTTCATTGTGCACATACATACAGGTTGTCATACAGCTATGGACTGTCAGTACTGTCAGTATGCTTCAAACTAATCAGAGACCTGACAGTCCACTTTACGTATCAGTTTCAGCAAAGATACAGCAGAAAAGTCTGCACACTAATTAACCTCCTGCTGAACTGAAATATGCAGTCACATGCTAGCTCACATTAGCTACCCTGCAGAGAGGGACAGACTCCAGTAGAATCCACACATTCATCACTGGAAGCCCTGCAACACGTTTAGCTTTACTGTAGTTCTGGTGCTTAGGCCTACATGTGGAAGAAAAAAATGACCCACTCCCTGCAGAGATCCTTTCAGTCAGTCACTAAAAACTACTTCATTCAGCTTCTCAAAAATGACATATCGGCCCTATTAGTTGATTGTATGGTGGAAAATAAAGCCCAGATACAAAGAGAGATTTTGTTCTTCAATCTCTACACATTGCAAAACACACCATTATGATGCACAAAGCCAAAATGAAAAAGACATAACCCCTTTTCTGACCGAGCCTCAATCAATTTCGTACAGTCCCTGAATGAACTGTAATGTACTTGAAGTAGACCTCTTCCATCTTAACTACAGTGCCGACTTTTTGCCTATAACTTGATTTTACATATTTGCATATTACATTTGCTGTCTGTATCATCATAGCTACAACTCATGTACAACACACTGTACCTTCTATCATTACTGTATCCTCAGCAAAGCTATCCAGGTGCTTTGAATGCATTATGATGTTCTGCAGGCTGCACTCATGAAATAGCAGCTGCCCACATGCACTGTTCATTACTAAATGTATAATGTGCATCTCACAAGTAGAGAGATAAGCTATGCAAAAGCCTTGTCATGGCTGCAGATATCTGGAGTGAGGGGTCCCTCTGCTGGAACCTCTCATATACAGTATTACTCACTGAATGACGCGGAGAGAAGGTTTTATCCTTGAATATTTCCTTATGTTAATCAACGCCACCTCGTCAACTTGCCACCTCGTTTCTGATTTTTATATTTACAGTGATGAATGGATTAGTCTTACTACATAAAGCTGAGCTGACATCATTAATGGAACATCCAGCTTATTGTAATTTATCGTCAGTGACATTTACACAGCTGCAAATACTAATCATTGGCAACATCTTGTTGTGGGGCTTTGTTACACTACTGTTAACTTAAGGTACTATACTGTTAAATCATTTATTCCACTCACTGCTTTAATCTAACAGCAGTTTTTAATAAAACACAAAGGTTAATATTTGTCTTTGTTAGTACTGTTGTGGCGTTTTATAAAGTTTTAAGAAAGCTGTGTCACAGAGTATGAACTGAAATGAGACAAACTTCTCTGAGGCTGTGAATCTTATTGGCCTGGGAATCCCAATGATGTTTATATGATCCTCTAAGAACATATGTGTCTTGCTATTATATCCACACAATTAATCAAAAGCCTGAAAAAATAACAGGATTTTCAGAGAGGCGATGAATGTTCTATTCATGTAGTGATATATTTTAGTGCAGTAGATCAGGGGATCCACATGGTTTGGTTGAATGTGTTATACTGTCCATGTTTGTTTAAAATCATGATGTAACCATTTTGGAAAAGGTATGCCACGTATTTGCAGCTTTTCACTATGAAGTAAGTGCAAATAGCTAAAAAAAAGAAGTTTGTCCAGATAGTGCCTTAGCCATTACCCAAGACAGCAGATAGGTGGTGCACAGGGAGGGAAAAAACTTTTAGAAGAAACAAATTCTTTACCACATGATTCTCACATTTTAGCATTGTGAATGACAGGTTCATTAGTATGGATCAGTGTTACGCTGAGGCTGCTCCAAGCTCTGTACAGGGTGCAATACAAACACTGAGAGTCTAGACTGATTCTCTATTTTAAATTCTGTATGATCTGTGAAGCTTTGTGGAAGAGGGGTTGCCTGGGTTTTAACATCCATCTATGATTGTTATTAGATTCACTGAACTGGCTGTTGACCACCAGGTGTCAATCATCTTCTTTTATTTTCATGTAATTTTTTTTTTTTTTTTTTTAAAGACCAATAAAATATTCATATAGAAAAGTTGCTTCTTTTTGTGCTTCTCTCATCAAATACCAATTCATTTCATAGGTTTTTAAGATTTGTTACAACCCCCAGAAAGGCTCATTACAGAGTGTAATGAGAATCACAATGTTTTGGGGCTGTATTAGCTCAGTCTGTTTGGACTTGGCACCCTGCGATGGACTGGCGACCTGTCCAGGTTGAACTGTCTATTCTGCCCCATGTTGAAAGGAATTTGTAGTGTTCACAGCCCCTTTTACAATATATGGTTACCAACTGAGTTTTCCACCACATGAAATTAGCAAAGTAATTGTGGATGGTAATCATGTAGTGTATTTTACAGTATTGTACGTACTGTAACCATTGCAGTGGTCCTTTGTGGCTCTGTTTGTTACAGCACTAAGCTACTAGCACTAAGGTTGTGTGTTTGAATCCTACTGAGGCCATAAAAAATCTCATGACTTAGAGTGATGATTCTGAAGTTTTGGATGTGAACATATCAGGCAAATATAAACAATACATACATGCATGTTAGGCAAATGTTTCAGCGATGATCAATCGAGGACAATGAGCATAGTGCAGTAAAAGGTAATTTAACAATACAAAAGAAAATCATAGTCAGAGTTACGCATGTACTTTGTATGAACATAATGTGTTTCAATGTGAAACATGAATTTCTACACATTGTTGTTGTACTCAGTCAATGTCAGCTGTACTTATAGTTGTGATAAAAAAGGCCTTTTTTGATGATCTGTTGCATTTGGTGTACTATGAGTGGTGAAATATTACCACATACTTGTGTGAATAGTACCATAGCAACGGGGGGGGGGTACAAACACAAGGAGACTCATAACAGACTGGCCACAAACTGATGGCTGGGGGAATATGTGTATTCACCGGAGCCAGAGATGGAAGATAATAGTTGGAAAATGAATATAATGATAGAAATGTACACAGGTGGCATTTTAGTGAGTACTATGCCTAGTATCATAACACACTTGCAAGTAAAGTAGTTGAAAACTACAGTTGAGAATTGCTAAATTAGAGCACAAACCTACTGAGAGACATGAGGCTGTGTTCTGAAAGCATCAAAACACCTTATTAATAAAGAATTTCAGATTTTTATTATATATTTAAAATTCTGATCAGTTAAATAACTGACTGGTGGAGCTAAGAATAGGTTAAGAGGGAGCCGGATGGCGGCACAGGTGTGAACAACGTCTCTGAGGACAGTGGGCTGTGATTGTGATCACCATAGTGCACCTCACCTCTTCCTCCGCCAGAGGGGGACAGAGGCTTTGTCTGAAATCAAACCTACTTTCCTACCTTATGCACTGACATGTTGAAGTGCCAGAATTGCGAGATTTTGCACCCTATAGTTCACTTAAAAGTTAAACATTTCAGAGGCTGTGGTTTTGTGGTGCTAAAAGGACGGGCATCAGATTGACCATTAAGTTGAATCGACACCTCTCTGCAACATTCAGGAAGGTAGGATTCATTGCTGTGTCAGACTGCATTAGCTAAGTCGACTCTCATTAACTGTTAACCAATTACACATTACTGGTCTAAGAATCCAATATACTTGGCCTGCAGATGGCAACATAGCCTTTGTAGTAACGGGTTTCAGTGTGATTAGAGCAGAGTAGGGACTTGCTTGTATGTGTGTGTTTAATTTTGTGGCCCTGAGCAGTTGCTGCAGAAGTATTGTTCCACAGGAAACCACAGATCACTATTTTGTGTCCTGTCTTTGTCTTGGCTGTGTCGCTCTGCGTCTCGCTGTCACTGACAGCCCCAAACATGAGTCACAATGGTCACCTCCAAGCTGCTTGTGTTGGCTTGCTTGCTGCTCAAATATGTGTAGCGATAAACAAGATGGTACCATTTTTAACACATTGGTCACGGGATGTCTATGACCTTTAGCACCTCTGCTCACCAGTGTCTGCCGCCTCCTACATGTTTTATCCCACTTCGATGACAGTGGACAACAATGAAGTCCCATTTTCACAACGGGGAGGAGTGGGATAATTAGAGCACAGATCCTCCAGAAGAAGGTATTCTGTCACAATGCAAACTACTGTCTTGACACTCAGGCTCAAATGTCTTCAGATATGCACATCGCATGTGCAGCTCTTCGTCAGTGAGAGGATGAAAATAAAATACAAAATCAATGACATTATTCTTAGACCCTGCAGGCACAGAGTTATTGTCATCTTGTGGTAAATGCAGCAGTAAAATCCTCTGTGAAAAAAGATGCATATTTTCTCTTATAACCTCCATGCAACTCAGTCACACTGTACTGTGTTGAGGATGTGCAGCTGAACCTCAGTGACTCACTGGGCAGAACCTTTTCTTCCCTTGGCTTGTGACATACTGTACATTCACACCTGCACAAGTCTTCTCCTGTACCTCTTTGCATGGGTTGAATACCTTGCTCAAGGGTTTGATAATAGTTGCAAAGGGATTCACTTATTTCCTTACGACCTGGAGTTGAATTTGAAGTGGCTGCAGGAATGCTGCAAATTGATGTAAAGCAAACTGTAGATATTTCATGCCACGCTGCAGATTTATCACATATCTGAAAGCTTATAACACCTCCATCACTGCCTTTATCTTTGGCATGCAAACACAGTTTATATTTGTCCATATACGTGTTCGGGTATACCAAATGTAGCTGTCTGCAGGGTGAAGCTAAACTAAATTGCTTTAGAGAAATTCATTGTTTTTCAGTGGCAAATGGAGCGCCTCACAGAATTTCTCCCTCCGTCAATGTTTTTAATTTTGTTCCCTCCCTTCTCTCTTCTTTTTCTTAACCTTTTCTGACAGGATTAATTAAATGCCACTCCAACAATCAGCTGCATGCCAGAGGAGGGAGTGTGCCAGAGAATTTTGTGTGTGTATGTGACCTTAAGCTCTTTTTTTTTTTCTTTTCCAGGACCCTCCCTGCTGCTCTGCCTCAACAGATCCAAAATCACTGTTCTCTCTCTGTCTGCCTGTCTGTGTGTCTCCCTGATTGGTTGCAGGGCAGCCTACAAAGCTTGGATGTCCCATCTGCTGTGAGACTGGACTTGCAATATCATCTTACAACATCACACTTTCAATAAAACAACAATACAATCTCAAGTGCCTTTCAAAATGTGCCAGTTAGCCCCAAGCTAGTTTCTAGATGTCAGTGCAGGTGTAACCGGTGGTGTCTAGTGTTGTGTTTGGAGGCCCAGACCTGAAAATCTTTGGAGGAGATCTCTGTTTTTCTTACAAAAGAGGTACATCTCCAGTCAACTGTGATCATGCAACTTGAGATCCTACACAAATTAAGTGACACAGGAATATATTAGCGTAACAAAGGGGTACAGAAGGTAAGTCTCAAACGGTCCACATATTAACTCTGGAGGCTTAAAATGGCAGGTTATAACAATTTGCACAGATTCTGTGTAATTATAATACTACATATGACATATTTGACTCTGTTACACATGATACTGCTGTAAAATGGACACATCATCTAAAATCAGGTGTGGCCCACTCTACAAAGTGTCAGTGTGACATTGTATAGCCCTGATGTGCAAGTCACCCTGGGGCTCTAATGTAAAACAATGAGGCTCAGCAATGTCAGCATGGCTAATATGCATTGGATGATAAAGAAAAACGCTTAGAAAGCTAGACTGAAGATTGTTGCCACACTTTAGTATAACAGTCAGACCGTAGTGAATAACGTTACTGTAACATACTGAATGAGTCTTCCACTGTGTTGATGTCCTGCGCTGTTATATTGCATTATTTTCAAGTATGGTGTTTAGTGCTGTTTAGCAACAGCTAGTGTTATTTTTCTAGACAGAAAAGTCTTCAACATAATAAACCAAACCATGCTGACTGATCAAATAGATAAAGTCAAGTATTTAAGGTCAAAAACTCACCTGCTATAGTGCTATTTTTAGCCCTCCTAGCAGCCAAACTATTGAAATTCCCATAAGCCTCAACTATAGTTTGCTTTTAGTGCTAATTAGCAAATATTAGCATGTAAAAACTAGGGGACTGTACAATTATTATTGGGGGAAGGGGGTGCTTAAATAGGGAGACACTATTGCAATTTGTAATTTGCCAAAAGAAAGGGTTGCAAGATTTATTAAATGAAAAAGAGGTGAAATAGTTACATCAAAAAGAAGGCTTTCTTGTGTGGCTGAAGTCAAATCAGCGTTAACATGGACCAGTCACTATCTGTATCTGGTGTGCTGTCCGTAGCTGTTTACAGTTTGTAATGTAACTAATATGATTTTTATCATATATATACATATGAGTTTTGCACAAGCGTTTCCTTCATTGTACAAACCTCCAACTGCAGCTCCAAAACACAGCCAGCTGCCAGGCACAGGACAGCCCCTAATGTGCAGAGGGCCCAATTACCTTGATTTTACAAAAAAACAGAAATCAGATATGGTGAATGGATTTGTGCAAATTGAAGTGTGCCCCATATCTGCTATGTAGGAAATGTCTCCAATCAATACTGGAGCACAAATCCATTTTATATTTCATATATCCAAAAATTTCAGTAAAGAAATAATGTTTCTGCTCTATCAAATATCTTCTCCATGAGCAGCATTACTTGGAGACTAGCCTATAACTTTCACAGTTTGATAAATTAACCTGTTGACTTGTTTGCATCTCATGCCTTTCACTTTCACACCAGATTTATATTCAACTATTCCACCTTTTCTAATGCACAATGAAATCTACCAGCCTTGTAGAAATAAAAAATATCCTTATTTCAAATAGTTGATTTTCTAAGGCCATCTGCAATGAATCTGATCTGCCAGAGACCTCTTGATTACAAAGCTACAATGAACTGAAAACTGTACTGATGTCAAACAAAGTTCAGTTGGGATAAAGGTTGAAGACTATCAGCATTTGAGCCTGCAGATAGCCCATATGCCTGCTGCATTACAGGTGAAGCTTCTATAACATTCTGCACAAAGTGCGTCCTGATTCTGTCTTCTCTCTTCAGTTTTCTGCCTGCCCTGAGCCACAGCTGTTGGCGACCACTCACAATGCTCTTGCACTCCTACTGTCTACCTGATCTCAATGGAGTCTAGCTACCTGTTGCCTGCCTGGCTGGCAGTCCAGTACCCTGCCCCGACCTACAGCCAGGTCTACAGTTGTAGGTGAATGGAGCAAAGTGAGAGGGCCTAAAAAATACAGGGGACATACTCAACTGTAGACTCCTGGTGTTTTTTTTTTCAAAATCTATATGTGTTTTAGTTTTAAGCCAATAAGCACACCCTGTAATCTCAGTTAAGATAAATTAAGATTATGACTTACATAATATTTGATTTCACCAGGGTAACAATGTGCAGCCATAGGTACAGCAAATTTTCTAATGCTTAATAAACTCAACTTAAATTTAGCAGAATGTCACCATGACTTGAGTCCCATGGCTCCTGCTTTCTGTCAGTTGAGGTTTATTTCCTCTGAATTCAGTGACTGTATTAGCGAGCATTACTGAGCTGATTAATTCCCACCAGATAATGAATGTGTAAGCTCCAATATTGTAAAATGAATAAACAGTATTTTTTGTAAATCATTTGGTCTGAAACAAGTTATAGCTACTAACTACTAAAATTACGGAATATTATTTCAGTTTTAATACCTTTCTAGTATAAAACAAGGGTTTAATGGAATTTTCCCCTGCCATAAAACAACATTAAAACCTTAGATATAACGTTTAAAGCAAAACAACAAATTTTGGCACCAAACTCTGATGGCTCTAAACAATCCCATGCACCTGACTGGCCTGTGAAATGTGTGAACTGTCTCTCACACTCTTCATCCTCGCAGATCCAGACACACAATTCAGCTGGGTGAGGTACATCTTGGTCACACTAATTAAAAATCCATTGTATTTTTTTAATTACCCAAATAGGGAGACTGATCCAGTGCCACGTATGTATTCTTTCTCTAAGTCTATTGGGCACTATGCTAGGTGGTATTATAAACTATAGGGCACCCAGAGGACTGAGGTTTCATGAAGTCTCTAAAGTCAATGTCTGAATCCACGCTGTTCTGTGTTTTGTGCTCCCTGAGGAAACCATACAAACTGCACCTACAGCCAGGTGATGAAACTGTTATAACAGCAATATAATTGTGGAACAGGGCGAGCCCCGCAGCTTCTGCAAGCTGCCGCCGCCAATTTTAGTTTCTTGGTTGCTTTCCTTTAATGCTGCTTCAGTGGCGTCTCTGCTGTCTCTGCTGTCCCACCTTTCTTCCCACCAGATCACAACAGCCAAGGACCAGCTGTGACTATACTCTAGCTGTTCTTTTACTGGCTACAAGTAATCAGCATTTTGCAAGCTGTCTGTGTGTGGATTCTTTTAAATCTTTCATGTATTTTATCGGTTTAAGATGTGACTCTCCGGGTGGAAGGCACATAACTCACATATGCATTCAGTCTTTCATATCTTTCCTTGCCTAAAGTGCGTTATCAGTATGACATACTACTACAGTCCCGTTTTTGCATCAAGTAATGCAAAAGAAACACATTTTATTAAATTTTCCAACACATTTGATCATCACTTCCTAAAAAACGAACTTTAAAAATATTCAGAATGTCACTGAAGTTGCAACTAGTTGCTGCTCCTCCAACGTCTTTGTCCATCATGCTGTTAAAAAATTTCCCCCCAAAAATTATTTATATGAACTGCTTTAAAAAGAAATGGATGTGATTACTTTGCCAACCCTCCACTCAAACCTGTTTTCTTCTTACTGTCAGACAGCAGTGGCAGACCGAGTGCAAAACAAGCAGAAACATTTCAATTGTATTGACTCCACAGGAAAAATAGATTAGTGTACACAATCCCTGCTGAGAAAAGTTGTATTTTACTGTATTCTCAAACTCCAGAAACCATAAGATTAACTGGTCTCTTGCTGTTTAAAGAACCACAGCTTTTCATTCTTCTTCTGTCACACGAATGATGCTTCTGTAGTAAAGAGACCAGAAATGAATATGAAATATCTTCATCCTCCATCATCACACAGTGTCACATCAATAAATTTGAACAGACACGTGTGTGTCTTTAATCAAGTCCATAAAGGCTGATGGGACACTTCATTACCCAGAGGACCAAATGAGCATGAAAACACGCTAATTAAAGAATGAATCATGTCATGTGTCGGAAATTCTTTACATCAGAGGATGTCTTGACTAAACACCCAATCCACCTCCACCTTCCTGCAGGTGCACACATGCACACACACACAAACCACTCTCATATCTGGGCATCTACAAGGCAACCAATGTTTTATATTTACATGTGTGTGTGTTGAAGGACCCAAAGGGCTGTCCACAAAGCAGAGAGACCCAAAAGAGGGCTGAGTCACTGCTTTGTGTGCGTGTGTGTGTGTTTGTGTGTGTGTGTGTGTGTGTTTGTGTGTGTGTGCGAGTATTTGTATGTTCATTGTGATATGCTTGTCTGTACTGCGACCCCTGACTGAATGGAAGTCTGCATTATTGTTTATGATGAGCTTGGAGGGCTCAGTGGAATAGAGGACGTTATGATGAGCCCTACATGCCTCTGTGTGTGTGTGTGTGTGTGTGTGTCTTTGTGTGTTGATGTGTCCGCCTGGTAACCAAGTCTCTCATCTCCATGTAAATGGCCTGAGGGAGAGGGGACGGTTTCTATTTAAATGTGTGTGTGTGAATGTGTGTGGTGTGCTATTCTGGGATGGAGCCCCCACTATCATACAGTCCAATCATCTACAAAAACAAAATCATCATCACAAGACTTCCACGAAGGCTAGTGTGAGTGTTTGTGCTCCACGGGTAAAGAGATTTGCATGATGTTTGAGATGAGAGGTGAGGTAATGAAGCGTTGCTGCTGAGTTCCGGTTAACGTCGTGGGGCTTGTTTGACAAAACAGCTTACCTGTGTCTGGCACACATTCACACTACAGCGTGCCCCATCGAAATACCATCCAGGCTCCACCCTGTAGCTCAGATAAGACAAGATATAACAATCATAAAGTGTTTTTGTTTCTGTCACAGTTAATTCAGTCAAATCTCATGGCACCCAGGGTTTTGTGTCCACAAGCATGTCAGCTTTTTAAAACTGTACACATCATTATTAGGTTAGTGATATTCCATATTTTACCTTATTGCCAACAAGTCCATGAAAAGACCAAAATCAGTAATGAATTGTGACATGGTCCTTCATTACCATAAATGTGGCCACTGTTTATTTTGAGTCAGTCTGACATACACAATCCTGCTGCTGTAAATACTCAGTGGAGCAACAAATCTGCATTAATCCACGGCGCAAAGTAGCCCTCAACAAATGTTTAATACCTCCTGTTTAAGAAGCTTTAGCTAAAAACCACAGTGCCCAGCTGTTTTAAGAAATTACGTTGCCTTAAAAGAAATGCAACTATTTATTTATGACAACTTTGTTTAACATCCGGTAGGAACCAATGGACTTAGGACCGGCAGCCACAGACAGGGAAGGTTGTACTGTGAGGTGTACTAATACATTGTTGCATAGCACACTTAGTCCAACTAACAAACCAATTGGATTTTGATTACTTAAAAAAAAACATACATAAAAAGTTGAAAGGTGAACTCGTAAAGAAGCCTATCCGTGGATGCTGAAGTCTATTTTGCAGATTTGATGTTCCCGTGTCTCTTGCTGTCTATCCCTGTCTCTCCATCTATCCCTGCCTCTTACTTTATTTGCAGCTTGTTTCTGTTCCTCTCCGTTTGCCTCTCAGTCACTTCAGATAAGAACGAGGGATGTCGGTTTCTCTCTCCTTCTCTATCTCTCTGCACTCTGCATCTCAATCACCGCTCTTCTCTCCCCCTGCTTCCTCCCAGCATGATATGAGTGTGAGTGTGTTTGACTGTCTGACTCATTCAAAATCTGGATGTGTGACCCAGAAAACTATTCATAAAACATATTTCATCTGTATGTCTATATGACTAAATGTTTTTTTTCTTTTGTTCCACCACTAAATCAAATTCACACATCATTTCTTTGTTGATACAGAGTACATGTAGCATATTGTAATTTTTGGCATCTGCAAAATATATAATAATAAATATGACCTGCAGTTTTTTGGTCTCTTGGAGCACTGTTTCATGTCTTAAAAGAGAAGATTGATACCACTTTTAAGTCTGTATGACAAATGTAAAGCGACAGCCAGCTGCCAGTTCACTTAGCACAAAGACTGGAAGCAGGAACTAGCCTTGGTAGTTGTTGTTTAATCCGTAAAAAAAGAATAAAATCTGTGACTTTCTGTGGGAGTGTTATAATGTGCTATTTCTTGGCTTTGACAAAACCACCAATTTTTACACTTGAGTTTCTGTACGGTTTAAATAAATGGTTCGCAGATTTTGTTACTTTTGGTCAGAGCCAGGTTTGCTGTTTCCAGTCCTTGTGCTAAGCTAACTGGCGACTGGCAGCTTCACATGTAATGGACAGATATGAGTGTGGTGTTGATCAGGGGCGATTCTAGGATCAGACCTTTAGGGGTGCTCAGCCCCTAATGAGAATGTAGCATGCATACAATCCCTTGCAAAAGTGTTCACTAATTTGTGAAGACAATAAGTAGGCCTACTAGGCAGGAGCTAGCGCAGAGCGGAGCGGGTCAGTTAAGGGCGTCAATTTGTGTTGAAAAGCGGTGGGGACAAGGGCTCAGATCAGGGGCTGATGATACATTTGGGTCATGAGACGTGACGATGCACAAGAACAAGACAAGAAGATTTTTAGCTCTGTTTAGGTAAAATATTTGATGCTGAAGTATCCGTGTGGGGGGTCTGGGTGTCCTCCCCCAGAAGATTTTTGCATTAAACTGGTAATTTCCTGCATTCTGGAGACATTTTGTGCTCCAATTTATGGTGGAAATGTCTGTTTTTATATGAGGAATACTGTATTGCATTGCATGTCTTTCTTAAAGCATTTTCATTTGCTAGTTAACATTTCTTGCTGTAAATTATATTTTAGAAAACTTTTAACAAATGCTTTCAAAAAGTGATGGGGACAAAATCAGCCATTTCAAAATGTGTAAAGTGTAAATGACCCCTGTTGGTTCGGTGGACAGTTAGGACCAGACAGCAGTGTGGAGCTGTGCGCTCGTGTTTACTCCCTTGGAGGAGGGATGGTGTTAAAAGTGTTTCCCTAAACTAAGTGTTCATTGTTGTATTTTCAGTTAAATCTTGTTACATGCTTGCTTTCTCTTTTAAGGAAGTAGTTTTGTGTTGCTGATTGAGTTTAATTTGTCAGTATTATTTAATTGTTAATGAATATCTTTATTTTGGAGTATGTATGTTGGGCTGCTCGCACCCCCCCCCTCAATATTGAAAGTAGTTCGGCCCAGCCCTCCCAGAAGAAAAATCTTTTGCTCAGAATAGTCTTTTCTTTAACTCTTGAGAAAACACTAAGATCTCAATAGTATATCTTTTTGAGATCACTCCAATCTGAATTGTTGCTCCTAAAACCCCTTAGGAGAAAAGGATGAGATGAAGAGAGATTTAGGTTTTGAGACTTGGGTAAGATAAATGGATACTGAATTGAGATTACAATAGGATAAATGAAAGTAACAGATGAGATCTCATCATTGTATCTTTTTGAGTTCATTAATGTCTTACTTATTGCTCCTAAAGAGCAGTTGGAAGCTCTAGGGAGATGTTCGTGAGCTTGATTGTATCACATTACTGTCTGTGCTTAGAGAACCATGCTGGAGGTCCTGAGCTGGATTTGAGGATCAAAAGTAAAAGTGCTATTCTGTATGACAGATACATATTGTATCTCAGTTCTTGCGTGCATTTGGTCCTTAATGAATTGATCTCTAAACATCATGTCAAAGTATTGGGTGTTCCAGTTATGCTGGCTGTGACCTTAACCAATTGGAAAACATGACATTTGAAAGTGCATTATTTTCAATGTCAAAATTTATTTAATTTTTCTCAGTAACTTGTAACAGATAATTAACAATAAATACAATAAGGATTTGAAATTAAGGGGAGTAAAAGTACAAACCCCCATAAAAAGAAAATACTCAGCCTCAAAATTTGACGTAAGTAAAGTACTTGAGTAAAATAACCCCTAAGTGGGTTCACTAAGACAAAACTGAGAAATATCTTGGAGCTTTTTTCTGATCCATATTCTGGACTGAAATTACAGTTATTTAAGATACTGTAGAGATCTCATCCTTTGATCAGAGTAAGACAGAGTGAATGAGTTTTTTGCGACTGAGGCCAATATGAGAAAACTGAGACATATTTGAGAAGAATCATGAGATCCCAGGAGTCATAGTTGAGTTTTCTTTGAGCTGTTTCTCTGATCTCATGGTCCAATGTTCAGGAGACTTAAATTAGACTTATTTAAGATCAGTTAGAGATCTCTTGTTTTGATCAGAGACAGACATAAATGACATTTTATATGGTTGTTTCTCCTGAGATGAATTTGAGAAGTGGGAGAAAAGGCCTTTGGTCTCATCTTGGTATTAAAAGCAACTCATTTGTGTCTAGGAGAAAAGAAGGAAACAACTATGAGACCTCATGTTGGATTTTGCTTTCCTATGCCCTAGACTGACTCGGCCAGCACGGTCGCGGATCATTAGGTAAACATTAGAAAGATGCCAGTATTCAGGGACATTAAACCGTTTAATTTAAAAAATTAATTAATTAATTAAAAAAAAAACATATGAAACTGTAGGCTAATTGATTGTCCCTTCTCTTACTTCTCCAAAATCAAAAATTAGGGGACAAAAAAATTATTTTCAAAAAATAATAATAAATTATTTTTTTTAGGGGTGCTTCAGCACCCCTGAAAATGGTCTAAAATCACCCCTGGTGTTGATCCTGTTGTCTAACTATCCACCAGAAAGCAAAAAATCTTTTTGATTGTAGCATTTGTCAGCATGAGGTGTTTCATTATTTTGTCCAGTCCATGTATCAAATTCTCAACAAATGATTTGGTTTTATTTCGCTAAGAGAGGTTAAAATGATAATTAGTTTTTTAATTATTTGGAGTGAAGCCAACAAGCTAACATCCAGGTATTCTCGCAGATAGTGTGTGAAAATGAGTTGTGTGTGCATGTACAGTTTGTGTCTTTGCACTCCTATCTCTTTCCATATCTCTTCCTCTTGTTACCTAAAAAATGCAAATTCAGATGAGTCAGTCAGGTGTCGGATGCATCCCTTGTCTCTACTTGCATGCCACCAGCTTTTATGGCACACGGAAGCAACTTCTCATAAACTGCAGCCGTCCTTTCACGCATTAAAACTCTCCCACTTCTTTTTACTGTGAAAATAAACAAATCATCTCACCTCCGCTGCAGATTTTCATGCAAATCACACAACCTCAGGAGCCTTTGTGCTCCATCTCTGAATATTACATAACATCAGATAAAAATATCCTTTGAGATCATCTGGAATGTACTATTTACTATTGGAAATTTCTTCACAACACAACAGAACACCGTGTCTGACATGGATTACAACTGATATTTACAGAATTGCAACGTGTTGTGAAAGATGACTGAAGCTTCTAAAACCACAGAGTGGGTCTGTACAGTAACTCTACTCGCCTATTTCTACGCTGAGATAAATCCCAGGCTTAGTTAATCTTCGCCTTTTCTGCTTCAATGATGTCAAGTATCTTAGTTGGCGTGCAGAGCAGCCTTTCACAGCTCCAAACGTCAGCCATCCATGATTTGTAATATCTATATTTTAAATTTTTTTTAAATGAAGACTTGAATTCAGTCCTAGTTTGCACTGGCATAAAATGTGTTTTCATCTAAATACCTTGCTTAAGAACAGACTGGGAAATCCTACCCAAAACATCATGAACACACTCACAGAGCCAAACACTGATATGGGGATTGACTGCAGTCAAATAAAGCTGGTTAGCAGAAAGACGCAAACAAACATTCAGCAAGTGCACAAATCCACTGTCAGACTGGAGCTTTTCTAATTTGCAGCTTTGTTTAACAACTTACAAATGATGTATTCAGCCATGTCCCTGATGTCATCGACAAGTTTATTTGTCCTGCACCAAGTCAAGGGCATCATCTCGTGCACTTTAATAATAATCTGCAGGACATCTGTATCTGTCTTCAGAGCAACAACTTTATTCTGTGTGGTGTTTATTGTGCTCGTCTCTACAGATAACTCAGGCCGTGTTTGGGCACAGTCGCTGTGACTTTTTCTTCAAGGCAAAACAGCATCTTGAATGTAAATAGGATTCAGTGTAAACAAAGAATAAGGCAATAACCAAACTGCTTTAGTCTTTCGGTGTACAGCACACAATTGAAGAAAACAAAATAACCAAAATCTATTTTTGAGACATCTAAAACAATAAGATAAAATTCTACATCAACAGTTTTAACAATCACAACTGTATCATGAGCACTTTGTGATGCACAGACGAGGAAAACCTAGGCTTGTTATAATACAAATATCGGACAAACAGTCCACACAACTCATATAAACAAAATACAAACAGTTTTTCATTTTATTTACCTGTCATTAGGTTAACCATTTTAACATTTACTCATTTTTTGGCTCCCAGAATGTAAAGTGGTGGTAATGAACAGCAAATCCCTGTAACACCATGTTGGAAGAGTGAGTCTGTAGCTTCCAGCAGTTTTCAGCATTGATCCGTGTCACACAAAATACAGTACATCTGTAAATACAGTATATGTGTGCATTTTCATGTAAAAAAAAAAAAAAATAGGTTCACGGCTTTTATGTGATAGTACCTATTTTAAACCTGCATTTTTACAAATCACGCTCACTCATTCAGTGTATTATATAGATATAATATATATATATATGTAGATTTACTATCCTGAATTCTTATTCACACAGCACCACCCTGAGATGCCAGATTACTGTCAAAGATCTGATCTCCCACATCTCCCTTGAAATCGTTCTGAATAAAATAATCCACAGTAAATGTAGGCTATAGCTTATTTAAGACCAGATATAAAAGGAAAACTTCTGGGTTTATATATGCTTTACTTATGTTCTGGAATTTTAATTTGTTTGGTCATATGAATAATTTAAACACATAACATCCACATTCTCACATGAAAATGTGGGACAAAACAAACTCCATTAATTCAAACAATTAATTTAGCATGGCAGCCATGACCTCCTATGGGACAAAACTCCAGCCTCCAGACAGGCAGCTGGATTTTCAACATGAATAGACTTTCAAATGTTTGAGATGAATAAGAATCTCTAGAAATGAGAGGCCAAAAGAAAAAAACCCTTATCCAATCACATTTGGTCTGGTCCAGCAATGAGCAAATGCATAGTGCATAGAAGTGGTTTCAAACTGAAAACTGCTATGTGGAAGTGCGTCTCCAATCAGACAAGATAGGAGCAGGTCAACAACACAAGTTCAAAGTCCAAATATCCATTAAAGCCATTAGTAAAAAGTAACCCTGGGGTGAGAAAGGAGCTGTTGTATAAACAGGACAGATGCTGTAAATTTGTATTTTTTTTTTCAAAGACATATATATAATTTGGCTTGACATGTTACAGTAATTACAGTAAGAGTAAGCAGACTAGCTCATGCTCTTACGTCCCTGTACCGGAGAGCTGGTGCTGCCTCTCTTGCTCTGTGCTGGCAGCTTGCTCATCTTGTCCTTCAGGCCCTTGAGGCTGTACAGCCTGCTAAAAGTGAAGCTAAATGGAGCCCTTCCTTCTTCCTGGCAGTATGCCTCCCTCGCTGACACCGTCTGGTTCTGGGAATGAGGTTGCATGTTAGAGTGTGTGTGAAAAACAGAGGACTGGGGTTTTGAGATAGGATTGAGTGACTGTCCAGCTCTCGCCCTGCCCTGCGCTGTTAGAGGCTGACGAGAGAGGAGGCTCTGCTGGCTGTGGGAAATTTCGGCCTTCTTCCGGCCAGCTGCACACCCGACAGCGCCCACTGCCACTGGAGGAGGTGGTCTGGATGGCGGTCTGCGAGGAGATGATGTGTTATCTAAGACCTGGAAACTAGAGTGGAGAACCTTGCTCTCTGCCTGGTTCAGCTGACGGCCTGCCCAGGGACGAGACCCCAAAAGCTGGTGGCCTGAGAGGGGCCGAGGGGATCTGGATGGTCGGGAAGGGGATGTCGCTCTACTGCCTTGCTGCTGTCCTCGGGGAGGTCTGGGAGGAGTATGCAAAAGCTAGGCGAAAGAAAGAGCAGGAAATGGAGATCAGAAGGACTGTATAATGTAATTATAATGAGGCATCAATACATTTGATTAGGGTTTATTATTATTATATATTAACACAAATTTCTCATATTGTTTTCTGTTAGTATTAGTATGCTGGCAACTGATCAACTATAGAGTGTAAATGTTTACACTCACAAATGTAGTGCCGAGTGACATGAAATCTTTGTTGCAAACGGAAAAGAGAGGTACTTGGGTGCAAATGTGAGATTGGCTTTGTTTTCACTTTTGTTAACATTACCATACTGAGTTTAAACATGCCAACAACACTATACTGGCTTCAATAGACTTTTCAGATAAACTATGCCAATAAATGTTACACTATCAATCTTTTACAGTTCATTAATATTGACTCAGTGTGAACATGCACAGCGCTTCATTACAAGTGTGTCACTTTAATTCACACACAGTCTTCCTTGTTCAATAATGAAAAAGTGTTGTGTGTTTCAACTTAGTGACGCTCTGGTGATGCATACTTGAGAGACCTAGATATACACACACGAGAACAGAAGTGGTAAACTTGCATAGCACACTGCACAATAAAAAGATAGATGCACAAACATTTGACACTAAATTGCATTTAAAAAAGGCACACGCACACACTGACTTTATTAAATTTGACTGTTCGAGCAGGCTTTGGAACTGACTGAGCATCAACAGATCAGAGCTAATTGTGGTTACACCTCACTGACACGTCAGACTTAAGCTGAAATTTTGCACCAGGTCTCACCTCCGACCAGGACAATTTGATGATTTATAGTTAGATGAGAAGATTGATAACACTCTCATGCCTGTATGAAATGAAATGAAATTAATATGAAGCTACCGCAGATAGCAGGCAGTCACTTTAGCTTAGCACAAAGACTGGAAACATGGGAAAACAGCTGTAACAATATTCATCTACCAGCACCTGTAAAAAGAACTTATTAACATGTTACAAAAACGATAAATCACCATTTTACAGATAGTCAGACACACAGATCCAAGCTCGCTTTCGTGATGAGACTCACTAACTATAAAGGTTAACCAAAGAAACACCAATAGGAGGGATAAAATACTTTCTCTTCATCTAACCCAGTTAAACTACTTTCACCACTTGACTACAGTTAATGAAATATAGTGAAGGGGTAATTTCGGTATTTTTTACACCTGGGCTCAATTTTCAGTCGAAATGACTAGTGGGTTCAAAACATTTTCAACGAGATCTGTGCAGTAGATGGTGAGAACTGTCTCTGAGCGAGACATCTGTTTCTGGTTAAAAACAAGGCGCGTCAGTGGGTATTACTCGGATCATTTCCGTGATGTTGTCAGACACCTGGAATAACGGTCAGAGCCTTTCAGTGGCAAATAGAAGCACTTTTTTTGGACGTAATTTTGACAGATTTGCCCGCTGACGGCTAACGTCATCTACTCCACGGATTCCAAAAGTTTTTGTACCGACAAGTTAATTCGACTCCAAAATATTTGAAAATAAGGCCCAGGTTTAAAAAAAACAAAAATTGCCATTTAAAGATGTACAGCATGTCCCCTCAAAAAACAGATAAACTGTTCTTACCCTTTATGTCACTGGTGTACGCTGAACAGAATACTGCAAAATGATTAGAAAATTAAAAAAGTACAAATGACCTTGGTTAGATTAACCTGAATGGTGGTGCATTGTTATTTTTGTTTGATGACGGGAATTATTATGAAAATAAATATGAAACCTTCTGTTGCCTTACTGTTCATACCTTCTGTCCCTCTGTCTCTCTAGTTGACAGGGGCATTTCTTTCCTCTCCAAGCCGCTGGGTCCTAAAGCCACCCGGTCCACTGTCTTCTCTTTGTCTGGTGTCTCACCCTCCACAGAAAGCTTTTTTGGATTACGGTCAACTGTGGTCAATCGCTTTGGCTCTGCTCCTTCACTGGTTAATTCTCCTGGAGTCACTCCGTCGACTGGCTTCTCTACTGCTGATTGGTTTAGCGCCCTCTTTCTCTTGGGGGCTTGAGGTTGGCTCTCCTTGTTTTTTTCTACTTCCCCTGTCGAATCTTTTCCTTGTTTAAAGTGATTTGCTGCTCTCTTAGTTTCCTCGCTGCCTCGCCTCTCTGTGCCATCATCAAAATTCCCCCCATTTCTTTCATTTGCAGTTTCTTCCTCCTCTCCAATTTTCACTTCATTCTCAACTAAAGAAGATGAAGAGGAGACTCTAGAAGGCCCAGACAAACTCTGTGCTTCACTGCAAGAGGTATTCTTGTCTGCAGTGCCTAATTTAGCAACTTGTGTGCTATGGTTATTGTATGCAGGACTAGTTGTTGTTGTAGCATTGGGAGTATTTGTGTGTGTGAAGCTAAAATGATCTTCTATTGTCCCGTGGTTGGGATAAGCCACTTGATCAAAAACAGACTCGTGGGTAGGAGAGTCGCTACATTCATAATACTCCTCTGAAGTGGTGGAGAGAGGAGAGACATACCCTTCGCTAACGTCAGCTGTAGGCGTTTGAAAGTCTGGAGTATATGACCGTGGATCTGGAGTGTGGATTCGTGAGTCTGGGGTGGGCGTGCGTGGAAAAAATCCGTCTGGAGTTGGAGTGCGTGTGAGAGCTGGGATCGGTCGCGATTCTCCATCGGGCGTGGGTGGAAACAAGTCGGGCAATTGTGTGTCGGAGAGATGTAAGTGCAGGGTTTTTTCAGGTTTGTGCATGCTTCCCCGTGCTTTAGGAATTTGTTCTTGAAAGGCGTTGTGTGTGTTACGTTTTGCAGTATTTGGCATACTGTCTGTGCAGTGTGCTGGTGTGAGACTTGGATTAGCTTGCTGGCCGTGTGTGTTTGCAGCAGATGTGTGTGTGCTCTCACCAGCACTGTTTTTTGATATGAATGGGTTGCGTGTGGCAGAAACAGGAGTGTGTGATGGAGCTTTTGAAGAGTCCACAGTCTCTAATATACCTATATCATGTGGAGTCAATTCACTATATGATATTCTCTGAAGTTCAAGGGCTCTTGCTTGATATATTTTGCATTGTGTCACACTCTTACCGTTTTCATTTGGCACTTCAGCCAACTCATAGCCTGTTACAGCTCTACCCGGGGCCTTGGTCCCCGTCTGTACTGTGGTGGCACAGTCTGTCTGTGGGGTTGATTTGCAGTCTATTGACTTCAAAGTCTTGGGCTCAACATCTTCTGGAATTATTTCTTGAATATTGACACTCTCTGCCTTTGGTGCATCAGAAATAAAAACATCGGACTGGGCTTCTAGGTTGGTTCCAGCAACCACTTGCATTCCTGCTCTGTCACCATGTAGTCCAACTGCTTTCTCATTCTTGGTCTCGTGGGAAGTCCCACTCTGTTTTTGTTGTGGAGCTTCTCCAATATTTCCTGTGTTCTCTGCATCTTTTTGTGCTCCTGTTGACCTGTCACTGTTGTTCTGCAGTTCGGGGACAGTCTCAAGGTCTTTTTCAGGCAATGTCTGCACCACGTTTGCTACAGCAGACTCATTGTGGACCCCTAGCGCCCCTGTGCTGGTCGCAGGCCTCCGGACAACACTGAACTCCGGCAGCTTCTGTTCATTGCTGATGACGCCGTCTTTGATGACCAGCTGTATGGTACGAGGTTTAGGGATTGGGGGAGTTGAGGTCAAAGATGGGGATGCTGAGGCGGAAGGGAGGGGAGGATTAAGAGTTGTAGAAGAAGAGGTAAGATGAGGAAGGGAAGGAGGAGAGCTGATGGAGGAAGGAGCACAGGCACTGGTAGCTGTGCTTGTAGTAATGGAGCCATGGTTATTTTCAGAAAGAGAGGAAGAGCTGACAAACTGAGGGCACATGGCAGAGGTAGAGGAGGAGGACACGTAGTGGTTGACGGTGGGATTCTGGGTGTTAAGAGTCATTTCAGAGGAGTTTTGTGGCTGCACGTGAACAGCCTCTGCGTGTGAATCTGAATGTGGCAACATCGTCTTTGTTTGTGCGCGTTGTTCTGTGTTTGAGTTCCAGTTAGTGGGACCACGCGGTAGTGCAGGTTGTGTACTGTCTGGCTTCAGCTTGCGTGTGGTTTGCACAACAGCACTCTGTAATCTTAAACTAGTTTCTGCTTCTTTTTTGGTGTTCAGTCCAGTGAGGGAGTCGGGCTGAGGATGTGTGGTGACAGTTTGTGTGGTGTGTGACGGCCTCCCAGCGTTAGGACCGGATGCTTTGCTGCTGGATTGGGGAGGTGCGTGTGCATTGAGGTGAGGCGTGGTGTTGTGGCTTGCTTCTTGGTTGGTGGGTGTGTTGGAATGCAGTTTATTCTCAGTGTTGAGAGTCTTAGTAGTGTCAGATTCACACTTAGGCCCAGATGCAGGTGATTTGTGTTCACCTGCCTCTGTTTTACTTTCAATGTCACCAGGCCCTGCATTGAGTTGCGATGGCTGAGCTCTGTCTACCACCACCTCCTCAGCCTTGGTGTTGTCTTGTGCTGGTTGGAGTTTATTCATTTCCTCATGTTTGTCAGTAGGCTTCCTGGGCTTGGCGACCTCTGGCAGGGTTTCCTTAGGCATACTGAATGGACTGCTAAACCTGATCGCTTGGCTGGTTTCAAACATCTCAGATCTCTGTAGGTGGAACTGAGTTGGTTTGCTGGAATCACGAATGTTAATGAACCCAATTACATC
Source organism: Micropterus salmoides (assembly GCF_014851395.1). Taxonomy (NCBI): domain Eukaryota; kingdom Metazoa; phylum Chordata; class Actinopteri; order Centrarchiformes; family Centrarchidae; genus Micropterus; species Micropterus salmoides. Next base: position 12,447,428 of record NW_024040041.1, on the reverse strand, counting down.
ACTGGGGGGGTCAGGCTCTGGCCAGATGGGCAGATATGACATCAAACATGCTTTCTCAAGGTTGGTGAGTCCAGGGTGGATGGGGGGAGCCTCCTTTATTGCTTCCTTACTAGCTCTCCTCCGTCCCCTTTTCTTGGTTTCTGGGACCTCTGGATTTTGAGTCTCTTTGGTGCTGTTTTGGCCAGCGGGAGGGGTGGGACTGGGGTTGCCTAAAGTAACCAGGGCATACTTGGGGTTGTATAGTTTCCTAGCAAGAGCAGCAGAAGGAGGGGTCACTGCGGCTGGCTGTGGGGGGGGCTCCACTTCCGGTTCAGGCTCCGTGGCGACCTGCCGGACATCCACCAAATTGGAGGTCGCATAGAGGAAACGAAACAGCCTGTCGAAGGCCTCCACTGCCTGGCCTGTAACCACAGTGATGAGATTTCTCTCCAGCCGCGATGACATCCAAGTGAAACTAAAGAAAACACAGCAAAAAACAACTTTAAAGTACACCAGGACATTACAAAGCAAACACATCTTCATTGAAAATATATATAGGCCAAGTAAACAGCAATAACTGAACTACAATTTAGACTACAATTCCTACACAGTTCGTCTGATGTGCATGGTACCTTCCTCAAATTAATCTGAGCCAAAAGTGAGCGTGTCATTGTCCAGTTACTTTGGGACTGCTCCGTACATGCGTTTATTTCTCTTGTGCATTGGATACATTTACAACCCGTTTGTCTAGTATGTAGAGAATGCCACTGAACATTACAGTGCATTATTTATCTGTGCCACGCTCACATAAAACAAAGATAGGTGGGGCACAAAGATATTTTCTGTTTCTTTCACGGCTACTCTCTTTCTCACGCTCACTGACAAACACACGCACGCGCACACACACACACAAAGTGCACTGACCTGTACGACCCAGACACAGCTTTGTCTCCGTCAATAAACATGAATCTGTGTCCCATTCGCCCTCTGACCTTGGTGGAGGACCGAGTGTAGAACTCCACTCCTTCTGTGCAGCGTACACGAAGGTGCTGCAACACACACATGGACACACACACACACACACACACACACACACACACACACACACACACACACACACACACACACACACACACACACACACACACACACACACACACACACACACACACACACACACACACACACACACACACACACACACACACACACACACACACACACACTTTATAATCTGTAACCTGTGTTATATATAAGGCTGTAAAACAATGTCAGATGACTTAATCTTGTACTTTCACGTAACATTGCGACATTCTATATATAAGTCAAGAAAACAGGAAACTTATACAGAAAATACAATCACAACAAACACTCTAGGTTCAAGCGTACAAAGAAAAAAAATTATTTGGTGACCATTCCTTTTTTACTGTAATGTGTTTCAATTCTTAAAGAAAGTGTGCTTACAAGCTCCCAAATAGGCACAAATCTGTGATTCGTCAATATTTTCTTACATGAATTTGTTTGTACTTGTTGCAAATAAATTTTGAAATGCCTCAGACAATAGGCACAAATGATTAAGACCCAGCTGTCTTACAAAATGTACACACACACACACAATTTTAAATTAAATGCATATCATATTAAAACAGCATACGTTAAAAATACCTTTAATTACCTTTAATAAACAACAATATCTAAAACCATTAATTTACTAATGCATGGGCAAATGTATTCAATAACTGTGAAAATAACACCATTTAATCTTCATCAGTTATAGTCATAATTAAAATATTCAACTAAACTGATGCATGATTCTTATTCCCCAACATACGCAAAGTGGTAAACACAAAAATGGCCGGTGAGCATGTGTCATGTATCCGACGGTAACCTTGCATGTGCACATATCAGAAATGAGACCCAATATCATCTGTAAAGCACATGTTAGGTAAACAGATAATAATGACAACAAATTAAGTCAAATTTCTTGAACTATGATGAAGTTTCTCATGTGCGCATCTACCCATATAAACAAGCAGCTGTAGTCAACTGTCGCCGCCCTTAATTTCAGCAAATGACTCCACATTTTCAAACTGCTGAGCAATTACCCATACCACATCCAATGTAAGTACTGTGATTATTTTTAATGGCCATGGATTCTGATCTAATCTCTGTCTTGTCTTTACTTGATTCGAGTGCTGCATTAAACGCCATGGACCACACCATCCTCCTACTAGACTTATCTGTGTTAGTTTTTGTTGGAACTTGCATATTTTGCACTGTGAAATAAACACCATGTATACTGTAAAAAAATACTTCCGTATCAGGCGTCCCTGAGATTTAAGTCTGGTGTCCCGCAGAGGTCAATCCTCTGTCCACTTAGAATGTTTCCTAAATTTTCCTACATGTGTGTCTGTATAGCTTTACAACGATATCTTTATTGAGAGGCAGTGCTAACATTTAACTAACATTCATGGTAACACATGGGTGGTACAGTTTATGGTGCTGTAGTCATAAAAGACTCTAACAGTGTTTCAGATAAGAGATTACACATGAAAGGTACCTCAAGCACTTTCTCTTTCAAGTTTTTGTCAGTTCTCTCCCTCTGACTCACTTCTTGTGTATTCTTTTATTTCTTTACAGCCGTGCTCACCAATATCTATCCTTAATGATTCTCAAAAATACAAAAACTGCATACCATTTTCAGTCCACATTTCAAAAGCTCCTGCCATAGACAAATGCCCATTTTTAATTGAATTTGGAGGACATCTACTGCAGACCTTGGTATCCCATAATCCATTGTTTGTCCACAGTTATTTATGTGTTTGAGTGGTAAACTTGTGAAGTCAGTACATACCATGTGGTAGGTTTTTACAAGGCGTTTCGTTTATGTTGGTGATCAGCCAATGGTACCTCTTTGGTGTTAATAAATAATATGCCTTATTTATGGGGTTAATTTATTCTGTTAATAAAAGTGAAAAGAAATCTGGGATTGAAAACAACGCAACAAAAACTGCTAGAGCTACAATGTGAAATGTGAAAATAAGTTTTAAGTCACAGCTTTAGTGAGGCTATATTGTCTGTTTTTGGTTTGTGTTTCTTATTATATAAAGTTAAATGGGCAAATCTTCTAGAGGCAGAGATTCTGTGAGGTGTGGTTCTGCTGTTTGGTCCGATTAACTGTCAGTCCTATCCTGCCAAAACTCTGGGAATATAACCAGTTGTCTTGATGAAGAAAATTATTCCTGGCGTGGCTTGACTCACAGTAGAAACACTTGTTTTCCTCATTCCTTTGGATCCACCCTTAACTTTCTCTCTCCCTCGGTACATTCTTCTGGCAAACTGATTAGATCAAACCAGCAAGCTGCATTACTGTGTGTATGCAAACTTTGGATGATGAGCGCTTCAGCTGTCGTAGAAAGGATTTTATGTGACAATACCACCAAACAAGCTTTAATAACAAAGCATACTGTAGCCTCAACCCAACTCATGGTTTTGTTCATTTTATAAAAATACTCTCAGTCCACATCTGACTGAGTGAAGGGTGTTTTAGAGTTGCAACCTGTCCAGAAACCCCCTCAGACAACTGAGGAGTAAGAAGAATGTGGCACCTCTTTGCTGACATACTCATCTCACCACTCATCAGCTCCTCCTCCCTGCCTGTCTATCCACTCCTCCACCTACACTCCCTTGTGTCACTCACAGTAAAACCTCAAGCTGTCTTCAAGCTGTCACACATGCCTTCTACTCTCCTTGCCAATCATCCACTCATTCAGTGGCCTCGGCTTGCCCCCCCCCAACAGACTCATCACTTTGTGAGATTTTGGGTTAGCTGCTCGTCACAGTTCTGGATCGTAACTGCCACTTGTACAGCTGTACACTGGGCTGTCCCATTTTCTGGGATGCTACATAATAACCGCAGTGACAGGCTTCTGTCAGAGACTTAAATGGTTATACAGTTTTCTTTGGCAGAATAGGATCTGCTCCACAGGCTGCTCTCCAGTGAACCAAAGTGTCAGTGTTTGATTTATCACAATAAATCTCTCCTGTGCTCTAAAGGCCAGACCCCAGCACACATGCAGTTTATAACGGAGATATGGATACATAAAACATTTGGCAAGTGTGCTCTAAGTGTGCCAGCTATCAAACTCACCTCCTTTAGCTCCACTTAAACAAAAGATCCATTAGTTAACACACAGCATGTAACAACAAGCGTCAGTATGTGATATGAGTCGGTTTGGGTTAAAACAATGATGGCTTTGCATGTATTTCTGCAGGTGCATGATGCCTGAGTGGTACACCTGTGCCGTGTTGACAACTGCATGTGAACTAAAATCCTGCCCAAAGCTGCCTGTGATAACAGATCCCTTAAAGGATCTGTTATCACAGGCAGTTTTGGGCAACCTTAAAGGAAAGCTGTGTTTACTTAATGCATAGGCATTCTGCTTTATAATATTTGACTAAATGTAGGGAAACTTGAGGCTACGTGTGCGCTGCGCAGCTGTATCTATGTATGCAGCTGTATTGCATTAAGAAAACGTGATTGAGACATCCCTAAAAATGTAAGTAAAAACAACAAAATGCCAGATGCAGTTGCAATGAAAATAAAACATCCAACAGCCTCCTCAGTTATATGTCATATGTTCATATTTATAAAGTGCAAACTGCCACATGAGACTGTGACATTCTCTGCTTGTAATCCAGATACAGATGGTATTGGAAGTCCTTCAGGCTGTTACTGCCTTTGTGTTCCACTTTAATAATTCCTCCAAGGCATTAACTGGCAGAGGGGAGTGTGTGCCTCTTCTTGTATATCTGTATGATCTGTGTGTGTGTGTGTGTTAGTGTCAATATGTCTGTCCACACAATTTGCACTTGTGTGCCCACCCCATGTGCAAACACCTTGTGTCCGTCTGTGTTTCTTAACATCTCTTGAGGCCCTTAACAGCTTTCTGCATCTTCAGTGTCTCATCTACAGATCTAAACCACAGTATACCCTAACATTAAATATCACTTTGAACATAATTTGTTAAGCACATTGGGAGCCACTGTGGGACTTTTCCAACACTGCCTCTGCTGTATGGTGGATTTTCTAAATGATCTCCCCGGAGGAAGTAGAAACAATGCAGCACTGAGGCGAACAAGTCAGACTTCCACCTATCAAATAATGCACAGTTGATGCGAACCATTAAATGCCTATCAACTGCAGTTCACCTGAGATGTTCATATTGGCTGACCTGAGTAAAAACAATCATGGCTTGGCAGCTTGGCAGCTTTATGTCTTAAGAATACAATTCACTGAAGATATAGTTTTCCCTGTAACTCACTTGTATGCGTCCCTACATGTCCAAAATGTGTTATGGTAACCAGCCAATTATGAAATAAAACACTGACTGCAAACACAAGGAGGTAAAAGATTAATCTATGGTACAGTGCCAGCTGGAAGGGTTTGCGGGTTAAGTGTGTGTGTGAGTGAGAGAGAGACAGATAGAGAAAGTGAGAGATGGCATGTGCTTTCACTCATCCCTGCATAACAAACATCTCTTGACTTCAATTGCTTGTCGTTCTTTCACAAGATAATCTGTACTTATTTTGTTACACACAACAGTGCCTTACAGATGTTTTTCCAGTCTCAAAACGAGGTGATCATCTCTGCATTTTCCGAACATCTGGAAATCCCCCACCCCTGCTATTCAATGGTCAAAGAACCCTCTCCATCAGTAAAACATCTACTTTCTATGAAGGAACTATAACATTCTATCCTGACACAATTGATAACGAACTTTCATTTTCTGCTAGCTTATTATTCTGGTTATCGTGGCAATTACTGGCCAGAGTGCCATGAAATTTGGGTATTATTCTCACAGGATGGATGTTAATGTTTTTAACCATCGGGATACAGTGCTCACTTGTGCAAAAGAACTATAAAAATAAATGAGAATATTGCCATGCAAGTAACTAATCATATACTGACTCCCCAGGTGAAGAATGGTGGATTTAGATTTTTTAGACTTGTTTTATTTTTGAAGTACAGCCAAGCCTTGCTCTTTGATACTTGATGCTAAATGTCAGGCTGCTATGCAAAAGGATCAAGTGGCTCACCTTGAGGTGTCCAGCATGCATGTTGGCCCTCTGACACATGGACAGGAAATGAGGTAGTGTTGTACGGTCCAACAGGATGTAGACAGAAACCCTCCTCTTAAAACCCGCATCGAGCAAATCTCTAAAGATGTCAACATCAGTGAAAACATCCATTACGACTGCTATTACCTGGAGACAAATACAGACAACAAACATCACACACGGGAAAAAACTCTTTCACAAATGCACACATACCAGTGCACAGATTATGAATGCAAATAAGTAAATACATAAACACACTTTATTACAATGCAGTTGGATCAAGCCTCAGGCATGAAGTCAAAATGTAAACCCTATTTCTGCCAAAACCACTAAGATTCAACTTGTTCCACAGGTTTAAGTAAAATATGATAACACAAGTTTTCCTTAAGGGAAGTTATGTGGGCTTTTTATTTCTGTCAGAAGCTTTTCAAGATAATGCCCATAGGATGTTTCAGTCAAATAATACATGTTCACTGTGAACAGCTGGTAAGAAATAAAACATGCCATAAATGTAGGCCTTCAGCTGCATGAACAGACAGAAGCGCACACTGATACACACATGGCCTGGCAGTAATGCACACATTCATGCAAATATACATAACACAAATGCTTGCATTTTGCTAGCCACAGTTACAGCTGTGCAGCACTTATTTTCCTCTGATAAAGCCGCTTAATCGAGTTGCACTTTACTCTTGTCTTGTTTGTATCTTTTGGTCAACAGTCTGTACTCTGACCTTAGACTGACTGAGTAACATGGTAACAGTCATGTCAACATTATAGTTAATCTTCAGTAAGGGCTGATAAATCCTCAAATTCATAGAAGCTTGTAAGAATGAATTGAAACCAGCACCAGACATTCATTGACCCCGGACATTCATTGATTCAGAAGCACCACGGGAGAGCAAAGACCGTAAGCCTACAACAGACACAAACATTGACTAAATGCGCCGATTAGGTCTATTGATCTTTTCAGAAAGCAGAGACAGACATCTCAACTGGTTAATCTTTATCACTACTTTGGTTTATATGTTAACTGTAGTTGCTTAATTTAATTAGAAAGTAAACATTAGAATCTGGCTTAAACAAACAAACAAACTATTTTGTCCGTTAAAGGCCCAACATACCTTTTGCGCCTGCGCAATCATTTTTCTCACAATCTCTTTGATATGCGCCTGACCTTCGAGCGGTGGCTGCGAGTACATGGTAGTGCGCGTCACTCCCCGGTAAGCATCGCTGTCCGGCCAGCCCAGGTCCATCTGCGGGACGGACGTGTCCGACAGCTCGGGCCAGTAGTGCAGTGACAGCGGGGGCTCGTCGTCCTCGGCACTCTCCGGGAAGAGCGCCGAGCCCGGGTCATAGGGCTCCGCCGCCCCGGTGAGAGTTTCCAGCTCGGGGTCTGAGAGGAAACCCCGCAGGCCACGAGCCTCCAAGTACTTAAAAAACGCCTCGCGACCATCCTTCAGGAGAGCCTCCAGCGCGAGCCGCTGGTCTTCGCAGTACAGGAACTCCGGTTTGGACTCGTGCGTCCGCGGGTTCACATGGTTATCATCCAGGCACTGTATCTGGGACAGAGCCATGTCTCGAGCACAAAATAGGTTACCTAACAAGAAACAGCTGTAAAAGCTTCACGGGCCAGTTCCTCTAAACTCCTCCAGACTTTTGCTAAAGAAAGCTGCTTAAAGGCGTTTTAATTCCTCCTCTGTGGTTTAAAAAGCTGAGCAGTTTAGCCCCGGACTTGTTACACATTACGCCGTGTATTTCCCTACTTCGCTTGCAATTCCTTTTTGCAGCCATGGTGCATTAACACTCAGCCATTACCATTCTTGTCTTGAAGGAGTTGACCGGCCAGTCAGAGAGCAAGTGATAGAGTGAGGAGTAAGTGAGTGACACCCCGCCGGTAGCACCGCCCGACAGGTGTGACCCTGACAGGCAAAACAGCAACCCAGACACACCTTTGTCACCTGACCGGTAGGGCTTCCCAACTATATGTCTAAGCTGTGGCGTGAAATAGGTTTGACGGGAGAAATTAAATGATTAACGACCCCACCCCTCCCTTTTCAAAACCCCACTAAATCATTAGGCTGCTAGTTCATCCTTTACACACATGAGACACCAGCAGATCATAGCCTACATAACTACACCATGCTGTTTTACCTGTTCTGTCATGTTTCCTAACTCTTGCCAGGATCAGCAGGGAGAAGTATGTGTTTAGGAAAGGTCCAAATGAAGCACATAATTAGTTTATAGAAAAGCAAAAACAAGATGGAGAGACTATTTTGGGAATAATGAGATCTAAAAAACATTTATTGTAGGGATCAGAACATAATACTTTTCATTTTCTTAAAAAATATGAAAGTATAGTGTCTCAAACTAAAAACTACACGTTCACCTGCCTGGGGCATCATGACTGACCTTTGAACTCTTAAGTATGACTGTGATGTTCTGTAGGAACCGAGGAACACTCAGTGCGTCTCAAACTTAAAAGCTTAAACAAAATCCGCAAACTTGATAATACTAATAAGTTAATTACAGTTACATTTACGCAATACTTTTAAATAACAGACAATAAAACAAGTCTTCACAAAGACGGCAGCCAAATCAAACATAAAGCCTCAAGGTTACAAAACATATTTTAATAACCTTAACTGAACTTTAAATTACTTCAAAGAGGTAAGACCACTGCACCTTACTTGATTATAGATGATGCAGCCTGGTTTGATCTTTGCAGTTGCGTGCGAGTACGTATTTGTTGCACAGATGAAGTAGCAGTACCCAATGATGGGATGTTAGTTTTGCTGCAGAAGTTTCAGGTTTTATGTTTCCACTTCTGTTCTGCCATACTAAAAAGACAGGATAGGCTCATCCAGTTTTACAAAAATAATGAAACTATAAATCTCACTGTTTTGTTTGAAGAAACTGGCATGAGGAACTCAAGGCACTTGAATTTACCAAAAGCGGTGTTGAGCAACTTGCTTGAAAGATTTCCTGAAAAGCTAAGAGGACAGCTTTCAGACTGACTGCATCAAAAATGCAATCAACTGATTTCTGCACTGCTTTGGCACAGAGAGGGCTCCCAGCGCCGTTAGATATGTCCGACATTCTGTCGGTCTGTCTCTCTCTGTGTCACTGCTGATCACATGTTTGTGAAAATTACTGGGTAAATCAGTAGCTGGGATCTTGTTAATTCATCGACGGCCCATCGTATCTTTTGATTTATTCACTTGCTGATTGGCAGTAAATGAATAATTATCTGTTAAACTGTCCTGCTGGTTGACAGAGTGGTTTTGGCTGGTTTGCAGGCTGATTGTGATTATTTCACCTTTCACGATGGCCTAAACAACCCCAGGCTGTCAGTTAGTCGAACTGGTTCAACTCTATTGCTTCTAACGCCATCACTGATGTCACAGCTCACATACCTTCCCCGCCGCTTGCTCGTTTACTGTCACTCTCATTCGTAGTGTTGACACGGATTCCTCACCTTGCATTTCCATCTTTCATCAGTACACTGCTTCTTCCTCTCTGTTTTTATCTCTCATTGTTCCCCATTTTTCACGCTATAACATTGTTTCATTCTCTATCCCGTCTCATAACTCCACTTTGTGTCTGTGCGTCTGACTTCCTCTGTCTCATCTGCCTCTTTCCACTGAGCGTTTTACTTTGTGACATCGTGTCAGTGACGTAGTATTCTTATGTTGTCTCATTTCAAGTGTATGACACAAATACGTCATTAAAAATGTGCCACACACGTACAGCTCTACCGCACACACACACTTCAAAGTGACTCAGCAGGTTCAAGACAGAGTGGTGGAAGAGAACAGCAGTGCTATTTCTGGTACACCTTTAACTCCTTTCTTCTTCTCCCCTGCTGGATGCCGGTAGTTTATTGACTAACTGTCAGTGGCAAGCTAGAGGTGACTCTGTCAGGAGAAATGCAAAAAAGTGATTTGTTAAAAACAAATAAGAGGAGACAAAGGAGTGAAAGAAAACAAAAGTGATTCAGTCCAGGGTAATCATAGGATGTAACCTTGTTTCCTGCCTCACCTCAAACATGAATCGTGGAAAAGCAGTCAACTTTCACACATAATGACATATATTGTGTGTGTGTGTGTGTGTGTGTCACTCTGAAGTGGCATTCAGTGGAACGTACATAAACACTCTCACACCTTTTGTAGACAGCAAGAATCACATGCCAATGAGATCTCTCTGCATCAGCAAAGAAGAACAGTGACCACTGTCTGAAACTGTAGAAATATGAAATAAGCATGCATTGTCAAAGATACATGTATTTTAAAATAAGACACCAAATAACCTAATTTTACCTAAAAGTGTATAAAAATGAACTAAATACAGCAGCTATGCCATGTATCAAAACAAATGTTTAGCACTTTTCCCAGGTACTATAAAATCACTTTGCAAAACTCCAACTATCGGCCTATTTTACCTGTCCCTTCACCGGTGCACTGACTCAGCTGATTAAGTGGATGTTTGAGAGCAACAGCTTTTCTCTGCCTAATGAGTCAATTGATAAATCTGACAGGCAACCAGTTAACAAATCAAATATTCACATATCCCTTTGATCACCCAGATGAAGGTTAGTTTTGAAGTAACCATAACAGTTTAATGTTTAAAAAAAAAACAGTTTGCTAATAACACATAATTGTATCCTAATTTAGTTAACTTGGTGTTTGGTAATGAAGGGCCTCCTCTGCATCATCTGAGCTTCAACAAACCCGCGTGGTGGATGGTTTGACAACCTGCTGCTTAATGGCGTTGTAGCACAATGTTGTTAATGACAATGAGGCACACGGCTGCATTAAAAAAGTTACATCATCTTGTGGCATTATAAGTAATGTTGTAAAGTAACAACTCTGAAACACTTTTTTTCCTGCTAACTGACATTAACTGAACATATGATGAAAGTAGCAAGCTAACATTAACTATCAGGGCTGCTACTTAGGTAAAATAATTAGCAAGAACATTAAATAAAGTGGTAAAAGATTTAGCTTAGAGGCAACTAAAACTAACACTAAAACTTAACAGGAACTGTTAAGAATTGTAGAATTATAGAATTGAAAGCTGGCGACCTACACGTTTCTCACCTTGACTTTCTTCTTCAGGACTGGATCAATATTCTGATCTGATCCCAACAAGTCTGGGCAAATTATTGAGTAGGCACTAATCAGGCAGCCTTTTTATAATGTGATAACGTAGACTTCTCACAAAGTATTTAATATTTTTAATATTATTTTTAATAACTACAAAATCAAAAACACACTTAAGTATTTTCATACAAAATATTAAGCTATTTCCCTCAACCCTATCAACTACAAATTATAAAATCCCATTTTGTATTTGATATGCGTATTTAAAATACATATATCATAAAATACTGCCCATCTCTCGATATACAAGCTGTATATATCATATTTTTGCTACAGCCCACAGAGGGGCTCACACATGCTATCAAGTGGAACCTCATATAACTTACCTTTGTGTCTGTGTTTCTAGTTGTTATTTATTTCGCAGTTTAAATTCTCTTATTTATTTTGTGTATTATTCGTATTATATTTCAATCGACATATTCATATAAGAGAAATGTATTTGTTATTGAACAATAATATCCAAGCTTCATGTTCAAAGAGGTAAATGTATCACTTTATTTAAATGATTTGTCATTACAGGTGAAGGAAGACTGGTCCAAGTTGTTACTGCTAATCACATAAAATGTGGTTTTCTTAAACTATTTGTTGCAACAGAAACAAAAACAAAGCCTCTTTACAATGTTTAATCTTACTTGTAATATATGTATTTTAAGATTACACACGACTAAGAATAAATACATAGAAACAATCAAATGAGCGCATTACTTTATGAGCTGTGTATTTTTAAACAAAGTGTCGTCTGGGCAGCATTCATCTCATTGGTCATTTAAAACACAGTAAGCTCCTTAATTGGTCCACAGAGCACATGCGCACACACACACACACACACACACACACACACACACACACACACACACACACACACACACACACACCAACCCAACCCCCAAACTCACGCACATGCATTCACTTTCCCAATCACACATAATAACCATCCACATACATAAAATTTGCAGGTTTACATGTGTTCAGACCCATATTTTACATACAAACCCACGCGCACACACACACAAACACACACACACACATAAACATAAACATACACAAATACTCACACACACACACACACACACACACACACACACACACACACACACACACCAGCCCAGCAAGAGAGGAATCTGCTGTGTCAGTATCCTCTGAGTGTCTGGCCCAAAAATTCACAAGACAATGACTCTGTGTCTCTCTGCTCAGCTCAGCAGATCTCCTTTTGGGAGCAATGGGAAAATACTGGAGCCAATCCTGACTCGTCTACAGCAGAGAAAGCCCTGCCCTTGCTCCACAACCTCCCATGGGACTCGTTCTTTTTTTCATCAGGTTAGTGTGAGAGAGTGTGTGCGTTGCTTTTATGTAGCCTGCACCAGTGCAGATAAGCTGTAATAAATGACTGCGCCTGGGAGTATGTGTGTGTGTGGGTTTGTCTGTCTGTGTGTGTATATGTATGTGAGTTCTCCACAGTGTCTAGGTCCATATCTTCATTTTTTTTTCCTTTTTTACATTTAAAGAGCAGTGGAGCTGTGGGATCACGTGTTTGAGGAGCCTGTAGTGGCTGCTTGGACAAGGTTCGTGATTGACAGGTGGCATCACGGGGAAATGGGAGGAGTCCGTTATATAATAAGCAGTTCAGTTGAAGCTCATCAAGTGTCTGCTCCAAAAGTGAATGGGCAAGTGCAGAGCAAGGGAGCAGTGTGAGGGGCGGGGTCAAGATGGCTCATTGATGAACCTGTGGGAATGGCTGAGTACTTGATCGAGTCGACAGGTCATTGGCAGTGGTAAATGGGCTTGACGTACTCCGGCGGGAAGTAGCCCACATTTCCATGGCAACGGCCCCTCCAGCGCATCGAATCAGAGCAGTCAATGAGTTCGATGACATCACCACGCAGGAAGCGTAGCTGGGAGGGATGGTGTGGGGTGAAGTCGAAGAGAGCGTGGGCATGATGGGGACGCTGTGGGGAGGGAGAGAAAGAGGAAGAAGGAGAGAGAGTTTATGAAAAACTTTTGATGCCGTCCATGTCTAAACAGTGAAATTGATACAAACTCTTTACTTAAAGGCAAAATGGCATCTGTTTTATGCAACATAATGTCATAGAACAAACCAAAAAATACATTAGGGCAGTGGTTTCCAACCCCATGCACAGTGGGCTCATAGCAGGCAAATTATACGATTTCGGAAGGGTTTTATAAGAGATTGGTAATTAGTTTGAACTAAAGGAATATAATAATTTTGGGAAGTAGGCTTATTTACTCACTTGCTAAGATTTACGCTAAACAAGTAGCTACAACTAGCAGCCCGTTAGCTTGGCTTATCACAAAGACTGAAAACAGGGGAAACAGCTCGCTTGACTCTGGTTCCTGTCTTTGTGATAAGCTGAGCTAGCTGTAGCTACGTATTTAGAGTGTTCCTTCTCAAGCAACTGTCGGCAAGAAAAACTATAAAAACCATGCTATGTTCCTGTGTTGCGACCAGCAAGCTGGTAGTAAAAACAGAAGTAGTAGCAGTGTAAATAAAAGGCCTAATGTCTGAACTTTATTTATTCTCACGTTTGTTTGTTTTTGCGATTAAGTAACTATGGGTTACTTTTATTTTTCTTCCTCACTGACTCTTTCTTAATAGAATCTGTGTTTTAAGTCCTGGGGATTTAGAAATGTAAGCAATATTTCTGTGTACTGATTTGTTATACTTCTACTTCTTATATTGTTCTTATTATATGAAATTATTATTTTTATAGATACCTTTTCAACATGGGTTAGAACTAAGAATTCCAAGCATTCTTCAAAAGCTCTTTCTCTCTATTGAAGCACTGAATGAACGTCTGTTTGTTTGGAAAAGTCCATGTTGAATGAATTCAAAAATTCATGGTGGTCAATATGGTTGTTTTTCTCAGTTGAGCACCAACAGCCATGATATAGTAGGTGAATTTCTAAATTGTTACCTCTGTTAAAACAAAACAAAACCTTTTTTTTTTAGCAACACTACATGGTATAGGATGTCCTAGATGCGTGCTCCAAAGAGCTTATATTCAGATGAGGTGACCAGCTGACATTATGTCCATTTAATAAACAATGTATTATTTGTTATTTTTTCTTTTTTTTTTCATTTGATATTTATTTAGCCAGACCATGGTCCAGCTAAGTCAGTCCATTCATATAAAATATTAAAATGATGAGAAAGGCAGCAGCACAGACAGAAGAAGAATATAGACAAGATAGTAAATATTTGATGATGACTGATACTATTTTCTACTGATTGATTTTAGTTATAAACTTCATTGCTGCTCAGTCTGTGCAATTAGGGAACAACTGCTACTCGACTGGCATGAGGTAGGTTCCATATAGGCTAAATCTGAAATATGGTGATGGATTTCATGCAGATGAGTGAAATGTTTGGAACCATTAGGAAAAGGGGCAAAATAATGCTTAGAAAACATAAACTGTTGTCAGCCTCACTCAGGTCAGACTCATTTCAAGAAATTGTTCGACATTTTGAGAAATACTGTTATTCACTTTCTTGCTGAGTGTTACATGAGAAGACTGATACCATGCGCTACGTTAAATGTTACCACCAACAGTCGTCTAGCTCAGCATGGAATATATCAAGAATTAAAGCTGCAAGCAGCGTTGGGCGGGCCCTCGCACTTGTAAGCGCATCCGCGCGTGAGCCGGCCGAGTTGCACATTCTGGAGTTCTGACGGTGCGGCTGTGAATTTCCTACGCGGTTCCGACGCCGCATGAATGTGCTATATGTCACTTCCTGTGTCCCCTATGTGGAGCTACATAGCACTTGCCGCTATGAATATAAATCGGTATTGGCGTGTAGATGTCTGCGGGGTGGGAGAGTTATCAAGCACGTAAAGTTTGTTTCAGATGTGAACATGTACACTGAACAATAATGTACCCAAACAATAAAATAAATTCCTTTTATATTTCCCTGCCTTGTTGTTTATGTGTACATACAGAGGAAGAATGTGAGAACAGCACACATTTCATCGTTACTGTGTTAGAGCATGGGAGAACAGTGGATACTTTTAATACAGCCCACACCCCTAATACTGTGTAACTATAACAAGTAGAGAACAGAAGAAAAAGATGTTCTTACTTTACAACTGTCTGCATAGCTTATTCATATTGTGTAATGAATGAAATAAATAGGCCTACTAGGCTCCTCTCTACTT
Organism: Micropterus salmoides; assembly: GCF_014851395.1. NCBI lineage: Eukaryota > Metazoa > Chordata > Actinopteri > Centrarchiformes > Centrarchidae > Micropterus > Micropterus salmoides. The sequence goes on along the minus strand of NW_024040041.1, from coordinate 12,431,995 downwards.
TGACATTTAAGATTAGCTTGTTTGATCCACCTTCATACACATGTGACATTACTGTACAACTTGAGAAAGGTGAGTCTTTTTCTGCTCCAGCCTGCCTAAAAGAAAAGCGTTTTGGGATTAAATGGACTTTATTAGCTGCTGCAGTGCAGGATGAACTCAGAATAGACCCATTTCTCACCTTATTATTCTAAATCATGCAACAAAGAAGAAGAAATGCATAAGAAATCCTGGGACAAAATCTGTCCACAAATACTGTACAGCATGTAGTCTGATGATCAAGACTTGTGTTATAGCTGACTTGGGCAGCGAAATGTTTAATTTTTTTAATTCATGTGGTCATAGTTGTCCACAACTCAAATCAGAATATAAGAAGAAATGTTTTATACCACCTCAAGAAGGCTTCCTATCAGAAAGGTAGGAATGTATTTCAAATGTACAACTGCAGTACTTAAATCTAAGTAAAGTAATTTCCCTGACATTTTTGTGTTACTTTACTTTTAATAGACCCATGTAAGAGGTTTTATACTTCCTGTGAGTATAATCCAATCAATCTTATTTTCATACTGTATATCCGTTGTGTAATTTGATAAATTGTGTTGTATGTCGTGCTCGCATCTCAGAGAAGACTCTGACTGCAACATGCGTCTTTGTAAAGAGAGAAACGGACATAAAAGTCTCTAACTCTGCCTGTCAGCTCGCTCTGCTCCGTTAAAACTGAATTTACCATACAGAATTGAATACGAGTGCACTCCAGATTTAGCTGCAGCCAGCTGACCGGGTGCTTCTCCCTATACTGCAGTTCTGTGTCCATGCATGCAGCAAACTGAAAGCACTGTCTGTCGGTGCTTCTACGTGAAAAGAGAAGGAAGACATGGCTGGTAGTATTGTCTTCAGAGTTGTTAAACACCTCAGCGCACTGAAGGAAGCCATCTGACTGTGTGAGGGGCAAGATCGTTGATGTCTGCAGGCAGAGTAGGAGCTCTCCTGTCTGACTGGTCCACCAATAGCAGAGAAGATGACCCCTTGAGACACAGCCCCTCCTCATTTGCATAATGAGGCAGAAATGCATACAAAAATTTAAGACAGGCAGAAATAAATACCATGGGTGAAAATAAATAAGGTAAATAAATACAAAGGAAGAATAAAACAGACAAAAATATTAAAACACACACATAAATAAATACATTAAAAAATTTGTAATAAATAAAGTTGAATAAACAAATAAGGTAATTATAACAAAGGTGAATAAGTAAAGGCACTAATTAAAATATACATTTATGTCTCCTTGTATAATTTAATTACTACCTACATTTATTTATTAGGGCCCGAGCACGACCGTGCGAGGTCCCTATTGAATTTGCTCGGATTATATTTTTTTTTTTTTTTTTTTTTTTTTTTTTTTTTTTCTGCAAAGTAGGCCCAAATGACATGGCCTAAACATACTCGAAAACTCACCAAAATTTGCAAACATGTCAGAACCGGTGAAAAATTTCGTATTCTACAAGTTTCGCACATGGGCGTGGCAAAATGACTCGCTAGCGCCACCTTGAAAATTGGAAATGATTAGCCCCTCGTTCACGTTCAACCTACATGTACGAAATTTTCTGGGGACATGTATCGTATCAAGACGCACAAAAAAGCCTCAAGAACCCATAGCCTAAAGTCAACAGGAAGTCGGCCATTTGAATTTTATGGCCATTTTTGGATGATTTACACACTTCGTACTTTAACGAACTCCTCCTAGGGATTTAGTCGGATCGACGTCAAATTTCTGCTGTGCCTTCTAAAGGCATTGACGATGAAAAGTTGTGCTATTTGCGAGTTTTCGTCAATGGGCGTGTCCGTGGCGTCGATGATTCGCAATGAAACAGGAAGTTGTTGTAACTTCAGTGTACATGCTCACATCTGGACCAAACTGTACATCTAGGATGAGAGTCCCGCCCTGAACACATGTACATGCCGACATTCACCCACAGTCATAGCGCCACCTGCTGGCAACAGAAAGTGACCTTTAACGAAGCAGCCCCCGCCGCACGTTTCACCTACGTGCACGAATTTTCTGTGGTACGTGTATCTTGTCCAGACGCACAAAAAAGCCTCTTGGAGCCATAGCCTAAAATCAACAGGAAGTCGGCCATTTTGAATTTTACGTCAAATTTTGGATGATTTACACACTTCGTACTTTAACGAACTCCTCCTAGGGATTTAGTCCGACCGACCTGAAATTTGTGCTGTGCCTTCTAAAGGCATTGAAGATGAAAAGTTGTGCTATTTGCAAGTTTTCGTCAATGGGCGTGTCCGTGGCGTGGCGTCAAAGATCAGCTCTTCGCCATGACACGGAAGTTGTCGTAACTTCAGTGTACATGCTCACATCTGCACCAAACTGTACATGTAGGATGAGAGTCCCGCCCTGAACACATGTACATGCTGACATTCACAGACAGTCATAGCGCCACCTGCTGGCAACAGGAAGTGACTTTTAACGAAGCAGCCCCCGCCGCACGTTTTACCTACGTGCACGAATTTTCTGTGGTACGTGTATCTTGTCCAGACGCACAAAAAAGCCTCTTGGAGCGATGCCCTAAAATCAACAGGAAGTCGGCCATTTTGAATTTTACGTCAAATTTTGGATGATTTACACACTTCGTACTTTAACGAACTCCTCCTAGGGATTTAGTCCGACCGACTTCAAATTTGTGCTGTGCCTTCTAAAGGCATTGAAGATGAAAAGTTGTGCTATTTGCGAGTTTTCGTCAATGGGTGTGTCCGTGGCGTGGCGTCAGAGATCAAGTCTTCGCCATGACACAGGAAGTTGTTGTAACTTCAGTGTACATGCTCACATCTGAACCAAACTTTACGTGCTTGATAACTCTCCCACCCCGCTATGGAGGACCGATCCTGACACAGTCAGAAATAAATACAGAAATAAATAAATGCTCAATAAATAAATAAGCATCCAATTAAATACACAAAAAATTAAGTAAATAAAAATGTAGGTAGTAATTAAATTATACAAGGAGACATAAATGTATATTTAATTAGTGCCTTTACTTATTCACCTTTGTTATAATTACCTTATTGTTTATTCAACTTTATTTATTACTAATTTTTTTAATGTATTTATTTATGTGTGTGTTTTAATATTTTTGTCTGTTTTATTCTTCCTTTGTATTTATTTACCTTATTTATTTTCACCCATGGTATTTATTTCTGCCTGTCGTAAATTTTGTATGCATTTCTGCCTCATTATGCAAATGAGGAGGGGCTGTGTCTCAAGGGGTCATCTTCTCTGCTATTGGTGGACCAGTCAGACAGGAGAGCTCCTACTCTGCCTGCAGACATCAACGATCTTGCCCCTCACACAGTCAGATGGCTTCCTTCAGTGCGCTGAGGTGTTTAACAACTCTGAAGACAATACTACCAGCAATGTCTTCCTTCTCTTTTCACGTAGACGCTCCGACAGACAGTGCTTTCAGTTTGCTGCATGCATGGACACAGAACTGCGGTATAGGGAGAAGCACACGGTCAGCTGGCTGCAGCTAAATCTGGAGTGCACTCGTATTCAATTCTGTATGGTAAATTCAGTTTTAACGGAGCAGAGCGAGCTGACAGGCAGAGTTAGAGACTTTTTCTGTCTGTTTCTCTCTTTACAAAGACGCATGTTGCAGTCAGAGTCTTCTCTGAGATGCGAGCACGACATACAACACAATTTATCAAATTACACAACGGATACAGTATGAAAATAAGATTGATTGGATTATACTCACAGGAAGTATAAAACCTCTTACATGGTCTATTAAAAGTAAGTAACACAAAAATGTCAGGGAAATTACTTTACTTAGATTTAAGTACTGCAGTTGTACATTTGAAATACCTTCCTACCTTTCTGATAGGAAGCCTTCTTGATGTGGTATAAAACATTTCTTCTTATATTCTGATTTGAGTTGTGGACAACTATGACCACATGAATTAAAAAAACATTTCACTGCCCAAGTCAGCTATAACACAAGTCTTGTCATCAGACTACATGCTGTACAGTATTTGTGGACAGATTTTGTCCCAGGATTTCTTATGCATTTCTTCTTCTTCGTTGCATGATTTAGAATAATAAGGTGAGAAATGGGTCTATTCTGAGTTCATCCTGCACTGCAGCAGCTAATAAAGTCCATTTAATCCCAAAAACGCTTTTCTTTTAGGCAGGCTGGAGCAGAAAACAACTCACCTTTCTCAAGTTGTACAGTAATGTCACATGTGTATGAAGGTGGATCAAACAAGCTAATCTTAAATGTCAAAGTAGAGAGGAGCCTAGTAGGCCTATTTATTTTCATTCATTACACAATATGAATAAGCTATGCAGACAGTTGTAAAGAAAGAACATCTTTTTCTTCTGTTCTCTACTTGTTATAGTTACACAGTATTAGGGGTGTGGGCTGTATTAAAAGTATCCACTGTTCTCCCATGCTCTAACACACGTAACGATGAAATGTGTGCTGTTCTCACATTCTTCCTCTGTATGCCGTAATGTATAACGCCTTTCTGTCTTGGTTGGTACATCTTGCATTCAACAGTCATACATGAGCCTAAGTTCAATGTCCACAAATAAACATCACACACATTCTACACTGGCGGAAACAGCCGCCAGGGCAAATCGGGGTTCAGTATCTTGCCCAAGGACACTTCGACACGCAACCAGGGGGAGCCAGGGATTGAAACGCCGACTTCCGATTAACGGCCAACCCGCTCTCTCCTGAGCCACAGCGCCCCAATTGTATGTACACTAAACAACAAGGCAGGGAAATATAAAAGGAATTTATTTTATTGTTTGGGTACATTATTGGTTCAGTGTCTATGAAGATTCTCAGTCATCCAGGTCATAGTTATCCAACGAGGTTAAAAATGAAGGGCAACTGGACTTGGTTGAAGCTACTGAAGACGTTTCGTCCCTCATCCAAAGGACTTCTTCAGTTTGACTGACTGGCAGGGAAACTCAGCTATTTAACCTCAGTGGGGTCGTTATCTCGGGTCATCGATACCGCTGGTTCGTTAGTGTTCCTTGTTGCTGTGACGACAGTCGTACAGTCGTTGAGACTACTGTGGCCAAGACTGAACGACCATCGTTGGTATCTTCACCTGAGGCCAAGACTGAACGACCATCGTTGGTATCTTCACCTGAGGCCAATAGGTGAAGATACCAACGATATAGTTATCTCGGGTCATCGATACCAGCGGTATCGATGACCCGAGATAACGACCCCACTGAGGTTAAATAGCTGAGTTTCCCTGCCAGTCAGTCAGAACTGAAGAAGTCCTTTGGATGAGGGACGAAACGTCTTCCAGTAGCTTCAACCAGTCCAGTTGCCCTTCATTTTAACCTTCGTTGGATTATTGTTCAGTGTACATGTTCACATCTGAAACAAACTTTACGTGCTTGATAACTCTCCCACCCCGCAGACATCTACACGTCAATACGATTTATATTCATAGCGGCAAGTGCTATGTAGCTCCACATAGGGGACACAGGAAGTGACTATAGCACATTCATGCGGCGTCGGAACCGCGTAGGAAATTCACAGCCGCACCGGCAGAGCTCCAGAATATGCAACTCGGCCGGCTCACGCGCGGACGCGTTACAAGTGCGAGGGCCCGCCCAACGCTGCTGCAGCTTTAATTACTTATTTTTTGTGTATTTAATTGGATGCTATTTATTTATTGAGCATTTATTTATTTCTGTATTTATTTCTGACTGTATCAGGATCGGTCCTCCATAGCGGGGTGGGAGAGTTATCAAGCACGTAACGTTTAGTCAGATGTGAGCATGTACACTGAAGTTACGACAACTTCCGTGTCATGGCGAAGAGCTGATCTTGACGCCACGCCACGGACACGCCCATTGACGAAAACTTGCAAATAGCACAACTTTTCATCTTCAATGCCTTTAGAAGGCACAGCAAAAATTTGAGGTCGGTCGGACTAAATCCCTAGGAGGAGTTCGTTAAAGTACGAAGTGTGTAAATCATCCAAAATTTGACGTAAAATTCAAAATGGCCGACTTCCTGTTGGGTTTAGGCTATGGCTCCAAGAGACTTTTTGTGCGTCTGGACAAGATACACGTACCACAGAAAATTTGTGCACGTAGGTGAAACGTGCGGCGGGGGCTGCTTCGTTAAAAGTCACTTCCTGTTGGCAGCAGGTGGCGCTATGACTGTGGGTGAATGTCAGCATGTACATGTGTTCAGGGCGGGACTCTCATCCTACATGTACAGTTTGGTGCAGATGTGAGCATGTACACTGAAGTTACGACAACTTCCGTGTCATGGCGAAGAGTTGATCTTTGACGCCACGCTACGGACACGCCCATTGACGAAAACTTGCAAATAGCACAACTTTTCATCTTCAATGCCTTTAGAAGGCACAGCAGAAATTTGAGGTCGGTCGGACTAAATCCCTAGGAGGAGTTCGTTAAAGTACGAAGTGTGTAAATCATCCAAAATTTGACGTAAAATTCAAAATGGCCGACTTCCTGTTGGGTTTAGGCTATGGCTCCAAGAGACTTTTTTGTGCGTCTGGACAAGATACACGTACCACAGAAAATTCGTGCACGTAGGTGAAACGTGCGGCGGGGGCTGCTTCGTTAAAAGTCACTTCCTGTTGCCAGCAGGTGGCGCTATGACTGTGGGTGAATATCAGCATGTACATGTGTTCAGGGCGGGACTCTCATCCTACATGTACAGTTTGGTCCAGATGTGAGCATGTACACTGAAGCTACGACAACTTCCGTGTCATGGCGAAGAGTTGATCTTTGACGCCACGCCACGGACACGCCCATTGACGAAAACTTGCAAATAGCACAACTTTTCATCTTCAATGCCTTTAGAAGGCACAGCACAAATTTGAGGTCGGTCGGACTAAATCCCTAGGAGGAGTTCGTTAAAGTACGAAGTGTGTAAATCATCCAAAATTTGACGTAAAATTCAAAATGGCCGACTTCCTGTTGGATTTAGGCTATGGCTCCAAGAGACTTTTTTGTGCGTCTGGACAAGATACACGTACCACAGAAAATTCGTGCACGTAGGTGAAACATGCGGCGGGGGCTGCTTCGTTAAATGTCACTTTCTATTGCCAGCAGGTGGCGCTATGACTGTGGGTGAATGTCGGCATGTACATGTGTTCAGGGCGGGACTCTCATCCTAGATGTACAGTTTGGTCCAGATGTGAGCATGTACACTGAAGTTACAACAACTTCCTGTTTCATGGCGAATCATCGACGCCACGGACACGCCCATTGACGAAAACGCGCAAATAGCACAACTTTTCATCGTCAATGCCTTTAGAAGGCACAGCAAAATTTGACGTCGATCCGACTAAATCCCTAGGAGGAGTTCGTTAAAGTACGAAGTGTGTAAATCATCCAAAAATGGCCATAAAATTCAAAATGGCCGACTTCCTGTTGACTTTAGGCTATGGGTTCTTGAGGCTTTTTTGTGCGTCTTGACATGATACACGTCCCCAGAAAATTTCGTAGATGTAGGTTGAACGTGAACGAGGGGCTAATTTTTTCCAATTTTCTAGGTGGCGCTAGCGAGTCATTTTGCAACGCCCATGTGCGAAACTTGTAGAATACGAAATTTTTCACCGGTTCTGACATGTTTGCAAATTTTGGTGAGTTTTCGAGTATGTTTAGGCCATGTCATTTGGGCCTACTTTGCAGAAAAAAGAAAAAAAAAAAAATTAAAGCTGCAAGCAGCGTTGGGCGGGCCCTCGCACTTGTAAGCGCGTCCGCGCGTGAGCCGGCCGAGTTGCACATTCTGGAGTTCTGCCGGTGCGGCTGTGAATTTCCTACGCGTTTCCGACGCCGCATGAATGTACTATATGTCACTTCCTGTGTCCCCTATGTGGAGCTACATAGCACTTGCCGCTATGAATATAAATCGGTATTGACGTGTAGATGTCTGCGGGGTGGGAGAGTTATCAAGCACGTAAAGTTTGTTTCAGATGTGAACATGTACACTGAACAATAATGTACCCAAACAATAAAATAAATTCCTTTTATATTTCCCTGCCTTGTTGTTTATGTGTACATACAGAGGAAGAATGTGAGAACAGCACACATTTCATCGTTACTGTGTGTTAGAGCATGGGAGAACAGTGGATACTTTTAATACAGCCCACACCCCTAATACTGTGTAACTATAACAAGTAGAGAACAGAAGAAAAAGATGTTCTTTCTTTACAACTGTCTGCATAGCTTATTCATATTGTGTAATGAATGAAAATAAATAGGCCTACTAGGCTCCTCTCCACTTTGACATTTAAGATTAGCTCTTTTGATCCACCTTCATACACATGTGACATTACTGTACAACTTGAGAAAGGTGAGTTGTTTTCTGCTCCAGCCTGCCTAAAAGAAAAGCGTTTTTGGGATTAAATGGACTTTATTAGCTGCTGCAGTGCAGGATGAACTCAGAACAGACCCATTTCTCACCTTATTATTCTAAACCATGCAACGAAGAAGAAGAAATGCATAATAAATCCTGGGACAAAATCTGTCCACAAATACTGTACAGCATGTAGTCTAATGAACAAGACTCGTGTTATAGCTGACTTGGGCAGTGAAATGTTTAATTTTTTAATTCATGTGGTCATAGTTGTCCACAACTCAAATCAGAATATAAGAAATGTTTTATACCACCTCAAGAAGGCTTCCTATCAGAAAGGTAGGAAGGTATTTCAAATGTACAACTGCAGTCCTGAAATCTAAGTAAAGTAATTTCCCTGACATTTTTGTGTTACTTTACTTTTAATAGACGCATGTAACAGGTTTTATACTTCCTGTGAGTATAATCCAATCAATCTTATTTTCATACTGTATATCCGATGTGTAATTTGATAAATTGTGTTGTATGTCAGAGAAGACTCTGACTGCAACATGCGTCTTTGTAAAGAGAGAAACGGACAGAAAAAGTCTCTAACTCTGCCTGTCAGCTCGCTCTGCTCCGTTAAAACTGAATTTACCATACAGAATTGAATACGAGTGCACTCCAGATTTAGCTGCAGCCAGCTGACCGTGTGCTTCTCCCTATACCGCAGTTCTGTGTCCATGCATGCAGCAAACTGAAAGCACTGTCTGTCGGAGCGTCTACGTGAAAAGAGAAGGAAGAAATTGCTGGTAGTATTGTCTTCAGAGTTGTTAAACACCTCAGCGCACTGAAGGAAGCCATCTGACTGTGTGAGGGGCAAGATCGTTGATGTCTGCAGGCAGAGTAGGAGCTCTCCTGTCTGACTGGTCCACCAATAGCAGAGAAGATGACCCCTTGAGACACAGCCCCTCCTCATTTGCATAATGAGACAGAAATTTAAAAAGACAGGCAGAAATAAATACCATGGGTGAAAATAAATAAGGTAAAAAATACAAAGGAAGAATAAAACAGACAAAAATATTAAAACACACACATAAATAAATACATTAAAAAATTAGTAATAAATAAAGTTGAAGATTATAACAGAAATAAAAAATAATGTAATTATAACAAAGGTGAATAAGTAAAGGCACTAATTAAAATATATACATTTATGTCTCCTTGTATAATTTAATTACTACCTACATTTATTTATTTACTTTATTTTTTTGTGTATTTAATTGGATGCTTATTTGTTTATTGAGCATTTATTTATTTCTGTATTTATTTCTGACTGTGTCAGGATCGGTCCTCCATAGAGGGGTGGGAGAGTTATCAAGCACGTAAAGTTTGGTTCAGATGTGAGCATGTACACTGAAGTTACAACAACTTCCTGTGTCATGGCGAAGACTTGATCTCTGACGCCACGCCACGGACACACCCATTGACGAAAACTCGCAAATAGCACAACTTTTCATCTTCAATGCCTTTAGAAGGCACAGCAGAAATTTGAGGTCGGTCGGACTAAATCCCTAGGAGGAGTTCGTTAAAGTACGAAGTGTGTAAATCATCCAAAATTTGACGTAAAATTCAAAATGGCCGACTTCCTGTTGGGTTTAGGGCATCGCTCCAAGAGACTTTTTTGTGCGTCTGGACAAGATACACGTACCACAGAAAATTCGTGCACGTAGGTGAAACGTGCGGCGGGGGCTGCTTCGTTAAAAGTCACTTCCTGTTGCCAGCAGGTGGCGCTATGACTGTGGGTGAATGTCAGCATGTACATGTGTTCAGGGCGGGACTCTCATCCTACATGTACAGTTTGGTCCAGATGTGAGCATGTACACTGAAGTTACGACAACTTCCGTGTCATGGCGAAGAGTTGATCTCTGACGCCACGCCACGGACACGCCCATTGACGAAAACTTGCAAATAGCACAACTTTTCATCTTCAATGCCTTTAGAAGGCACAGCAAATTTGAGGTCGGTCGGACTAAATCCCTAGGAGGAGTTCGTTAAAGTACGAAGTGTGTAAATCATCCAAAATTTGACGTAAAATTCAAAATGGCCGACTTCCTGTTGGGTTTAGGCTATGGCTCCAAGAGACTTTTTTGTGCGTCTGGACAAGATACACGTACCACAGAAAATTCGTGCACGTAGGTGAAACGTGCGGCGGGGGCTGCTTCGTTAAAAGTCACTTCCTGTTGCCAGCAGGTGGCGCTATGACTGTGGGTGAATATCAGCATGTACATGTGTTCAGGGCGGGACTCTCATCCTACATGTACAGTTTGGTCCAGATGTGAGCATGTACACTGAAGTTACAACAACTTCCTGTGTCATGGCGAAGACTTGATCTCTGACGCCACGCCACGGACACACCCATTGACGAAAACTCGCAAATAGCACAACTTTTCATCTTCAATGCCTTTAGAAGGCACAGCACAAATTTGAAGTCGGTCGGACTAAATCCCTAGGAGGAGTTCGTTAAAGTACGAAGTGTGTAAATCATCCAAAATTTGACGTAAAATTCAAAATGGCCGACTTCCTGTTGATTTTAGGGCATCGCTCCAAGAGGCTTTTTTGTGCGTCTGGACAAGATACACGTACCACAGAAAATTCGTGCACGTAGGTAAACGTGCGGCGGGGGCTGCTTCGTTAAAAGTCACTTCCTGTTGCCAGCAGGTGGCGCTATGACTGTCTGTGAATGTGAGCATGTACATGTGTTCAGGGCGGGACTCTCATCCTACATGTACAGTTTGGTCCAGATGTGAGCATGTACACTGAAGTTACGACAACTTCCGTGTCATGGCGAAGAGCTGATCTTTGACGCCACGCACGGACACGCCCATTGACGAAAACTTGCAAATAGCACAACTTTTCATCTTCAATGCCTTTAGAAGGCACAGCACAAATTTGAGGTCGGTCGGACTAAATCCCTAGGAGGAGTTCGTTAAAGTACGAAGTGTGTAAATCATCCAAAATTTGACGTAAAATTCAAAATGGCCGACTTCCTGTTGATTTTAGGGCATCGCTCCAAGAGGCTTTTTTGTGCGTCTGGACAAGATACACGTACCACAGAAAATTCGTGCACGTAGGTAAACGTGCGGCGGGGGCTGCTTCGTTAAAAGTCACTTCCTGTTGCCAGCAGGTGGCGCTATGACTGTCTGTGAATGTCAGCATGTACATGTGTTCAGGGCGGGACTCTCATCCTACATGTACAGTTTGGTCCAGATGTGAGCATGTACACTGAAGTTACGACAACTTCCGTGTCATGGCGAAGAGCTGATCTTTGACGCCACGCCACGGACACGCCCATTGACGAAAACTTGCAAATAGCACAACTTTTCATCTTCAATGCCTTTAGAAGGCACAGCACAAATTTGAGGTCGGTCGGACTAAATCCCTAGGAGGAGTTCGTTAAAGTACGAAGTGTGTAAATCATCCAAAATTTGACGTAAAATTCAAAATGGCCGACTTCCTGTTTTTAGGCTATGGCTCCAAGAGGCTTTTTTGTGCGTCTGGACATGATACACGTACCACAGAAAATTCGTGCACGTAGGTGAAACGTGCGGCGGGGGCTGCTTCGTTAAAGGTCACTTTCTGTTGCCAGCAGGTGGCGCTATGACTGTGGGTGAATGTCGGCATGTACATGTGTTCAGGGCGGGACTCTCATCCTACATGTACAGTTTGGTCCAGATGTGAGCATGTACACTGAAGTTACAACAACTTCCTGTTTCATTGCGAATCATCGACGCCACGGACACGCCCATTGACGAAAACTCGCAAATAGCACAACTTTTCATCGTCAATGCCTTTAGAAGGCACAGCAGAAATTTGACGTCGATCCGACTAAATCCCTAGGAGGAGTTCGTTAAAGTACGAAGTGTGTAAATCATCCAAAAATGGCCATAAAATTCAAAATGGCCGACTTCCTGTTGACTTTAGGCTATGGGTTCTTGAGGCTTTTTTGTGCGTCTTGATACGATACATGTCCCCAGAAAATTTCGTACATGTAGGTTGAACGTGAACGAGGGGCTAATCATTTCCAATTTTCAAGGTGGCGCTAGCGAGTCATTTTGCCACGCCCATGTGCGAAACTTGTAGAATACGAAATTTTTCACCGGTTCTGACATGTTTGCAAATTTTGGTGAGTTTTCGAGTATGTTTAGGCCATGTCATTTGGGCCTACTTTGCAGAAAAAAAAAAAAAAAAAAAAAAAAAAAAAAAAAAAAAAAAAAAAATATAATCCGAGCAGATTCAATAGGGACCTCGCACGGTCGTGCTCGGGCCCTAAAAAAAAAAAAAAAAAAAATCCGAGCAAATTCAATAGGGACCTCACACGGTCGTGCTCGGGCCCTAATTAAAGGACTTATGTCGTAGCAGAATCTATGCACCATATACCTGGACTTCAGCTACTCTCAGCTGGTTTAAATCAAAGACTTTTCTTTTTGCCACTTTTATTAAAAGAAATTTGAAGCCTTTGATTAATATCTTACACTGCACTGCAACTTTTAACTTTTACTCTCTTGTTTTATCCTGTTTTTTATTTTCTATTTAACTGATTTAATTGTATTTAAATGTTGCCTTGCCTTAGCACAAAGACTGGAAACTGTCTGTGTCCAAAGGTAACGCAATCTGCCTACCAGCACCTTTAAAACGTATTAATTAACATGTTATCGCACATAACACGCTTGTTTAATCCATACAAAAAAACAAAGTGTAAAAAAGGCCAAGTTGTGGTATTACAAGGGATTATATGATGGATTGTTTCAGAGCCAGGAAAGGTGTTTCCCCCTGTCTCCAGTCTTTGTGCTACGCTAAGCTAATCGGCTGCTGGCTGTAGCATCATGTTCACTGTACAGACATGAGAGTGGTATTGATCTTCTCATCTAACTCCTAGCAAGAAAGTGAATAAGAAAAAATACTTTTTTCTTATTAATTATTTTTAATTATTAAATGTATTATTTAATTATTTTTAATTATTAAAATTCTTATTAATTATTTTTATTAATTAATTTCTTATTAAGCACCCTTAATTCTTTAGGGTGCGTAGCTTCAGGGACATATGATAATATCTAAAATTCTGATTTACCACAAAGAGAAACACGTGTAGCAGCACTGTAATGCCATGTAGAGTGTGAACATGTGACATATTGACACACAGACAGGCAGTGGCAGGTAGATAAGTTGGCAGACAGACTAGAACAAACAGGGAGACAGATAAAAAAGTGACAGTCGGTTCACATTTACATACAAAACCTTTAAAGCTATGCTTTGCATTTGGACATGCTGTCCGCACCCACTCCTGATAGTTTGAAACATCCATCCTGAGACATAAGTTACAATAATTTTTTGTATCCTGATCTATTTTGTTTAAATAGGCCAGTCTTAATAAGGAAACATATTTTCGATAACTTCTACACTTAGTGGTTTAGTCTGGTGTAAAGGTGTGTATTTAATTGTAAAAAAAGTCTTTACATGTATTTTTTGAAACATGAAAATCAGGCCGCACAGCTTTGCTCATAGTCGTTGTACATTATTTACACATGGGACTAATCCGGGCAGAGCAGCTTTAAACAGAATAAATGTCTGCACTGTAATTTGTGGAGGTCATGAGAGAGAAAAAGAGAAACAGAGTAAGACACTGCGAGAGACAGGTAGACAGAAAGGTGTTATAAGTGCACAATGATGTGGTGTGAGGTTGAGATAAGAGTGCATACCTATAAACACACCGACTAAAAACAGCACTCTATTAAATGTTGTTTGTGATGTTTGACGGCGACTCACGGCTAGGTGAGCGGCTTTCAATTCACCAGACAGATGCTGTGCTTTCTCTGTCTCGCCGGGTTTTTCTTTGAGTT